>NC_064292.1:45182236-45272236 GCF_019186545.1 Solanum stenotomum
TGAATGTCTCCAAAATGGTTTCTTAAAGAATGTTGGTCTATTGATGTTATGTTGTAAAGGAAATGTCCTTATCTAAGGTAATCTTGGGGAACACTTAAGTGTGCTTGAAGAGGTTGTATGGGCGGTCACTTCTTGTCTCACTCAAGTGTGTCTTAAGATTATATTAGGTAGAGGTCCTATGGTAATGAAATGACATGTGTTCTTTTAAAGTTAAGCATGAGTTGTATATGGACATATGTTGAGTATATGTATGGTTGGCTATGGTCTTATATGTTAATGTTGACTTGTATTATGTCTATTATACTTATAAAGGAAAGGTTTTATCAAATGGTATGAAAGCATTTACTTCCTTGAAAATGTCCTTTTTGGCATGTTTTTGCATGGTCTCCATACTTAGTACTTAATTGTGTTAACCCTTTTCTTTCCCTTTTTGGACTAAAGAGTAGGGATTTGGAGATGATGACATGTCATGACTATTTGATAGGTTTCTAAGTATTGAAGATGAAGACTTGGTGAGTCCTTATATATTCGAGGACAATACCCAATATGTTCTTTTATGTCTTTTTAGTATTGTTTAAGTTGTGTATGGGATTAGTCCCGAATTTTGTACTCTAAAGTATTAGATGGTTTTGAGACATCATGTATAAAGTCTAGAAAGTCTTCCGCTTGCTATTTTTTTTTATGAAATGTTTTTCTTGGTAAAGAAAGTTTTTAATTCCTTATGGTTTTAGTGTCTATGCGATGAATGAATGCTAAGAGACTTGTATTAGACCTCTTTGAGGTCGAGTACGCCGGTTACGACTAGGGGGTGCTCCCGGGTCGTGACATTATGACACGTGCATGTCTGTACTATAAATGATATATATGCTCTAGTTTTTTAACGGCAGAGGCACCAATGTCCCAAAAGTATAACGCAGGGTATCTGCATACTATTTACGATAGTTGGAGAATATATTTGTCGTTTTTCCCTTAAAAAAGAGAGTAGTTAAACAGAAAATCATGTAAAAATATTAAAGGGATATATTTTAGGAAGAAAATCAAGAAAAAAAGAATTTTAGGAAGACAATTTGAAAGAATTACATATTATTTTTTGGCATGAATTACGGAAGAAATCAAGGAGGAGAAAATATTGAAAAGAGATATCATAGAAAAAAAAGATTAGGAAGAAAAAGTATTTAACAATCATTGTTAAATAGGAGTAGTATATTAATATTTTTTTCTCCTAATAAATTATCTTCAATTAAAGGAAAAATTATGCTGACAAACATTTATAGTGTATTATTTAATTTAGTTATAGTTTTAGATATTTATAATTCATGATTATATTTTTTAAAATTTTGCTATAAATTCGTATAATTTGGTTTTTAATTATATAAATCAAGAACTAATATAAACTTACCTAGCTATTGTATACAATTTGTTGATACATATAATTTGTATAAAATATGAAAAATTCATAATAAATTATCATTGTTGTATATTGACAAACGAAATATCCAAACGAAATTTTAAAAAATTCCTAAATGTATAAATAAATAATTTGTATACAATTACCATATTTGTATTTTACAAGTGAAATATACAAATAAAAATAACTATATCGAACACAATTATAGTTTTGAAGCATAATTAGACTTTTTTTTTATTAATTTGGAATCCTTTTATTGATAACTCACGAACAAAGGAAATACACACTCACTTGGGCCCTATTGCCTTGCCCAAGTCTGTAATGACAAAACGAAAAAATAAATAAAATTCTACCGACTTTCTCCTACGTAATTAGACAAACTATAGCTAAAGAAACTTATTAAGTTTAATTTCTACGTAAAATTTTCTCAAAATTAAACCCTATAAAATTTTGGACTAATTTCGCAGGTCCATTTTTTGCGGCGACTAGAAGCGGTGCGAAAGGGTTTAAAAAAAAACCCAAATACATAGAAGAATAAATCTTCATTAAGCTAAAATTTAGCCGCGTCGGCTGCTGCATGCAGAAAATACCATGCCAAAGAGAGGACGCAGCGGCGGTAGGGGGCCACTTTCCGTCAAGCTTCGCCGGCGTATTGTATCCTGTAAGAACAATTGCATCGCCGATGAAGAACTCGTTGATCACCTCCGTAAATCTTTTCGGGCGGACTATTATAACTTACAGCTACAGCCGTTCACCAGTCAGGTTCAAAATATTCTCCAATTGATTAACCCTCCGATAAAGAAGCCAAAAACAGACAGTACTGAGCAGATTTTGGATGGAGATGGAGAATTATCGACTCTAGCGAGCATCTCTGAAAGTGATGACTCTTACTCTTGCGGAGAAAAGCCCGATTTAATGCAGATTATGCTTCGAAATACTTATAATCAGAAGGCAAATAGTATTCCCAAGTCAAAAAAAATTGAATACGATGCAAGTAGCATTTCCAAGTCAATATTTTTTGAATACGATGTGATTCATGATAGCAATGAGGATGGAAAGGGGAAGAAGATTGATGTGGTGAAAAGGGATTTGTCGAAGCTACTAGGGATTGGTGATAGTGATAGGAATGGTGGGACAATGTTTAAAGATTTGGGCGGAATGGATGAGGTGTTGGAGGAATTGAAGATGGATATTATGGTTCCACTGTACCATCCTCAGGCGACAAGGTATCTCGGAATTAGGCCTGTGTCAGGAGTACTTTTCCATGGACCACCCGGGTGTGGGAAAACAAAGCTAGCTCATGCTATTGCAAATGAGGCTGGAGTTCCATTCTACAAACTTTCTGCTACTGAGTTGGTCTCTGGAGTTTCAGGTGAAATTGATTCTTTCATCCTTCTTAATAGTGATTCTATCTTTGCAAGCATAATTTATCAGAGAATTGGTAGGAAAATGTGTGGTTTATTACTTATTTTCTTGCGTGTGGTATATAAGCAACAATTATTATCCAAATATTGGTGTATAATCTAGACAAATATTATGAGAGTGGAGGGTGGAGTTGGTTGGGATAGGTCTACAGACTACAAGGGTGGGGAAGATGAGGGGTGTTTGGAGGGTGGAGAGGACAAAGTCAATGTGGAACATCGCCTGTTTAGTGGAAGTCATTTTCCCCATTTTCAAGGAACTTTTTTCGAGAAGAAAAGTTATCCAACATGAGAAAACTGGAAATATTTTCTGAAAAAGTAATATTGAACACACCCTAACTATTTGATGTTTGATTTTGTTCACGTTACTATTTTCTATTAGCAGACATTTTGTAGCATAGGTACTAATATTTGAACTTTTGAAGCCTTTTCTTAAGTTTAACTTCCCTTAGAAAATATTTATGCTTCCAAGGAATGGGGTGTGTTTTCTTATTGTTGTCAATTTACAGTTTTCTCTTTGGGTGTTTATTGTTCTCTTGAGGCATTGTAATTGGGGTGTTCTCCATTTCAGGTGCATCAGAAGAGAACATAAGGGAACTGTTCTTAAAAGCACACAGGACGGCACCATCTATTGTGTTTATTGATGAGATTGATGCAATTGCTTCCAAAAGAGAAAATGTACAGAGAGAAATGGAGCGGCGCATAGTAACACAGCTGATGACATGCATGGATGAGTCACATAGACCTGTAAAACCTGATGATAATGCAAAGGGAACTACTTTACCTACTGATAAAAAAAATACTGAAGCAGAATCAGATGATGAACCTGGTTATGTCCTAGTAATTGGGGCCACCAATAGACCTGATGCTATTGACCCAGCATTGAGGAGGCCAGGAAGATTTGACCGTGAATACGCCTTGGGTATTCCAGATGAAAATGCAAGGATGCAGATTTTGTCTGTGCTTACTCGTAACCTAAGAGTTGAAGGTGCATTTGATCTCATGAAGATAGCTACATCAACCCCAGGATTTGTTGGAGCAGACTTGGCTTCTCTAATTAATAAAGCAGGTAACTTGGTACTGAAGAGAATAATGGATGCGAGGAAGGTTGAGCTTTCAAGAGAATCGGTAGATGGTGAAGATGCCGAAGAATGGTGGAGAAAGCCATTGTCACCGGAAGAGAAAGAAAAGCTCAGCATTAACATGGCTGATTTTGAGGTATGCCGCAGAGAATCTTGATTTACCTTTATGAGAATTATACCCTAAGTTGTGACCCAACCTGTAAATTGCTGTATATAATTGGCATTTGGCATTTTATATCCTGTCACTCAAACTACAGTGCTCCTTCCCTGCACCAGCCTAAGCAAGTATAAGAACCCGGGTTTTTCATTTACATGTGCATGCAAAAATTACCTTTTCTACTGTTTCAAAATTGCAGTGGTTGATTTTGAGTTTCACAGTTTAATATGTATAATGAATTGCTTTCCCGTGTTTTTAGTTCTCTTAGGGGTCGTTTGGTGTGATGGCTAAGAATAAATTGTCCTGAGATAAAAAAAATAGTCCTGGGATAAAAAATTGTTATCTTGTTTGGTTGTCATGTTTGGGATAACTTATCCCACCATTTATACCATAGTGATGGGATAAGTTATCCTGGAATAACTATCCCAGGATAATTAATCCTGGCATAACTTATCCCCAATCAAACGAAAGGAGAGCGCATCATCCTTTAACAGCATTATCACATGAAGCTTATACGTGTTAAGAGATTTAAACCATGTGTATGTGGGTATAGCGATCAATGAAATCTAGAATGGACCGTGGGAGAACAAGGTTCAAATTCCAACAAAGGCACAGAAAAGTTAGTTGATTTCTTTCCATTTTTTAAAGTATTTGGTGTACGGAGTTACCCTGAAACTTTTCATGTGGAAGTAGCTGGTAGCCACTGAATTAGTCAGGTGCATAGAAGTTGGCTCGAACACTACCATTATCGACAAGGTGGATTAAGTTTTGCATATTTGATATATATTTTTATTTTTTAGTGATCTCGTATCTAGTACTCTCTTTCTGTGTATGGGATAATCTTTCATATAAAACTGGAACAAGCTGTTTCATACAGCCTGCTAATAATCATATGATAATATGCAGGAGGCAGCTAAATTGGTTCAACCCTCATCTAGAAGAGAAGGTTTCTCCGTTATCCCAAATGTAAAGTGGGAAGATGTTGGAGGCCTTGATCCATTAAGACATGAATTTGAGCGTTACATTATCAGGCGTATAAAGAATCCTAAAGATTACATGGTCAGTATATCTCTTAAATGTTTTCATATGCTTTTCTTTAAGCCGGGGGTCTATGAGAAACAACCTCTCTACCTCCCAAGGTAGGGGTAAGGTCTGCGTACTCTCTATCCTCCCCAGACCCCACTTTCGGGACTACACTAGGTATGTGTTTCCTTTAGCAAGCATTCTTTTTAGGACCATGGTAATCTTCTTTGTATCGTTCCAATTTTATCTAGAAATGGTCTAATTTTTCCCTTCAATTGAGATCTGTGTCCATCTTCATGGGTACTTTTGGCCAAAATTATCCCTAATCTTTTTCTTTCTCAATTGTAAAAAGGCGGAACCCATCGACAACCCTTAAAGTTGGTATCAATTTTCACTTAAACACCTCAAGTAGGCTTTGTTCATTTTAAACACCTCAAGTACGGCCCCGCTATGTCATTTTGACCCTTTTTTGACAATCAGCTAAAATTATGAAGTGTGTGTAATACACTTGCGAATGACATGACATGATGACTAATTAGAAGTTGACATGTAGCATTTTAGTGTAAAAATAATAATTTTAAAATAAATTATAAAAAAACAACTATTTTTCAATAAAATAAATAAATAAAATTACCTATTTTGTACCACTCCCACCCCCACCTTACATCAGCCCACCCCCACCCCCATCAGCCTTACTTCCGTCATTTTTGCCTCCCCAACCCTCCCACCAGTTTTTGGTTATTCTTCCATTTTTCTTTAAAAAAATCATTAGATTTTAATCTTTCTTTTTTCTTTTTTCCTTGTAAATTTGATTTTGAGAACCATTTTATCAATAGTGAGGTCAGATTCTGACAAATATGACATTCTTCTTATATTTTTTTTGAAAAAATAATGTGTGTTTTGTTCGAATAAATATTTTCAAAATTAGTGTGATGATTTTTTAAAATTTTGTTCTTGTAAATATTTCTAAAATTAGTGAGATGATTTTTTTATTTTATTTTATCATATTTTGTAATGTTTTTCATCTTGATTTTTCATGGTGGAAGGTGGAATAAGTGGTAGGGATAAAGAGTGAAGAAGAAGGAAAAAAACTATTAAAAAATTCAAAAAAAACACTCCTCACGCGCTCAAAATGGGTGCAGCACACCCAGTGTGTCAAATCAGTAGAAAGTGTCAAAATGACACAGTGGGACTCAACATGAGGTGTCTAAAATGAACAAAGCTTAGTTAAGGTGTCTAAGTGAAAATTGGTTCCAACTTTAGGTGCCACCGATGGGTTCAGCCTAAAAAAAAAAACACTCAAGTTGTTTGTGAATTTTTCTTATGAGTACACCAAGTATAAAACTTCTAAAAGCTGTTTCATATTTCAGGGTTTTGGAGTGGACTTGGAAACAGGATTCTTGCTTTATGGTCCCCCAGGATGCGGTAAAACATTAATTGCCAAGGCTGTTGCTAATGAAGCTGGAGCAAATTTTATACACATTAAGGTTCCTGCACATTTCTATTTTCCTAATGACTTCTTTTTAAGGTTTTGCACAACTGAGGCATGACATGTTTTCTCATTTACTGATCTCCATCCAGGGACCTGAGGTTCTGAACAAGTTTGTTGGTCAAAGTGAGCTAAATATTCGGACAATATTTAACAATGCAAGAACATGTTCTCCATGCATTGTATTTTTTGATGAGGTGCTTGTCTCTCTTTCCAACTTAAACACTCTTAGCTCTGTCTAATAGCCATCATCTTTTCATTTCGATGAGTTGGTCCACCTTTAAAAGCGCTGCAGAAGCTTTTACTCATTTTTATTTCCTTCGAAATTTTTACGTGCACCTGTAAGATGCTTTGTACAAAGTAATACATACTACATTCCGTAGGAAAGATTGTTTTATAGTGTTGCTTCAGTACCCTAAATTATTAATGATAGAATAAGACAAATAGAAACTTTCAGAATTCTGGTGCACTTATAAGATGCTTGTTGCCAGACAGTTTAATGCATAGTGGACAGTGTTCAGACACGAGTACTAAGTTTGGTAGTGATGTTTTTATTACATGACAAATTGACAATAGTATACCACAGAAAAAGATAAAAGAGTTTTTGTGAAAAACACATGATTGTCAACCCTTTTTTTCCTTCTTTTACATTTCTTTTAATTCCTTCATATTTCTACAGATGGATTCATTGACAACTGAGCGTGATAAGGAAGAAACTGGGACCGTTGAAAGGATTTTGACTCAGGTTTCTATGATGGAGCATATGTTCTTGACAAAAGATGACATTGTGCTCTTCTTAACCTTTGCTAATGTGAAACTTCTCTAATTATTGCAGCTACTAACAGAACTAGATGGTGGTGAAGAGAGAAAAGGTGTTTATGTGATTGGTGCCACAAATAGGTTTTTTTCATTCTTCTGGATATTATGTGCATTTGTTTTATTGGAATGAAGATTGGAAGTAAATGATTCACGTCCTATTTTGGTCCTTATTCTTATTATCGTGTTTGCAGGCCTAATGTCATGGATAAAGCTCTTCTTCGACCTGGAAGGTTAGGGAGACTCCTATATGTCCCTCTACCTACTCCAGATCAGCGTGTACTGATTTTAAAAGCTCTTGCCCGGAAAAAACCTATAGATTCTAGTGTCGACTTGGTGTCCATTGGAAGAGACAATGCCTGTAAAAGATTAAGTGGAGCAGACCTATCCTCACTGGTTTGTTCTAACCGCTTGTTTTTCCTACCTTCACTACTCTCCCCGCGCGCACACACACACAAAAAAAAAAAGAACTGAAAGCGATGGAACTTGTCACATCATTTTTTCATGGTTGGTACTTTTATCAAAGGTCTGTTTCCTTTATTGACTTTTACCAATTGCTTAAACGTGCTTAGATGAATGAAGCTGCAATGCTTGCACTTGAAGATAATTTGGCAGCCATAGATACAGGTTGTGGTGACACATCATCGACTATCAAGGAGTCACATTTCAAACGGGCTTTGAAGAAAATTTCTCCGTCTGTCTCCAAGGAGGTAAAGCTGATTCGGTGACTGGGTATCATTTACAATTAAGGCACCTAATATTGTGCGCTACTCGCCTACTATCATGGTTTCTTATTATCCTTTTTTTTTTTTGGGTGGATGCAGCAAATAAAATACTATAAGGATTTTAGAAAAGATTTCAGAGCAGCATAAAAGCCTTTCTATAAAAGGAGGGGAAAGAAGATGCTTAGGGTGGTGGCCATGGGAGAAATATTTTGGATATTGCTGTTTCTTGTGAATATTCTTTGAGCATAGTTCTTTTATTCTTTTACTATTTTAGCAACATAATTCTTTGCACTTGGAAATATGCTAACCATAGTGTTAATGGTCATATAATGAAGCTTTAGAGACTATGTATTTATTGTCCTCTGACCATTTTGGATGCTGTTGAATTCAATAAAGCAATCTCTTTCTGAAATCTTGAATGTATAGTACATTCTTTTTGAACACTTACTTAATTTGAGATTTGTCTAATGTTTGCCATCATTCTGTAATAGTTATGCAGAATTGGGCTAAAATTACCCTTAACGTATGAGAAATGGTTCTCGAATACCCTCCATCCATCTATCTATCTATCATCGACATCACGAGTACTACAATCACTGTTTCATTAATTAAATTCATTATGTATGAGAAATGGGCTAAAATTACCCTTTAACGTATGAGAAATGGTTCTAGTTTGCTTTTCAGTTATGTATGTTTTGGTTACCCTAACAAAATTCGTCAGGTATGAAAATTCAATTTGCTCGTAAAAAATTTCCATTAGTTAGTTACAACTACAACTAACTTTCCCTCCATAATAGTTGAAGTCTAATTTGCTCTTACAAATCCTATTCATCAACACCCAGTTCCCAAATATTGTTTCTTAATTCACTGCTTTGCCCATGCCCGTTCCTAATAATATTAACGTTATCATCAATCAACACAATTAGTGATTTGGCTAAATGTTTGCACCAAAAAGAAACATGCTAATATTTTATTTAGATGACGACGACAACAACAAAATCCAGTGTAATCAACAAACTAGTGTTAAGAATTCATCTTAAAGTATACTGTTACTAATTACTGAGAAAGGCTAATAACTTAAACATTAACGAGGGCAAAACACAAGTTTTCACCCTTTCGGAATGCCCACAATTGCATCTTCATACCAGCTCTCAAACCATTCCTTCTTACCACATCATTCCAGTGTTTAACCAACACATAACTTGAACTTGCTTTCCCATTATTTTTGTTCATTGTCCATTTTCTCAGATTTATTTCACCTTTTTTATGCAAAGGCTCAATCAACATCACATTCATCTCACACATTTTATTAGCCTCATTGCGCCCATTCAAAAGTTGTTCTTCCTCAGGCTTTAGAAACTGATTACTCATCTGCTTTTGTGGGATTGAAAACCTTCCCTCTGCTGGTTTAACATCCGTCTCGAATAGTGTTTTTTCAATGACCAACTTAGCTGATTCAAGTAAACCCCCATGGAATGTGATCAGATTCTTGAATTCGATACTCAATTCTCTGTTGACTATAACAGCAGGAGGGGCGACGACTACAGGTCTAAAATTGCTGTTGGCTTCTTCTCGTGATCTTTTTCGGTTAACAGGCAATGATGCAGAATTACTACTACTTCCTCTGTAATTGATTTTGATTCCTCTGTTTTCCCTATTATCAGCCGCCTTGTCTCTGTTTTCGAGTGATTCTTGATTGTTGACAGTGACACTAGCTGGTCTTACAAGTTTAGCAGCAATAGCAAACCAATCGTGTTTGATCGGTATGTTTCTTTCCTCATTATCAACTTGTACTACTCTGTGTTCTTCTTCAGAATTATTTTCCAGAGNGAATTACTACCACTTCCTCTGTAATTGATTTTGATTCCTCTGTTTTCCATATTATCAGCCGCCTTATCTCTGTTTTCGAGTGATTCTTGATTGTTGACAGTGACACTAGCTGGTCTTACAAATTTAGCAGCAATAGCAAACCAATCGTGTTTGATCGGTATGTTTCTTTCCTCATTATCAACTTGTACTACTCTGTGTTCTTCTTCAGAATTATTTTCCAGAGCTTTAACTTCTCTTGGACGCGCGTTTTGCCTTGATCGTTTTCCCCTTGGGACAGCGAAATCAAAAACTGGTTTTTCAAAATCAACAACTTCTGGGAATGATGACACGATAGACCGAATATTCTGAGTGATCCTTTCTTCTTTCTTGATACGAAATTCTTCATCTTGCTCGGCGATTAAGTTGTCTTCTTCACCATACATGGATTTTAAGTAAGAGACTTCAGAGACCGCAAGTAAATAATCCATACTACTCATGTTGGGTGTGATTTTCATACCCGAAAAATCGTCTAGACTCAACAATGTGTAAACCATATTGTATGTTAGTTGAATAAATCAAAACAGTATAGAGAGAGAAAAAATTGAAAGAAATATCAGTGTTGTATAGAAAAAACAACACACGATTGTGAATAAGGAGAAAGTGTTTAATTTATAGAGTTAAGAAGAATGCATAACCTTAATGGTTTGGGTTTGGAATAAAAAAAAACCTTTTTAGTTTTGGAAACCTTAGTAGAAAAACGTGTTTTTTTTTTTTCTCAGTTAACCTTTTAGGTTTTGGACAACTTCGATTAATGAATTAAGGAAATAAAATAACGTGTGTGTTTTTTTTCAGTTCTTTTGCTTCAAATTATAATTATAAATACAAATCCTAATCAAAGAGGTCTACCGTATCTTGGGCCAATATCTATCTACATAAAATAGGAGAAAGCAAAATAATATTATACTTTCTTCTCAAGTTATATGACTCTTTTTTGGCAATTCAAATTTTAAACAAGTCTTTTTTTTTTTTTGGTAATTTGTGAAAAACTTACCATAACCAACAAAGCAACAATACACACTAAATAGCACCTAAGAACCAATACCACCTTCTAGGAAGGGTGTAAAGGATAGAGAGGCCTCAACAAAATCAAGTAAACTGATTACAAGAGTCGCCGCTCATTCTGGACAGTGGCAAATGTCTCTTACCTTCTGGACCGTCGCAAATGTCCAAGTAATCTCCAATCTTACCTGACTTATCCATATTTGCAGATTTTCCAGGCCAACATTGTTCCACGCAACGCGCAATTGGTGAGTTCCAAACTCTGTGTTTTATACTCATGTTTCCAACTTTGGAATTCTTGCATTAGTATCTATACATTGGCCATTCACTTTTAAAAAAATTAAACTCGCCGGTCACCATGCTCATTCTGAAACAAATCCCACTGCTACTAAATTGTTAAAAACTGAAAGCACCACAATTTGCTTGGGGCTATACTAAATCAATTAGCTTATTATATACTATTGGAAAATTCCGTTCATTTCTTGAAGATATTTCCTACTTATATTAGCTATCTACAATAAAAGTAGAATCAAGTATAATCTTTCCTTTAACATTTACTGATACCCATCAACTCCTGCAATTAATTAACATTGATAATCACTTTCCCGTCTGTATCTCTAACCATGCAGATCCAGCATACATTGTCACTGAAACAGAAACAGAGTGTACCCATTAACAAGATACCAAAACTCTCCGTTGAATGGGTGATGAGAGCTTTAGTTGTTCACAGGGGTTCAGTTATACCTTACAAAAAAACCAAGGCATGAAGGCACTTTCTGAATGATAATATTAGTTGACGGTACTATCATTGACAGTTTTACATAGCTTATATACTATCGTTCATATTTACTTTTGACATAATACATATACTTGACTTCAGCTATGCCATAATACATAAACATAACCCTTAACTTGACTTCAACTAACAACTATGACCTTTAAATTTGGGTGTATGCAAGTAGACACTTAAACTTACAAACACATTCGTCTAGCATGACACTTTTGCATCCTACGTATGTCTACTTGTTCGATTTATACAAGTTAAAATGACTACTTGTGCACATCCAAAGTTAGAGGACGTAGTAACCTGATGAAGCCAAGTTAATGGTCATGTTCACGTATTATGCCTTTACTTTGCTATTGACATCAGCGTCACTTAAATTAATACTAGGGAACTAAACTCCAAGCAACACATATTGAAACATGGAAGGACACTCTCTACATACACAACTATATTCTTCGGCTTACAAGACCAAAAAATAATGAACTTCCAAATCGAAAAACTTCAGAATGCTCCTCTGTTATACTTAATCCGCCAAGTTGTCCATGCTTACGTAATTGGTAAAACTAAATAATGTCCTGAACATTGGTACTTACATAAGAAGAACAATCAAACGACATCAGTGTGCCAATTTAAATCGACAAGACGAATAAAAACATATCGAGGTGTGGATGTTACTGAAAATACATTTCAATAACACACTTAACTATAAACTGCCGCAGATGCAACAATATCAACAAAAATCAATCTCCATTATTGAACAAACCAAGTATCCCCTTCCCCTGTTAGTACGCAATTAAAACACTTTCCACCTTTCGCAACAAAACAACTTCACTGTGTCGCAATGAAAACACTTTCTGCCTTTCGCAACAAAATCACAAATAACAAATTTGCTTACAGTTGTAATTTCCAACCTAATTTATTGATATCAGAATATTATAGTTAGTAGCTGAGTCAGCATAATTAGTTATAGCTGAAGGATACAGTTAGCGGGAAAGTTGGTTAAATAACAGAATTAGTTAGATAATCGGCTAGAAAGAAATTTGGATTAGCAACGAGTAAATATTCGTACCAAAAAGAAACATGATTTGGCTAAATATTCGTACCAAAAAGAAACATGCTAATAATTTTTTTAGATGACAACAACAACAATATCCAATGTTATCAACAAATTCATCTAATATTAACGAGGGCCAAACACAATTTTTCACCCTTTCGGAATGCCCACAATTGCATCTTCATACCAGCTCTCAAACCATTCCTTCTTACCACATCATTCCAGTGTTTAACCAACACATAACTTGAACTTGCTTTCCCATTATTTTTGTTCATTGTCCATTTTCTCAGATTTATTTCACCTTTTTTATGCGAAGGCTCAATCAACATCACATTCATCTCACACATTTTATTAGCCTCATTGCGCCCATTCAAAAGTTGTTCTTCCTCGGGATTTAGAAACTGATTACTCATCTGCTTTTGTGGGATTGAAAATCTTCCCTCTGCTGGTTTAACATCCGTCTCGAATAGTGTTTTTTCAATGACCAATATAGCTGATTCAAGTGAACCCCCATTGACTATAATCAGATTCTTGAATTCGATACTCAATTCTGCAGGAGGGGCGACGACTACAGCTCTAGCAACAGGTCTAAAATTGCCGTTGGCTTCTTCTCGTGATCTTTTTCTGTCAACGGGGAATGGTGCAGAATTACTACTACTTCCTCTGTTTTCCCTATTATCAGCCGCCTTTTCTCTGTTTTCGAGTGATTCTTTATTGTTGACAGTGACACCAGCTGGTCTTACAAGTCTACCAGACCAATCTGGTATATTTTTTTCCGCATTATCAACTTGTACTACTCTGTGTTCTTCTTCAGAATTACTTTCCAGAGCTTTAACTTCTCTTGGTCGCGCGTTTGGCCTTGATCGTTTTCCCCTTGGGACAGCGAAATCAAAAACTGGTTTTTCAATATCAAGAACATGTGGGTATGATGACACGATAGACCGAATATTCTGAGTGATCCTTTCTTCTTTCTTGATACGAAATTCTTCGTCTTGTTCGGCGATTAAGTTGTCTTCTTCACCATACATGGATTTTAAGTAAGAAACTTCTGATACAGCATGTAAATAATCCACACTACTCATGTTGGGCGTGATTTTCATGCCCGAAAAATCGTCTAGACTCAACAATGTGTAAACCATATTGAATGTTAGTTGAATAAATCAAAATACAGAAAAAATTGAAAGAAATAATCGTGAATCGGAGAAAGTGTTAAATTTATAGAATTAAGAAGAATTCATAACCATAATGGTTTGGGTTTGGCATAAAGTAGAAACCTTTATGGTTTTCTACAAAGGTTAAATTAATAAATAAAGCGTTTTTTTTCCTTTTTTTCAGGAAGTTCTAATGTAACTAGTATTAGTAATCCTAATAAAAAAAGAGAAGCAAAATATCCTATACTAAAAGTATATATACACTCTTAATTAATTGATCAACTAATTAATTCTAGCTCATTATAACTAACTATAACTAATCCTAACAAGTGTAACTAACATTAGGAAAGGGGAAAATTACTATTTTACCCTTGTTACTTAAATACGGTAGACATGTTGAACTCTGTTTAACCCTTTGGTAAGGATATCAGCAGGCTGCTCCTTAGTGTTAGATCGATATATTCAGTTTTCACCAATCCTTGTTGCAATTTTTCCGTTATGAAATGGCAATCTATCTCAATGTGTTTGGTCCTCTAGTAAATCCATTTTTTATTAAAAAACCAGGACATACCTTCTTGTTTGTGTACATGCTGCCCAGTCTCCATCACATAATGTTGTTACAATGTCATGTGCTTTGCTTGATAATAGTAGACCTTGACTTGGTTGAGCTTTTATATATTTGACTACCCTTTGAGTTGCCTCCACATTAGGGGTGGCAAATGGTTGGATTTGGATGGATTTAAAATGATTTGAACAAAAATGGGTAATTATTCAATTCGCCCATATTTTATATGGGTAAATATGATTTGGGTAATTAATGGACGGATTGAATATGAGTTTACCCATATTTCATCTACATTGATTGAAGAATTGAAAAATGAATTTATATGTTTTAAGTTTTTAAAGTAATTTTTAAAGAATTGGATATAAGTGTATAGGACGAAAATATATGCATTTGTATTTGTATATACAGTTTTCTCTCTCTTTATACAAACACAAACGCATTTTATACATTGTGTTTGTATAAAGTGAGAGAGGCGAGGGAGAGACTGGCAAGCGAGAAATCCAAGGAGAGAGGCGAATGACAATTGTTTGCTACGGGTTACAATTAAATCAAACTGTGGTTATAATATTTAATTTGAATTAATAGTTTGTTATTTTATACAATTTTCCCTATTTGTAGAGACTCTTAAAATAGCTTAAAGCCTTTACCCAATTAAAATATGAGTGATTCAAGTCATTAAATATGAATAAAATAGACTCATTTCATTAATATAGGCAGAAATTGTCACCCCTACTCTATATGAGATCTTTTTGGTTACTGGCTTAGCAATTGTACACTATAGGCAATATCAGGTCTCGTGACAGTTAGATATAAGAGGTTGTCATATTGGCAAGCTCTTAATTTTAACCATTAGCATATTGGCAAACTCCGCATGTTTCACTATTAGCTATGAGATGTTTGGCGCTTATGTGACGTTAATGTGGTACTTAACATGTTTTTGTTAATTAGAAGGGTAGGTATGGCCCAATAGTTTGATGGGAAGGGCAATTTTGAGTCGGAATATAGTTTAAGTGTAAATTTAAGCTATTTCAGATAGTTTAGAGATAGTTTTGAGCCTTTTCCACTTATTTAATAATGAATTTTTTTCATAAATTGCAAAAAGATTAAACTTAAGAAGCCTGCTTTAGCTACTATTTCCTTAATTATGCTCCGTAATTATAGTTTCGTTTGCTATAAATATTTTCGTTAGTATAATTCGCTTGCCAATTTATACAAACATGATAAGTATATGCAAATTATGTATCTATACATATGAATTTTCAGAACTTATACAAATCAAATCTACGAACAAATGTATCAGCAAGTTTATTATATACAAGCTAGGATAAGCATATATAAATTCTAGATTTAATACAATTTGAATTGAATTATACAAATTCTGAATTTTATACAATTAGGAACCAAATTGTACAAATTTTAAACGTGACCCGCATAAATATGGTTATATGTTAGTGGCGAAAAGTAATTTCTTCAAACTATAAATATGTTAAGCTAATCGGACCTTTTAATAAAAATATTAAAAATAAAAATAAAAAGTACTAGAAAATCATTTATCCCCTAATATATTTCATATTACTTGATCCGATTTTAGTTAAAAGTATATTTTATTATATAATTTTTTGAAATAATTATTTATTATTAAAAATTACAAAAATAAAACATTCTGATTTTTCATATCATAAAATGAAATCCAGAAATCCAAATCTTAGAAAACACAAACTAGTAAAGAAAAAATAAAAGACTGTACAGAAAATACAGTATAGAAATAATAGGAACACAAAATCGCCCAACTCCAATTTCACCTCGCAAGAAGAAGAAGAAGAAGAAGGAGGAGGAGTTGTTTGTACCTTGGATCACCAGCCATGGTATGCTAGATCTCTTCTTTTCAACAAAACCCAAAACCCAAAACCCATTTTCTCTTTTATCTTTTTTTCAATGTTTTTCGTGTTTGATCTGGTGAATAATTGTTACAATTGATGATTGATTAAAGATATATTTGTAAAAAAATACATATGGGCATTGTTTGATTTGTTGCATTTGTTCTATACGATTTGGGATTTGAATCTGATTCTGGATCTTGCTGTGGAAATGTACACCAAATGTTTGAATATTATCTGGGTTTTTTAAAAATTGATTGTTTCTAGCTCAAATGAGGAGTTGGGGTTCTATGGATCATATTTAATTTCTCTAAAGGGGTCTCAAAGATTTGGTGTATATTTCCTTTTAGAATGGTTGATAGTAGACGAGGGGTTGGATTTTTGTGATATGTAAGAGAAATCTGGATTTGATGAAGGAATTCTTGAGCTATGATAGATTGTGTGTAATTGGATAGAGAAAGTGATGAGCTTTATGGGTATTACTTTTTTGGTTGAAGGATTGAGTTTTGAGGCTTTGAAAATGAAATGATTGAGCTAATACATGTTATTTGTATTTCTGTATATGGGTATTCGAGAATCACTTGATGTTTGAAACCTGTAGAAGTTTGGTATTAGGGAGAGGGATGTAGTGCTTAGTTGATGACGGTACCTGAAGGGAAGCTGTGAATAGTCCATATATAGAATCAAAATGCTTTAGCCTGTAGCAGTCAGAGGAACCGGGGAGAAATTTAGAGTGTGTGGGGTACTGTTTTTGATCTAGAATTTCTGTTGGTGTTGACGATGAATAGGATGAGTAGTAGAAGAGGAACCAATTCGTTGTTGCAATAGACTGAGTATGCATAAATTACTTACTTTTTCAACATTTATATTATGCACTTGAACATCATTCAATAATCAATGAATTTTGGAAAGAAAAATCAACATCTAAACTCAGAGTTATGTATACAACTTGGTGATTGACTTTGTATCTTAGCATTAGTCCACCAAATTTGTGAAACCTAACCTTCATCTGAATCCAAAGTCCAGCCATTTAGTATTGGGAAATCAACTAAGAAGATGAATTGGACATTCAACAAATAAACAGCAAAAGTTAAAAAACAAAAGATATCCCAGTAAACCAAGAAAAGGATGCATCTATCACTCTTTAACTTTAGCACGTCACTGGTCAAACTTTGCCGCGGATAAAACCATGGTATTTAAGTAGAGAAGCTTAGAAAGGCAGGCCCATTGTCCACTGAGTTTCAGATCGTGTGCCACAAGTACTTGGGGATCTTCCTATTGTAAAAAGAATTTTAAAAGACTACAAACAAAGTGGATATTGCACGCCTTTGTGAAAATCAAAACGATGCTGGGACTAATTATTTTTGGCTGACAATCTTTTGACTTGTTTCAATAGCTCTTTTTTATAACAGCTTCACTGGATGCATATGCTATATTTTCTACTACAGTATATATCAACCACAGTATAGCTAATAGCTTTTGATTTCTTCCAGATTCATTTTGTTCTGCTCATTAGCCGACAGGGAAAGGTGAGGCTAACCAAGTGGTATTCACCATATACACAAAAAGAGAGAACCAAGGTATTTCTTCTGCCCTTCTTGAGATAGAATGTGATGAATATCATAGGGTGTTTGTTTTTTGAAGTGGTCTTACGGTGTTTGTTTGATTTATTCAACAAAACTGTTTGTATGTGTTACTCAGTCTAGTGATTTTTATTGAGATCTTAAACACGATGTATTTATCGATATTATTTAGGGATAACAATGTGGTGGAGACGCCCACGGCCCACCTCACATTTCTTTCACTAGTTCGGTTTTTTCCTATATGATAAGTAAATGCCTTTTCCTACGAAAATTATTGCGGTAGCTGTTTTACTTGTTATTCCTCAACAAGCTTCAGCTACTAATTAGCAGATATGAGTGGGAAATCTCATTCTCTTTGGGGTGTAAGCTTCCTTATACCCTGGATTTATCTTTAAGTTTCTTCAAGGAACTCACCGCTTCTCCTGAAGAAACTATAGGAAAAATCGGGAGCTATATACATAGAAAATACATGGTGTTGCATTATGACAGACTGGTTTGCAATATGCATAGAAATGCATGGTGTTGCATTAATTTATGACAGAGACTGGTTTGTTCTTATCAAAAGAGAGAGAGATAGAGAGAGACTTGTTGGTTATCATAATTGAGAATTGATCTTGTCAATCCTCGTGACATTAAAAGAATTTTCTTGCAAACTAGGGAAAATTAAAATATAAAAACGAGTAAAATACGAAAAGCCAAAGAAGGCTTATACCTTCCAAATAGTTCCAATATAAGATAGAATCATGTATTAAGAGAGGGTACAAAGAGCGCTTCCGGGGCCTAAGTCAAGTAGCAAAGTTGAGGGGCTTGTGACTTAGGTCACATGATTGAACCATGCGCCATGTGAACTAAGCCTGGTATTTAAATGAAGAAGGGACGAGGGGTGGGCCATTGTTTCCGAGTTGTGAAGGTTGCGGTTGCTCCCAAAGGCTGGACCCTAACGGATTTCTCAGTCATGAAAGAAAAAGAGAGGGTTTAAAGAGCCTGAAGAGATGTTCTGAAGATAGGTGTAAAAAATATGAAGTTTCATACCCGAAAAGTAAGATAAAGAAATTACATAAGGTATGGTGTAAAGCTTAATTGCTTGCTTTTAGTCTTTATTGTTTTCCAGTACTATCTGTTTTATTTTTCTTTGCTGCCTAGGTGAATGGGTCTTGCAATTTTTTCAAGCCATTAAATAGTAGAGGGATGTGAATAAATTTTCATTTTTGGCAAGATTGAGAAGTAAATAATTATTCCACTTTCTTAAATACACAGGATTTTTCATTCCTGCAAACATCTTATAGTGCTGATTATGCAAAAGTTATTTTCCTTAATTTATTAGTAACATGTTACATGTCAATGCAACTCTCTTAAGGTAATCCGTGAACTAAGTGGTATGATTCTCACTCGAGGACCAAAGCTTTGCAATTTTGTTGAGTGGAGAGGATACAAAGTCGTTTATAAAAGGTAAAGGTGATTTAATTTTATTCTCAAGTTCACGTCTTATGATTTGCTCTCAATTAGATAGAATCTATTTATCTTTTCTTTTTAGAGAAGAATCTATTTATCTTTTTTCCCTGTAAGAAAATATATGTTCCAATCTTCTTATGGGCTGTTAATTTAACAGATACGCAAGCTTGTATTTCTGTATGTGCATAGACCAAGAGGACAATGAGTTGGAGGTCCTGGAAATCATACACCATTTTGTTGAGATTCTGGACCGATACTTTGGAAGTGTAAGGCTCTCAAACTCTAAAGAAGATGGTATTACTACTTGTTCTGTTTTATATTTATGTTGTTGGCTTTCTTTCCCTTCAGGTCTGTGAGCTGGACTTAATCTTCAATTTTCACAAGGTATGTTCATTGATTTTGTTCAGGGATTTCTACAATCTATGCATCTCCACCTGTCACCTTTGCCTAAATTTTACTGTTTTTCCTTGTGGATTTTACAATAATTGAGGTGACATTTATGATCACTTCTTGGGGCTTATATAGATTCGTTACTAGAGGTTATTTATAGAGGTTAAATTTTTTTGATAAGAAATAGAGGTTAAATTTGTAAGTAGAGGGGCGGGCCCATTATCCACCGAGTTTAGAAGGCTGTGATTGGTCCAAAGGGCGGGTCACAGACGGATTTCTCGGTTATCAAAAAAAAGAAAAATAAATTGTAAGTAACTAGAAACAGCACTATTTTAAAAACATTTTCCATTGAACTTTGAGTAGACTACAATTACAGTTGCAGGTTATCATGTGACTCCTCTCTTGCTTTCCCTCTCCCTCTTATTACCCGTCTATTTTTTTGCCCTTGGTCTCTGCAACCATGCTTGATCTCAGACAGAATGAAGGGCATTCAAAACCTCAAATCATCTTATTTTCTGTGCTAAACCGACCCTCGTTTTCTTTGTTTAAACTGTGTATAGATTACCTTTTTCCCAATCTGAAAATTTGTGCTTTGCTTGTGCTGAACTTTGTGTAATACATGTAACCGTCCCCTTCATCATCATAAGTTGGGTATTAGAATTTTAGCAATGAAGATCTAAGATATTTGGAAGTTATATCTGATGAAGAAACATATTTTACAAAAGAGAAGATCCTCTGTTAAAGTTTAGCTACTAAACCATCCAGGTTTTACGCATGCTTGGGTGACAGGTCCATTTGGCAATAGTAACTCCAATTGGTGAATTTGTTATCAAGTAAATATGAAATATTCTCCAAGAATTATGTTTTAACATGCCACAAAAAGAAGAAAAAAACACTATTTAGCAATGTAAAGTTGATTTTTTAATCTTGGGTCTATGAAATCAATTGTGAATTGTGATTTATTACTTGCCTTTCTCCTAAGCAAAAGAAGTCATTATCTAAGAGTCCAAACTTATCTTGTTGGAAAAATTGAATCTAAGAAAGAACTATATGTTTTCTTCGTCTTTACTCTTACTACTCACATTTTTCCATTTAAAAAATTAGTGTGATGGGTATTATTTATTTCAGTATATTTTCTTGAGTTTCTTTAGCTGTTGGTGTATACAGAATGGAATAGTCTGTCTTAATATGTGCATATTTTAAATGTCCATGGACTGTTGGCCATTGAATTCAAAAGGGGGTTTTCATTGTGAAACTTGCCTTGTAAAAATCCCAAATTGGAAATAAGAAGAGGAATTAAGGGGCCATATAAGGAAGAGTTTAAGATTCAACTGTTGAGATGCCTTTTGGATTAGGTCCAAGAGGACAAAATGTGAGGCCCAAAAGGCTTGAGGTGGCCCACAAGGGTAGGGCTAAAGTGGACAATACCTTGGCAATTAGGCCTCACCTTGACATTGACAGGTGGTACTGAATCATCACCTCTCTTGGTAGAAATATCAGCGAGGACGTTGAGTCCCGAAAGGTGGGTTGAGTATAACAACCCTCAGACCGCTGGTGGTTGAACTCAAAAGGCTTGCTGTGTCACTTGCCTTAAGACAAGTGAATTTTGAATTCAATGTTTAGTTTCCTTTTGGGTTAAAGCTCATCGGGACAAAAAACTTGAGGTCCAAAACCCTTAAGGTGGCCTAGAGGAGCCAGGCCAAAGTTAACAATACCTTGGCAGTTAGGCATGGGCCGTGATAGATGGTATCATAGGTAGCTCGCCTAGTATGATGGTAGAAAGAACTTAGCAAGATCGATGAGTCCACAAGGGGTGGGGGGTAAGTGTAACAGCCCCCAGACTGTTAGCTGTTGAATTTGAAAGGGGTAGAAACTTGCCGTTGTCAAATCCCATATTGCAATGGGATCGTAAAGTTAGGGGCCATATAAGGGCAGGTTTGGGATTCAACTATTGAGACATCTTTATAATTGAAGTCCAAAGAGAAAATCATGACACCCAAAAGCGTTAAGGTTGCTAGATGGGTTGGGAGAAAGCAGACAATACCTTGCCAGTACCATCCGTAGTATGATGGTGGAATTGCTGAGTAACCGAGTCCTTAAAGGGGGTGGGCGTAATAGCCCATGGACTGCCGAGTTGGACTGGAGAGGGGGTTTTGCTGTGAAGTTTGCCCTAGGAAAATCCCACATCAAAATAAGGGGGGAAGGAGCCTTATAAGGGTGAGTTCAGGATTCAACTGTTGAGACATCTTCTGTCTTAAAGCACAAGGCTACAAAAACCATAAGGTGTCCTAGAGGTGTCGAGTGAACTAGTTAAACTAGCTTAATGTTACTACAAAAACCAATGAATGCTCCTCGGATTGACTTGTTTTTTTGGATAGTATATTCCGTGCTGATTGAACTTGCCTCTCAGTGACTACTTGTGATTTCATCTATCATGCATTTTCATATAAACAACTTTTGAGATTATAGCTTATATATATTTCAAAACCATGTGAATGATTTGGCAGGCATACTATATATTGGACGAACTTGTGATTGCTGGTGAGCTCCAAGAATCGAGCAAGAAAACAGTTGCACGTCTAATTGCTGCACAGGTATTCTTCAATATACAGTTGATGCATTTCACAGGTAACAATGCAATATTCTTCACTTATCTTGAAACTGGATCCTGTCAACAACTTGCAGGATTCTTTGGTTGAGGCTGCCAAAGAAGAGGCAAGTTCTCTTAGTAACATTATTGCACAGGCTACTAAATGAGAGTATGGAGGCGGCGTTCAAGCTTTTTGAGTGCATTTATGTTTTTCAGATTCTCGTTTGTTGCTGTAATCCAATCGTGTTATGACATTACTTCTTCTTTCAATGCTATTGCATCATGGTTTTTGTTTAACTTTGTAGTTAAAAATAGGAATTTCTTTGTAGTAATGAATTTTCTTCTCAACCTAAGCGTGTGTTTGCTGCAGTGATGTATGTACTCTGTTGCCTAAAAATTACTGGTAATATACATAGTACTTGTTCCCGGTGGAGCTAGCTGATAATTTATCTCGCAAAACCTAATTTTTGACTTCTTTCGTCTTTAATTACGGCTGTATGAACGTGATGAAATTGTATGAACATGATGAAATTGTATGAACATGATGAAAGCAATGAGAGACTCCAATGTGTGTATCGGACATCGGGTGAGAAAGCTACTCGTTGGAGTGGGGATGTTTGCCAAGGCTTTCGGAGGCGTTTGGAACAACATTCCTGTAAGGGCACTGAAGAAAAAGGAAGACAAAGATTAAGAACATATTTCATTTAGTTTAGCTCTTTTCATGCTTACAATAACTAGTTATCTCGACTTTTTATCAGCGACTCCAACTATAACTTTAGCTATGTTTATTGGTATGAGCAAAATAGACATGTAATTCATAAAAGAGAATATATCCCATAAATACTTTCTTCTAATCTTTCCAATCATAAAAAACTTTTAATACCCAAAAGACGAGCAATTCTGTAGAAACTAGCAAGTAAAACAGATAGGTATATTATCTTAAACATTCAAAAGCACAATTAAACACAAAGGTTAACAAGCAAATTCAAGTGTCTCCAACCTTTGACAAATTTGATAGAAACATCATTTGCCATAGGAAAGATTCACCTTACACTTTCGAGTAAAAAACAAAGCTATCTATGCACTATTAGGACATTAACCTCTTAGAGCCAAGTCTCTAGCAGTTTCATTGGTTTCTTCATAGATATGGTAAACTGCACAAGTTATACGTTTCAGCAAATCAAAAATTTCCTTCAACCTGTGCATGGTTGTTTCATTTGGCCCAAAAAGACCATTAACATAATGGACAAGTATAACATTATCGGACTCCACAATCAACTTCTGTGCATTTGGCCTTCCTTCCACACATCCGGCCAACCCAAACTTCAAGGCCTCAAGTCCAGCAATCACATTGTCTTCAATGTCAATGTCACCCCTATACCTATCAAAACACTTCCCTTTTTCATCGTGGAAGATGCCACTATATTGTCCTGGTTGATCACCTTTTATACCAATACCATAGATGTCTAGCTTAATCCAACCTGGAGGAGGAGGAACTGGGTTGCATCTTAAACGACGAGGCCCACGATGATCACCCAAAAATTCTGCAGATAGCATACTGGTCATGATATCCTTTTCCATGTATTCCAAAAATTCTTCTTCAAGATGCCTGCGACACAAGTTAAAAGTTACATCATTACGGATATATTCATTAGTACTCCCTACCCTCCAATGTTTCCTTCTCCTCTCTATCACTCTATAGCTTCCTCTAAGCAAATAATTACAAAGTACTTTGCATAATCCAACCAACAAAATCTAGATTCTCCAACTGACACTTAAATCAATCACATGTGTAAAGCCCATCTTATCACGAGGAGAAAGAAATGGAACACTCATAGGCGGACAAAAAGTAAAGGGCTAATGACTTCATGAATTATGTGCTAATTGGCAGATTCTTTGTTTCAAATTCAACATAATAACTAGAGAATTGTATTTATAATAAATGGGAAGTTCAGAATGTAGTCTCACATCTAGTACCTTTGCATGTCCAACCAATAACATCCCGGTTTGTCAATGTCAATGTGAATGTTGGGATCCACATCAAAGAAATGCCAGGCAAATCCTGAGAACAACATCTTATCGTCACTAGTTTTTATGTCAATCTCTGCTGTGAAGTGAAGAATTCTCTCTAAGCGTAGCACTGTTTCTAGCAATTGGCTAGTTCTTGGCATATCAGACAACGTACTGCGAAATGAGTTTGTCAGCAAATAAATCTGGCTAAGACAAGATGATGACCAGTTTGCTCCCAAGACGTTGCCAATAAGATAACAATGAGGATACGACATGTAGAACATTGTTGGTCTCTGAACTCTCCTCTTACAATTTTCATCAATGGTGAGAACCTTAAGATCAAGTTTCTCGAAAACTATGATATCAGCTGGAGACAGGCAGGGATCGTATATTTCTATATTGCCAATCCAATTGAAAAAATCTCGTTTTAGTAGGAGAGCTACAGCAAGCTGAAACTGTGAACTAAAACTGTATTCGATGCTTCCCAAACCATAGATTACCACCTGAACTTGTGAATGGGAGCCTAAAAGGCGAAAGAAATGTTTTTGAATTGTTTTGTTCTGTTTGAGATCCAAGTGCATTCCAGTATAGAACTCCGAGTTCTCAACATTCTTCTTCACCAGTTCAATCTCTTTAAGCATCCTTTTTGCCTCATCTTTTATGTGAAAATCAACATTTGACTCCATATCCTCACCAAAATCCATCTTTATCAGGTTCAAATTGATGTTGGCCTTTAGCAGTTTAAACACTATTTTGAAACAGCTAAAACACAGCAACACTCTCTTGTGTTCTGGCCTTAATACAAACCTGCAAGTCTAAAATTTGAAATACAAACTCATTAGCAGGCTGAAGTACTTCACAGCAAAAAAGATGTATTTCTCATTATCTGAAAGTGAAGAACTCAAAAGTACAGAACTGCCAGCAGGCTGAAAGTATCTTGTCTCCTATAAAAACATATTTCTCCTATGCACTAATGAAAATTGATGCTCTAAAGTGTCAGATCACATCTCATCCAAAAAGAAGAATATGAAGTTATTTTTCTAGAATTTCCTCTCTCCGTCTTAAGTACAATAGATTCTTTATTTACAGCAAAACAGTTGCTCTTCTGGACTTAAAATGAAGTGGCAACAAAGGAACTTCTGAACACAAAATTTTAGGGCAATGAAAACAGACAACAAAACGCTAGATCCTTCAATCAGGTTCAAACAATCACTATTTGGAACACAATTTAACAGAATCCTCACAGAACACACACAACAATTTAGTTCGTATTTCATCTGGATAACAAGTAGTTCAATTCAACTACAGCAAAATAGTTGCTCTTCTGGACTGAAAATGAAGTTGTAACAAGGAACT
Source organism: Solanum stenotomum (assembly GCF_019186545.1). NCBI lineage: Eukaryota > Viridiplantae > Streptophyta > Magnoliopsida > Solanales > Solanaceae > Solanum > Solanum stenotomum. The sequence goes on from NC_064292.1 coordinate 45,208,038, forward strand.
TTTGACCATATACAATTACAGGACGATGGAAAAACATAAGGAAATGCTAGATCCTTCATCAATCGAGTTCAAACGAACATTTGAACACAAATTATAGGACGACGGAAATGTTAGATCCTTCATCAATCGAGTTCAAACAATCACTATTACAAATGGATTCCTCACAAAACACATATTACATTTTGGTTTTACGAAAAAGTGAATATACTGACAGTGAAACGTACTCTTTCCTCAGTAACCAGTGCCTCGCGTCGCCATTGAAGAGAAGGCTTCAAAACTTCAACGAAATCAACGGAAAAAGCGATGAAACGATTTCATTTTGATTGTGTCAGAGAATACAGTTATTATGGCGCGCCCTTTGCCTATTTATAGAGTAGGCTGCCACGTGGCAAGAATTAAGCTTACGTGGTGGAGAAAGGAATAGTAGAAGGAAATGCATGTTATTCATCATGCCTACAATGATGTTTTAGATTCTTCTTTGAAGTATTTGTGTATTAATTAAGTCGGTGATGAATTCTTAACGGGATGTGTTGGAAAATAGGAGAACATGTTCGTAGTTTTGATGATTGACAAAAATAAACAATGATGAAATGTTTATTATTATTAAAAAAGGAGAAAATGTTGAAAGATAAAAAAACATATATGTAGTTTTGAATTTTGATAATTGACAAAGTAAACCTAATTGACTACTTGCTTGTATGTATTCTATCAGGTGAACCTAAATCCCCTCTAAAGGAAATAAATAGTTGAAAATAAGAACAAAGGAAATAAATAAATGGACGAATTAGAGAAGAAAATAAGGAAAGAAATAAAGAAAATAATATTGAGTCAAGTATGCGTCAACAAGCATACACAAAGAAGAAGGAAATCACAAGTTTCCTTATACGAGGCCAAAGTTCTATTCGAAGTAAAATTCAAATCTCTAGTATATACACTACATGCAAACCATTGAAAGTCGTACCTACTATATTTTCATGAAATTTCATCATCTTGAAAGCAATAGCGGTTGGAGTAAAACTATAGGACTTCGTCACAACACTGAAACTTGGTTTATTAGTTGTTTTCGAGTCTGTACTATTCAATTTTGAAGTTTGATCAGTTAAAGACTAGAGTTGAATACACTTTATCAAACGACTCATAAGTGGTTGATGGAAATTCAACATAGTGTAGGTCATGATTTTTACTTTGCTTGAGTTGAACCTGATTCGCCTAATTAACTCTGTTGCACTTCCTTCCATGGTAAAACTTAATTCACGTAACTCAAATTTGTCACACAGTAATTGATTCAGTAATGTAACATAGCATAGAAATTGAACAAGAGCTAGGCAAAAGATTATCCAAAACTTCATATAACAAGAGACTTCTAATTAGAGACACTTAACTTTTGGTTCCATTTTACCCCATCTTATATAGGGGCCTCCGGGTGAGTGAAAAAAAGAAAAGAAAATGATCATACGTTGTAAAGAGAATTCAAGGCCTTCTAATTTTCAGTGTGCTACATTTGCTCTTGGGGTCTTTTTTTTCATCTTCTTTTGTCTGAAGACTCCATTTTCACTTTGCAACTACCTGTCATTACTTCTTATAGAATATTTTGACAACAAAATTGACCAAATCCTCCCAAAAATCAAATGCCACAAACAAATTTTAAGAAATATGAACCTTCACCATAGCAAGTATGAAACAGAATAGAAACAAGCCAACACTTCAAGAAACAGGTTAAATAGGACAGAAATTAAAAGAGAAAATTGTGGATTTTCCTTGCATTTTTCAGATGGTATGGACAGTGAAACTATTAAAAGAATTTCTGTAATTTTCAAACATGTAATCCATAAAAGAGAACATAGCCCATGAATACTTTCTTTCTAGTCTTCCAAGATATCCAATCATTAAAACTTTTAATACCCAAAAGACAGAAGCAATTCTGTAGAAACTGGCAATTAAAATATAATCCCAAACATTCAAAAGCAAAATTAAAAACAAAGGTTAACAAGTAAGTTCAAGTGTCTCCAACCTTTGACAAATTAGATAAGCCATAAAATGCAAACTGAATTTGAAACCTTAGTTCAGCCTAGAAAGATTAACCTTACCCCTTTGAGTAAAAAACAAAGCTCTCTATGCACTATTGGGACATTCACCATTCAAAGCCAAGTCTCTAGCCGCTTCATTGGCTTCTTCATAGATATGGTAAACTACACAAGTTATACGTTGCAGCATGTCGAAAATTTCCTCCCACCTGTGCTTGGCTGTGTCATTTGGCTCAGGGAGACCATTAACATAGTGGACAAGTATAACATTGTCGGACTCCACAATCAACTTCGGTGCATTTAGCCTTCCTTCCACGCATCCTGCCAACCCAATCCTCAAGGCCTCTAGTCCAACAATCACATTGTCTTCAGCATCAATGTCACCCTTATACCTATCAAAACACTTACCTTTTTCATCTTGGAAGATGCCACTATATCGTCCTGGCTGATCACCCTTTCTACCAATACCATAGATGTTTAGCTTAATCCAACCTGGAGGAGGAGGTACATTGTTGCATCTTAAACGCCGAGCCCCACGATAATCAACCCAAATTTCTGCAAAATCCTCACTAGTCATATCACTTTTCATATTTTCCAAAAAATCTTTTTCAAGATGCCTGCGACACAAAAGTTGAAAGTTACATCATTAGGGATAAATGAAGTACACCATACCCTCCTATGGTTCCTTCAACTCACCTCTATCACACTATAGTTTCCTCCAAGCAAATAATTTCAAAGTACTTTGCATAATTCAACCAACAAAATCTGGATTCTCCAACTAGCACTTAAATCAATCACATGTAAAGCCCATCTTATCACGAGGAGAAAGAAATGGAACAATCATAGGTGGACAAAAAGTAAAGGGCTAATGATTTCAATTGTTTCCCAAATTAACATAATAAATAGAGAATTATATTTATACTAAATGAGAAGTTTTCTATCTAGTTTCACATCTAAGTACCTTTGCATGTCCAACCAATAGCATCCCGGTTTGTCAATGTCATTGTTAGGATCCACATCAAAGAAATGCCAGGCAAGTCCTGAGAACAAACTAGCATACGTCTGATTGTCACTAGTTTCTATGTCAACCTCTGTTGTGAAGTCAAGAATTCTCTCTAAGCGTACCACTGTTTCTAGAGCATGCCTACATTGTGGCATATTGGTCAGTGTATAGCGAAATGAGTTTGTCAGCACAAAAATCTTGTTAAGACAAGATGAAGACCAGTTTGCTCTCAAGAGGTTGCCGATAAGATAAGGATAAGGGTAAGGCATGTAGAACATTGTTGGTCTCTGAACTCTCTTCTTACAATTTTCATCAACGGTGAGAACCTTAAGACCTAGTTTCTCAAAAACTATGATATCAGCTGGAGACATGCAGGGATCATATATTTCTATATTGTCAATCCAATTGGGAAAATCTCTTTTTAGTAGGAGAGCTACAGCAAGCTGAAACTGTGATTTAAAACTGTATTCGATGCTTCCCAAACAATAGATTACCACCTGAACATGTGAATGAGACCCTAAAAGGTGAAAGACGTGTTTTTGAATTGTTTTATTCTGCTTGAGATCCAAGTGCATCCCAGCATAGAACTCAGAGTTCTCAACATTCTTCTTCACCAGTTCGATCTCTTTAAGCAGCCTTTCTGTCTCATCTTTTATGTGAAAATCAACATTTGACTTCATATCCTCACCGAAATTCATCTTTAACAGGTTCAAATTAAAGTTGGCCTCTAGCAGTTTAAACACTATTTGAAACAGCTAAAATGCAGCAACACTCTCTTGTGTTCTGGACTTAATGCAAACCTGCAAGTCTAAAATTTAAAGTACAAACTCATTAGCAGGCTGAAGTACTGTACAGCAAAAAAGATGTATTTCTCATTATGTGCAAGTGTAGAGCTCAAAAGTACAGAACTGCTAGCAGGCTGAAAGTACCTTCTCTCCTATAAAAACATATTTCTCCAAATTGTTAGGTATACTTGCTGCACATCAAATGCCACGTGTTTGAAGCCATAAAGATATTTCAAGAAACAACTCGGTTGACGTCTTCTCTATTATAAGTTGGTCAATTGAGATAAAAAAAATGCAACGAAAGCCAAGAGGAATATAAACATGCCCTCCTTTTTTAATCCATTCAGAACAGATCACGTAGAATTTACAATCATTCAAATACAAATACAAGCTCTTCAAAACTCAAGTGTGTTTCAGTCACCGACTTCGCCTGTCAGTACAAATTCTGAAAGAACTATGCGCTAATGAATATTGATACTCTAAAATGCCAAATCACACCTAATCTAAAAAGAAGAACATGGAGTTATTTTTCTAGAATTTCCTCTTTCCGTCTTAAGTATAATAGATTATTTATTTACAACTGGATAACAGGCAGTTGAACTACAGCAAAACAGTTGCTCTTCTGGACTTAAAATGAAGTGGCAACAAAGGAACTTCTGTACACAGAAAATTATAGGGTGATGAAAACACATAACAAAACGCTAGATCCTTCAATCGGGTTCAAACAATCACTATTTGGAACGCAATTTAACAGAATCCTCACAAAACACATACAACAATTTAGTTTTGCAAACTGATTGGAAGAAATAAATAAGAAACGTGAAAATACAATTGAGTCTGTATTACATTTGGATAGCAAGCAGTTGAACTACAGCTAAACAGTTGCTCTTCTGGACTTAAAATGAAATGGCAACAAAGGAACTTTTGAACACAGACAATTACAGGACGATGGAAACACATAAGGAAATGCTAGATCCTTCAGTCGAATGCAGACAAAAACTATTTCAAACACAATCCTCACAGAACACACATTATAATTTAGTTTTACAACCTGATAACAAAAATAAATAAGAAAAATGAGAGTAAAAGAGGAGTATAGAACAAAATCTGTGGCACCACTATAAAACAAAGTAACGCTTCAGATTCAGAATTAAAATGAAAGTTACTCCCATTACTGGATATATGAAACTTGCGCGGCGAAAAACACTTCTGATACATAAATTATAATAATACAGAGTATCAAAGTTGCTTTTATTTACTACTGGAATATATACTTAAATGAGTTTTTGTGATACTTACACATATCTTTTCAATTTGTCTTTTCTGGTAAAATAATGAACAACTTATATCAGAGTTGCTTCAAACAGATCATGTCATTAAAGCGAAAATTGGGATGTACAATTATAAAAGATCTCAAATAGGGAATGGCATGGTATGTTGTTTTTTGTTATTGAAAGATATATGATCCCACATGATCAGTCTGAACTCAATTTCTTCCATCTAAGTGTGTTTCAATTGCCAGTACAAATTCACAAAAAAAAACAATGCACTACTGAAAATTGAGACCCTGAACAGATCTAATCCAAAAAAGATAAAATGAATGTTAACTTTTTCAGATTTCCCCCTTTCCTGTAAAACAGAGTGTGTATGCATTTCATCTGGATAGCAAGCAGTTCAACTAGAGCAAATTAAAACAGTAATTCTAATGTTCTTCTGGACTTGAATTTATAGGACAATAAAACAATAAGAAAATGCTAAATCATTCAATCGAATTCAAATAATTCCATTAAAAATAAATATATTAAACGTAATATTTTTCTCTAGATTTTCCTCTTTCATGTAAAGTACAACAGAGTCTGTATAACAAGCATTTTAACAAAGGAACTATTGAACTCGGAAAAATTAAAGGACGATGGAAACACATAAGGAAATACCAGATCCTTCTGTGGAATTCAAACAATCACTGTATCACGAACAAAATTAACGAAATCCTCACAGAACACATACTACAATTTAGTTTTACTACCCAATGAGCAAAAATAAATAAGAAGAAAATGAAACGGACTCTGTATTTCATCTAGATAACAAGCAGTTTCAACTACAGAAAAACAGTTTCTCTTCTGGAACAACATACAATTACAGGACGATGGAAAAACATAAGGAAATGCTAGATCCTTCATCAATCGAGTTCAAACGAACATAAGGAAATGCAACAAATGAACATTTGAACACAGAAATTATATGACGACGGAAATGGTAGATCCTTCATCAATGGAGTTCAAATAATCACTATTACTAACGGATTCCTCACAAAACACATACTACTTTTTGGTTGTACGAAAAAAGTGAATATACTCACAGCAACAAAGTCGGTGAAACGTACTCTTGCCTCAGTAACCAGTGCCTGAAGTCGCCATTGAAGAGAAGGCTTCAAAACTTCAACGAAATCAATGGAAAAAGCGATGAAACGATTTTGGTTATGGCATTTTGCTTGTGTCAGAGACTACAGCTATTGTTGCGTGCCTTTGCCTATTTATAGAGTAGGCTGCCACGTGGCAAGAATTAAGCTTACGTGGTGGAGAAAAGAATAAACCAAAGGAAATGCATGTTATTCATGCAAGAAATAACTTTTAGCTATATTTATTGATCTGAGCAAGATGCGACTGTAAACCAATAAATTCGTAATAATTTTGAAGTGTTGTTATTTTTTTTAAACTTGTTACTTGATTTGAGCACACATATAACTCAAGTATAAGGGAACACTTCTATTTATAGATGTTGATGGAAGGATCTAGTGAGAGATATTTATTGCTCTCTTCAAGAATGTTGACCTTTAACCACTTAAAGCAGTTTTAGTTTTTTCTCAACACTCTTTCGCGAGATCTTTCTTCAATTCTCTACAACTCTAGAATATTCTGAATTCTTCTTTTAAAGTATTTGTATATTAATTAAGTTGGTGATGAATTCTTAACATATTCAAAGAGATGGAGCATTTGGGACCAGGGCCGGACCTACCTTGTTGCAAGTTCGTTGAAAAAATACATTGTATATACGTATATATTCAATCTGTTTTTTGAAACAAAACACTATATATAATTAATTTGACCCCACTTAAACCAACAGTAACACGTAGCCTAGTGGCAAAGTGGTTACAATTTGACTGATGCATTGTAGGTACGATTGTTGGAAAATAGGAGAACATGTTTGTAGTTTTGATGGTTGACAAAGTAAACTATAATGAATTGTTTATCATTATTAAAAAATGGAAAATTATTGAAAAATAGGAGAACATGTATGTAGTTTTGATAATTGAAAAAGTAAACCTAATTCACTAGTTATTATCTTATGTATACTTAGGTGAACTAGATCTCCTCCATAAGTGACAGAATGTAAAAAGACAACTTCTATAGATAAGGATGATTGAGATAAAAGAAATAAATAAAGAAGCAAAGAAGGGAGGAAATAAATAGTTGAAAAAAAGGAACAAAGAAGGAAATAAATAAATGGAAGAATTAGAGGAGAAAGGAAGAAAACAAATAACTTTTAATACCCAAAAGACCGAAGCAATTCTAACGGGCAATTAAAACACATAGGTATATTATCCCAAACATTCAAAAGCACAATTGAAATCAAAGGTTAACAAGTAAGTTCAATTGTCTCCAACGTAACCTTTGACAAATTTGATAAGAACATTATTTGCCATAAAATGCAGACTGAATTTGGAACCTTAGTTCAGCCTAGAAAGATTCACCTTACCCCTTTGAGTAAAAAACAAAGCTATCTATGCACTATTGGGACATTCACCATTCAGAGCCAAGTCTCTAGTAGCTTCATTGGCTTCTTCGTAGATATGGTAAACTACACAAGCTATACGCTTCAGCATGAAGAAAATTTCCCCCAACCAGCGCATGGCTGTGTCATTTGGCTCAGGGAGACCATTAACATAGTGGACAAGTATAACATTGTCGGACTCCACAATCAACTTCTGCGCATTTGGCCTTCCTTCCATGCATCCTGCCAACCCAATCCTCAAGGCCTCTAGTCCAGCAATCACATTGTCTTCAACATCAATGTCACCCCTATACATATCAAAACACTTCCCTTTTTCATCTTGGAAGATGCCACTATATCGTCCTGGCTGATCACCCTTTCTACCAATACCATAGATGTTTAGCTTAATCCAACCTGGAGGAGTAGGTATGTTGTTGCATCTTAAACGTCGAGCCCCACGATAATTACCCCAAATTTCTGCAAAGTCCTCACTATTCATATCACTTTTCATATTTTCCAAAAATTCTTCTTCAAGATGCCTGCGACACAAAAGTTGAAAGTTACATCATTAGGGATATATGAAGTACACCATACCCTACTATGGTTCCTTCAACTCACCTCTATCACACTATAGTTTCCTCCAAGCAAATAATTTCAAAGTACTTCGCATAATTCAACCAACAAAATCTGGATTTTCCAACTAGCACTTAAATCAATCACATGTGTAAAGCTCATCTTATCACAAGGAGAAAGAAATGGAACAATCATAGGCAGACAGAAAGTAAAGGGCTAATGATTTCAATTGTGTGCTAATTGGCAGCACCTTTGTTTCCCAAATCAACATAATAACTAGAGAATTATATTTATACTAAATGAGAAGTTTTGTATCTAGTTTCACATCTAAGTACCTTTGCATGTCCAACCAATAACATCCCGGTTTGTCAATGTCATTGTTAGGATCCACGTCAAAGAAATGCCAAGCAAATCCTGAGAACAAATTAGCATACGTCTGATTGTCACTAGTTTCTATGTGAACCTCTGTTGTGAAGTCAAGAATTCTCTCTAAGCGTAGCACTGTTTCTAGAACAGTCCTACATCGTGGCGTATTGGTCAGTGTGTAGCTAAATGAGTTTGTCAGCACAAAAATCTTGTTAAGACAAGATGAAGACCAGTTTGCTCCCAAGAGGTTGCCAATAAGATACCAACAAGGATTAGGCATGTAGAACATCGTTGGTCTCTGAGCTATCCTCTTACAATTTTCATCATTGGTGAGAACCTCAAGACCTAGTTTCTCGAAAAATATGATATCAGCCATAGACATGCAGGGATCGTATATTTCTATATTGCCAATCCAATTGGGAAAATCTCGTTTTAGTAGGAGAACTACAGCAAGCTGAAATTGTGAACTAAAACTGTATTCGGTGCTTCCCAAACCATAGATTACCACCTGAAATTGTGAATGGTAGCCTAAAAGGCGAAAGAAGTGTTTTTGAATTGTTTTATTCTGTTTGAGATCCAAGCACATTCCAGCATAGAGCTCAGAGTTCTCAACATTCTTCTTCACCAGTGCAATCTCTTTAAGCATCCTTTTTGCCTCATCTTTTATGTGAAAATCAACATTTGACTCCATATCCTCACCAAAATCCATCTTTATCAGGTTCAAATTGATGTTGGCCTTTAGCAGTTTAAACACTATTTTGAAACAGCTAAAACACAGCAGCACTCTCTTGTGTTCTGGACTTAATACAAACCTGCAAGTATAGAATTTAAAGTACAAATTGTTGGTGATTGTCATTAGCAGGCTGAAGTACTTCACAGCAAAAAAGATGCATTTCTCATTATGTGTAAGTGTAGAACACAGAAGTACAGAACGGCTAGCAAGCGGAAAGTAGCTTATCTCCTATCAAAACATATTTCTCCAAATTTTTAGAGTATACTTGCTGCACATCAAATGCCACGTGTTTGAAGCCACAAAGATATTTCAAGAAACAACTCGGTTGACATCTATAAGGTTGTCAACTGTGATTAAAAAAATGCAACGAGAGGTATGAGGAATATGAACATACCCTCCTTCTTTAATCTATTCAGAACCGATCACCTAGAATTTGCAATCACTCGAGTACAAATACAAGCTCTTCTAAACTCTATTCTTCCATCTAGGTGTGTTTCAGTCACCTACTTTGACTACCAGTACAAATTCACAAAGAACAATGCACTACTGAAAATTGAGTGCCAAATCACAGATCTAATAAAAAAAAAGTGAATCGTATTTTTTGTCTCTCCAGATTTCCCTCTTTCCTGTAAAACTGAGTGTGTGTCTATTTCATCTGGATAACAAGCAGTTCAACTAGAGCACATTAAAACAGTTTTTCTTCTGAACTTAAAATTATAGGACGATAAAATAATAAGGAAATGTTAAATCCTTCAGTCGAATTCAAATACTAAATAGTATTACAAATGCAATTTAACGGAATCCATAAAAAATAAATATATGAAACGTCTTATTTTCTCCAGATTTTCCTCTTTCATGTAAAGTACAACAGAGTCTCTACATATTTCATCTGGATAACAAGCAGTTCAACAAAGGAACTATTGAACACAGAAAAATTAAGGACGATGGAAACACATAAGGAAATACTTGATCCTTCAGCGGAATTCAAACACTCACTATCACGAACGAAATTTAACGAAATCCTCACAGAACACCTACTGCAATATAAAATGAAACGGACTCTGTATTTCTTGTGGATAACAAGCAGTTCAACTTGAGCAAAACAATTGCTCTTCTGGAACAGAAACACAGAAATTATAGGACGACGGAAATGCTAAATCCTTCAATCGAATTCAAACAATAAACAATCAGTGTTACAAACAGAATACATACAACAATTTAGTTAGGATAAAGTAAACAATAAAATGAGAGTAAAAAGAGAAGATACTGACAGCAACAAAGTCAGTGAAAATCTGGAAATGGTAGATCCTTCCATCGAGTTCAAACAATTAAATCGCAATCCTCAGAAAACACATTCTACATTTTGATTTTTTGAAAATTGAGAGTAAAAGAGAAGATGCTGACTGCAACAAAGTCGGTGAAAATGGTAGATCCTTCAATCGAGTTGAAACAATTACTATTACTAACAGAAAACACATTCGAAGATACTAAAAGAGCAAAGTCGATGAAACGTACTGTTGCCTCAGTAAACTATCGCCATTGAAGAGCTACCTTGACGATATGAATCCATGCGATGAGAAGGTCGAATTCAACTTCAACAATGGAAATCAATGGAAAAAGATATTTTCTGTGTGATGAAACGATTTTGTTGTGTGAGAGAAAACAGTTTAGAGTAATGCAGTGCTCCAAATAAGTTTGTTGCGCGCCTTTGCCTATTTGAGGAGTAGCCTGCCACGTGGAAAGAATTGGGCTTACGTGGCAGAGAAAAGAATAACTGACGCAAATGCATAATCTTTGACAAATTTTTTTTTTAAAAAAATAAATATTCACACACTAATTATATAGTATCACATATATTGACATGGGGATATGGCACTTTCAGATAAGTACTCCCCGAAAATTTACGCATGAAATCTTCAATTTTTTTAAATGAAATTTATATATTTAAAAATTACATAAAAGGTATTATAGGTCACAATAATTAATAATTCAAAATATTTAAAAAATCTATGAAAAATTTACTATCAAAGTTAGACTTGTTTGAATTTCGAAATCAGAAAAGTGGCACATAAAATGAGACGGAGGGAGTACTATTTTAAAAGACATATTAAATGATCTTGATTAAAGAAAATTAACTTGTTTGATGTGTCACATGACTTAATAATAAAATGAGTGTTCGTGATAATTTCACATAAATTTGACTATTAGGATATGTAGCCATTATGTAATAAGGAGGTTAGTATTGAAAAAAAAAGTGATAAATTTATCTTGATTTACTAGTTAAAAAAGAAAAAAATATTTTTAAAGTAAGTAAAATGAAACGGAAGGTGCATTGCAGGCATCTTCAAGAGATGGAGCATCTGGGATGTAACTGATCTGTAGCTGAACCATTTCAAATTTTAATTAAACTACTACTTTTTGCGACTTTTGAAAGAGCATGGGAACCCAATAGAGTACACAATTCTATATAGGCTCCCCTGCCTGAAATCTTTTAACCCAAAAATACATTCAGAAATGTAATTGCATTGTTTATTTGAAAAAAAAAAATGTGGATATAAATGATAATAGTATAAGGATGTTCCTTACATTTTTCAGATAGTTGAACAATGAAAAGTTAATCATTGTATGGACAGTGAAACTATTAAGAGAATTTCTGTAATTTTCAAACATGTAAATTGTAATCCATAAAAGAGAAGCAATTCTGATTTTAACACCCAAAACACAGAAGCAATTCTGTAGAAACTACAGTCAAAACAGATAGGCTAACAAGTAAACTCAAGTATCTCCTAAACATTCAAAAGCACAATTAAACAAAGTCTAGCAAGTAAATTCAAGTGTCTCCACAACGTTTGACAAACTTGATCAGCAACGTCATTTTCCCCTAAATGCAAATTGAATTTGAAACCTTAGTTCAACTTAGAAAGATTCACCTTACCCCCTTTTGAGTAAAAAACAAAGCTTTATGCATTACTGGGGCATTCATCACTCAGAGCCAACTCCCTAGCAGCTTCATTGGCTTCTTCGTAGATATAGTGAACTGTTGCACAAGTTATACGTTCCAGCAAGACAAAAATTTCCTTCAATTTGTCCATAGCCTTTTCATTTGGCTCAGGGCGACCATTAACATATTGGACAAGTGTAAGATCATCTGACTCCACAATCAACTTCTCTGCATTTGGCTTTCCTTCCACGCATCTGGCCAACCCAAGCCTCAAGGCCTCTAGTCCAGCAATCACATTGTCTTCAACATCAAAGTCACCCTTATACCTAACTAAACACGTTCCTTTTTCATCTTGGAAGATGCCACTATATTGTCCTGGCTGATCACCTTTTCTACCAATACCATAGATGTTTAGCTTAATCCAGCCTGGAGGAGGACGAATGTTGTTGCATCTTAAACGACGAAACCCACGAGAAATACCCCAAATTTCTGCAAATTCCTCACTGGTCATGTTGCTTTTCATATCTTCCAAAAATTCTTCTTCAAGATTCCTGCGACACAAAGTTAAAAGTTACATCATTAGGGATATATGAAGTACACCATACCCTCCTATGGTTCCTACACCTCTATCACACTATAGTTTCCTCAAAGCAAATAATTTCAAAGTACTTAGCATAATCCAACCAACAAAATCTAGAATTTCCAACTAGCATTTAAATCAATCACATGTGTAAAGCACATCTTATCACAAGGAGAAGGAACTGGAACAAACATAGACAGACTGAACTTAAAGGGCTACTGAGTTCATATGTGCTACTTGGCAGCATCTTTGTTTCCCAAAATCAATAGAACAACAATAGAGAACTGTATTCAATAATAAATGGGAAGTTCAATTTCTAGTCTCACATCTAAGTACCTTTGAATATCCAGCCAATACCATCCCGGTTTGCCAATGTCAATGTTGGTATCCACATCAAAGAAATGCCAGGCAAATCCTGAGAACAAATTAGCATACATCGGACTGTCACTAAGTTTTATGTCAATTTCTGTTGTGAAGGGAAGAATTCTCTCTAAGCGTATCACTGCTTCTAGATCAGGACCACTTCGTGGCGTATTGGTCAGTCTATCGCGGAACGAGTTTGTCAGCAAACAAATCCGGTTTAGACAAGATGAAGACCAGTTTGCTCCCAAGAGGTTGCCAATATGATAACAATAAGGATCAGGCATGTAGAACATTGTTGGTCTCTGAGCTCTCCTCTTACAATTTTCATCAATGGTGAGAACCTCAAGATCTAGTTTTTTGAAAACTATGATATCAGCTAGAGACATGTTGGGATCGTATATTACTATACTATCAATCCAATCAGAAAAATCCCGTTTTAGTAGGAGAACTATAGCAAGCTGAAACTGTGAATGGAAACTGTATTCAATGCTTCCCAAACCATAGATTACCACCTGAAGATGTGAATGGGAGCCTAAAAGGCGAAAGAAATGTTTTTGCATTGTTTCATTCTGTTTAAGATCCAAGTGCATTCCAGCATAGAACTCAGAGTTCTCAACATTCTTCATCACCAAATCAATCTCTTTAAGCAGCCTTTCTGCCTCATCTTGTATGTGAAAATCAACATTTGACTCCATATTCTCACCAAAATTCATCTTTATCAGGTTCAAATCAATTTTGGCCTCTAGCACTTTAAACACTATTTGAAACAGCTAAAATGCAGCAACACTCTCTTGTGTTCTGGACTTAGTACAAACCTGCAAGTCAAGAATTTAAAGTACAAAATCCTTAGCAGGCTGAAATACTTTACAGCGAAAAAAATGCATTTCTCATTATCTGCAACTGTAGAACTCAAAAGTACAGAACTGCTAGCAGGCTGAAAGTATCTAGTCTCCTAGAAAACATATTTCTCCAAATCTTTAGAGTATTAATTGTTGCACATCAAATGCGGTGTTCTTTGAAGCCAAAGATGTATTTCAAGAAACAACTTACTTGACATTGCTTCTCTATTATAAGTTGGTTCAATTGATATAAAAGAGTGCAGTGAAAGCTAAGCGGTATATGAGCATTCCCTCTTTCTTTAATTCATTCAGAACCAATTTATTCTTCCATCTTGGTGTGTTTCAGTCACCTACTTTGACTGCCAGGAAAAATTATTCTGAATTATGCAGTAATGAAATTGATACTCTGAAGTTTCAAATCACAATCTAATCCAAAGTGAAGAACATGAATTTAATTTTTCTAGAATTTCCTTTTTCTGTCTAAACTAATAACAACCAGTTGAACTACAGCAAAAGAGTTGCTCTTCTGGACGTAAAATGAAAGTGGCAACTAAGGAACTTCTAAACACAGAAAATTTTAGGGCGATGAAAACATATAACAAAACACTAGATCCTTCAACCGGGTTGAAACAATCACTATTTGGAACTCAATTTAACAGAATCCTCACAAAACACATACAACAATTTAGTTTTTACAAATTGATGGGAAAAAATAAATAAGAACTATTGAGTATGACCGAGTCTGTATTTCATCTAGATAACAAGAAGTTGAACTACAGATAAACAGTTGCTCTTCTGGACTTAAAATGAAGTGGCAACAAAAGTACAAACTTGGATACTATACACTTTTCTTCTCTCTAGAAACTTTTCTCTGACCTCTGTCTAAACTCAACGGAAACATTTGGGTGGGCAACGGCTAGCTAGCCACCCCACCACCGCCGGAGAATGAGCCTAACGGAGGAGTACTCCTCCCATTTCCCCGCCCTTCCACCAGCCCCGCCAGATCGGAGTAAGACGAAAACCCAATCCAAAGACAAGCACCCCCAAACTCAAACTACGAACTCACAAAACCCAAATCAGAATGTTGAGGAGAATCAGTCAGTCCAAAAGAACAAGGGACCTGAAACATTCAAACAAAATTATGCAGCAGCTATACGGAACCAAAACCACAAGAAATCGAGGATCAAACTTCCTCCTAGGGCTCATGAAATAGTGCAAGGTAAACCAGTGGTCATCTTCACAAAGGAAGAACACGACATCCTCACGGATACCTGTAGATGGACCATAATTGGCAAATTCTCTAGGACACGACCTGCAATTGACATCATAAGAGCAGAATTCAACAATATAATTCAATTGAAAGGTACGGTCAAAATTGGGGCATTTGATCTTAAACATGTTTTCATTGATGTTGAATACGAAGAGGATTATGAGAGCTTATCCTCAAGGAACTACATTCATCTTGGAGGAGATTGTATTATGCAACTCCAAAAGTGGACCCCTTTTTTTAAACCAACTAAAAGAAACTCCATTGCCCCTGTCTGGATTACTCTCCCAGGTCTCTCCTGGCANAAATATGAAAAACAAGAGTAAAAGAGGAGGAAATGACAGCAACACAGTCGGTGAAAATCTAAAACTGTAGCCTCAGTTAATGGAGCCTGGCTTCGCCATTATTGAAAAGCTACCTCTAAGCAATGACTTCCCCGGACTGTGTACATTTTTTACAATTTACTCTTTCCGTGAAAATTATGACAGAGTCTGTATATATGTCATCTGGATAACCAGCAGTTCAACTACAAGCAAATTAAAACAGTTGCTCTTCTAGATTTAAAATGAAATAGCAACAATTGAACACAGAAAAATTAAAGGATGATGAAAACACGTAAGGAAATGCTAGATCCTTCAGCAATCAGCGGAATTCAAACAATCACTATCACGAACGAAATTCTCACAGAACACACACTGTAGTTTAGTTTTACAAACTGATAAGCAAAAATAAATAAGAAAAAAATGAAAACAGAGTCTGTATAAAGCACAGTTCATCAACTACAGCAAGTCAGCAACAAAGAATCATTTGAACGCAGAAGTTAGAGGACGACGGAAATCATAGATCCTTCATCAATCGAGTTCAAACAATCAGAATTACGAACGAAATTAATCCTCAGAAAACACATAACTACTACATTTTGAAATTACGAAAAAGAGGAGATACAAACAGCAACAAAGCCGGTGAAAATCTTGCCTCAGTAAACGGTGCCTAGCGTCGCCATCGCCATTGAAGAGAAGGCTTCAAACTTCAACGAAATCAATGGAAAAAGTGTTGAAACGATTTTGGTTTATGGCATTTTACTTGTGTCAGAGAGTACAGTTAAAAAAATGCAGTGCTCCAAATACGTTTCTTGCGCGCCTTTGCTTATTTATGGAGTAGACTGCCACGTGGCAAGAATTTAGCTTACGTACAAGTTGTTCAAAAAAATATATATTTACCAGATGAAATTCAATTTCAAAAATTTATTTTAAATTAATCTAATTTTATTTTGTATGTACAAATGGGCCTTTAATTTTGGTGGTGAAAGGAAAGAGAGTTCATAACCATTTTGTTTAGAGAGTTATTAGGTAACAAACTTTTTAGAAATAATCTCCCCTTCATAAAATTCTAACTTTCGCTTGTCAAGAAAATATTCAGGATATTTTTAAGATAAAAAACTTGTTAAATTAACTAAAAGTTATGTCTTATAAGCAAAAAGTTAAAACTTAGGTACGTAGGTTGTCCATCAGACACAAGTTCTAACTTTTGCGCATAAGAAAGACGTTTCGGAATATTTCAAGATAGTGAACTTGCTCAATTGAACAAAGGTTCTACTGTAGAGACAAAATCAAGCGGACACAAAAATTCAAGATCAAACACTTTAGGGATAGT
This sequence comes from Solanum stenotomum, assembly GCF_019186545.1. Taxonomy (NCBI): domain Eukaryota; kingdom Viridiplantae; phylum Streptophyta; class Magnoliopsida; order Solanales; family Solanaceae; genus Solanum; species Solanum stenotomum. The sequence goes on from NC_064292.1 coordinate 45,224,936, forward strand.
AGGTGTAATTTCCTCATTTGATATTGAGAAAAATACAATTTAATATCTTTGAATCATCTAGTTTACAAAATATATCCATAGAGATAGTGTACACTTTATACTAATCAGGGCCGGCTCTTCCCTTTGTAAAATAAGGCTTATGCCTTAGGCCCCCAAATTATTATCAAGAATAAACTATGTGTTAATTTTTTATAGAAAAAAATGATTAATTATGATAAAAAAATATATATTATTTTACCCACTTTAACATCTTTTATACTTTGTTAAAAATAAGAATTAATAGTGAAAAGTGTTGAACAAAGTGAATTACAATTTTTTTTTATTTCTTTTTAAATTTTAGTTTCAAACATTACAACAAGCATATTAAAATGGTGTATACCAAGTCATCAACTTCTTGAATCAGATTTTGTGGTTCTAACTCCTATATTTATTTAATATTTGTCAACTTATTACTTATAAAATTATGTTAACAATTCATATAATAATTGTCTCACTGAAAGGATGTTTTCAATGTTGAGTTAATAAAATCTTACTTAAAATCAATAACTGAAAAACAATATTAAATACTAATAATTTTCATCTAAATAGTGTAAGAAAAATAAATTTTGAATAAATATGTATACAAAGTTTGTTTATATTTTAGGCCTCAAATTGAAATTTCGCTTTAGGTCCTCAATTACGTTGAGCTGCCCCTAATACTAATATACATATCTATGGGTTGGATTTAAAAAAAAACAAAGATGGTAAAAACTAGGGCTTTTTTTCCTACTATAAATTTAGGCTTATTAATGTTTTTTTAAATCATTGCATGTTTCTACTTTTTATAAATATATCCAGCTTTTGTTTATTAATTTTTGTTCTGAAGGGGTTTTTATATATGGAATATTGTCGTTCAGAGAGGAGAATAGCCAAAGAAGTATTAAAATGTGGGCCAAAAAGAGTATAAAAATGTGAATAATTTAGGGGTAATTTTTATGTATTAAACCTCACAATATTTATTAAAGGGAAAAAGGATAAATATACCCTCAAACTATCGTAAATGGTATGTAGATACTCTCCATCATACTTTTGGGACATTGGTGCCCTTGTCGTCCAAAAACTAGAGCACTTATGCCCTTCACTTTAACAGAAGACTAAATAGGGACACGTGCAATCTTATCCGTCGATCCGATATTTAATAAATATCGGATCTGTGGATAAGATTATGACACGTGTTGTCCGTTAGTATAAAAGATATATATGCTCTAGTTTTTAGACGGCAGGGGCATCAATGTCCCAAAAGTATGACGGAGGGTATCTGCATACCATTTACAATAGTTCGGGGGTATATTTATCTATTTTCCCTTTATTAAATTATTGAAAGTATCTATCAAGTATTTATTGAAACAAATTAGTGATATTAACTTAATTTTGTGTGTTCAATATGTGACAAAAATATAGTATTCTAAAAGCATTTATATATAATTTAGATAAATATTATGAAAAATGGGGGTGGAGGGATAGAAGCTATCGGAAATGATGACGAAGATAAGGTGCATTCGAGTGAAGGAATAAACAATTAATACGGAATGTCGAAATTTATTTTTCCTACTTAAACAAAAAAAAACCTATTTGTACCAAACACACCCTTAACTTCTATCCATCTCCAAGTTGATCCCAAAATAATAAAAGCTAAACAACTTCAATCTATCATAGCGTTTTAAGAATACTTCAAAGTTAGGAACCGAGAAGAAGGTATCAGCAACAACTGGTTTTATTACGGGGCAGCTTGTGATGTTCATATCGATCTATTATATATGCGCCTGGAGAAAAATCAAATTTGTTTAGAATTTGAGTATTTATTTAAGTTATGTCTAAACAAAAATATTAGCCTAAATATTCTAACCCTAGCTAAATTAGGTTTTGCAGCTATCATAAATAAAATTACTGTATTTTCTATTACGAGAAATTATAGATAATTATTTGACTTTTTAAATAGAATATTTTCCTTCACATAATTATGATTAGGATAGGATTAGATAATCCTTAATCCCATAAATATTGGATCTAGAGAGTCCTCAATTACATAAACTCTTACTCTTACTTAATTACTCAATTCATTCATTATATTTTTCTCAATTCCAACTTCTTCTTCCTCTTCTTTCATAATATTTTTCTATGTTTTTTTTAGTTCATAAAATTTATTTATTTATTGAAAATGAAAACAATAAAGAGGAACATGAAGTTTTCCATAATGCATCAATGTTTCTATTGAGAATAATAATGGCACTTGTTAGTGGAATATTCTCATATTTCTTTATTAATTTCTTGATTATAATTTTTGTTATCTTGTATTCTGGGAAATTTATTGGATTCTTGGATATTATTAATATTATTTTGGGTATAGTATTGGCTATTATTTTTATATCCTTAACTTTTTTGTTTTTATTATTAAGTTTTATTGAATTGAAAAATATGCTTGGAACACTTAGGTTTAGGGGGACAAAAGATCAAGACGTTCGTTGTACAACATTATTTTGAACAATTTGCTGAAGAAATTGGGAGCATCGCCTCGAATGGATTGTGCAAGTGCATAATTATGACTTAGTTGCGGTTTCAACTGGAAACAAAAAAAACTTGCTGAAGAATCAGTGGCAAAGCAGATGATATTTTTTTTTGGATCAGAATTATGTGTTTGTTTAACTTATTTTTTGTAAATTTTGTTAGAATTTTAGTGGTGTACAATATTTTTGCAAATTTTGTTAGTATTTTAGTGATGTTTAATAATTCCTTTGAATTTAAAGGTATTTAATTTGCTTTATCTCATCTTTAGATTTTCATGGATCATGTTTACTAGACTTTGTGGATACTAAGATTCTATTTTCTCTCATCGTATTAATTTATATCTCAATCTGCATATTTTACTGATTACATGATTGTTCGGACTTCGGAAATAACTTATCTTCCTTTTCCTTCCAAAGATAAGAATAGGATTTTCACTCTTCATATATTTCACTTGTAAAAATTCATCCGAGTATATTATTATTGATTAATAACGATATTTTCACCTCTCTTTTTTCAATAATCATTGATAAACTAATGTAATTTGGTGTAAATCCTCTCCTTTTTTTTCAATAATCATGGTAAACTAATGTAATTTGGTGTAAATTTTAAAACTCATTTTTCTTGAAAACTACACTGCCAAAGAAACTCGAAATATGACATAGAATAGAAGTGATGGAGTACTCCCTTTTGTCCACTTTATTTAACTGTTATTTTTAGTTTTCACCTTTATCTTTACTAAATAAATATGAAGATATATAAATATGGTAAAAAAAGGTAGTGTTAAATTGAAATTAAAGAATAATTTAATCAAAATGTCTTTTTAATAAATGTTTCTTTAAGACCTGGAATAAAACATAAAGAAATAATAAAATGGATCAAAGGGTGTATTCTATTGGATAATTGGTTCATATATATCAAACTCAAAGGCACTCTAGTGTACAAAGTATCGCGTTTTCAATACAAATATTAATAAATGATTCTACTGCTCAAATCCGTAGTTACAAGTTGATTCATTTTTAATATCAAACGGGAGGTAATGTATATTTTCTTATATGTTCAACATCTCTCTCATATTTTATCAACAAATGTTACGAAAATTTAATTAGCATCATCACACACCTCCTCCCACCCTCAATCAACTTCCACCCCAATGTACCCATTTAATTGCACAATTTACTCTTTAGACAGATAGTCTTTTAAGTTTTGTTCTTACCTTAACTTATTTTGTGAGGGATAAGTTCTTTAAGGATACAGAACATAACTTGTGAAATATTATGATGCGAAAATATCTCATAGAAAAGTTACTTGCCTTGAGAAGAGCAAATATTAAAGACCATCACAAAATAGGAGCAAAAATGCAAATCACCCAATATACACACTTAAAAGATACTCCCTTTGTCCCAATTTATGTGACTAGATTAAAATTTTGGGATTCAAATTTCTAAATTTTGAGTGCGACTTCGTACATAAAATCTTTTAAGTTTCTTAGTTTACAATTTATATATCTAAAAACTATGTAAAAAGTACTATCAAACACAATAATATTTAAAAAGCATATTAAAAATCTAATGAAAAACATAATTAACTCCCGAAATTTCAACTTGCCACGTAAATCGAGACGGAGGGAGCATTTACGTACACAAAAGAAATCCAAGCTATAAGGTACAAACCAAATGGAGGGGGGCTTTCCCTCTTTTGCATAGTCAGTTGCCATTGACTCCTTAACTACAGTCTACAGAACACCAAATACAAGTATTCAAACGATTTTAACCATTCTCCTCACATTTGGTACAAAACACTTTTTACTTAATCCAAAAACTTACAAGCTTGGACAGAAAAACAAAGCATGTGAACATGGACACCCAGAAAATTCAGTGAAAATGATCAATTTCTATTCCGAAGCGGCCACTTCAACTGTATTTTCTCCTAAAGAGAGATTCAAAAAAAGGAAAAGAATAAATTACAAGGATATACTACACTAGTGGAATTTCTCTGACTAGACGAGTAAATGTACAAATATCTACAACCAATTCTAAGCCAGACTTTGAAGAACATCAGGTTGCCACATCCGAATGCCTGAATTCTGCAATGCCGGTAGAATAAAAATGATTCCACTAGTGGGCAACAAAAATCAAAGAAGCGGCCAACTATCTGGAAGGGTGATACTAGCATAAATAGTCTTGGGCCTCTTGGCACAACTCTCTGCAAGGCAGATTAGATTGCCAGAGTCAGCGATTGACGAGACCCTGCAGTGCCAGTTCATCAAAACAATGGAATTGTCCACCTGTAACCATGAATCAAATCAGTAACCATCTACCTGGAAGATATGAATACTAGCTCAAAATAAAGTATAAGACTTGGGCTATAGATTTCTCTGCTGCTAATTGGAATTTGGAGGTCATAGGTTCACGAGGTAGTGCTACATGAACCTATTGATCTCTAAATGACAATTAAAGGAGGTTAACATCATTTGGGAGTTTTCTTTCCCCTTGTTTTCCCCTTCTCCTAGCTCAAGTCAAAAGCACAACAAAAATCATGCAAAATCCACACAAGCAGATAGTAAGTACTGATGTAGGAAATCAACCTCTGGTCAAGAAATAAAGGTGCTTAACAGTGACAAGCCAGAATAATTCAATGAGGGAAACATGACTTTCTTGGACAACTCTTAAATTCAAATGAGAAAACTGGCAGTTCTTTTGTTTCTCTTAAACCTTCACACCAGGACGATTTATATGCACTACTCGTTTCTAAATAGGGAAATACACAATTTCAGTGATGTATAGAATGGTACTGTTTTCTTGGGGGGAAACGAAATTTTAAGAGAATCTTTTTCTATGAAGTAATGATACAAAAATTTTAAGAGGAAGATATAAAAGTACCTAAAGATACACACAAACAGACAGGACTACATGAGGAGTAACCAAAGCCTGAATCTTCTATAAATTGAATAGGCTTCTCAGAACACCAGATGACTAACCCTGAATTGTCTTATAACAGAGCACCAAAACAACTTACCCGTCAATAGTTTGTAAGAGCAAACTCAATTGGTTTTCAAGTTACAAATATTTCAAACTTATCAAGAAATACATCATTCTAATTGGATACCAATTTAGCTTCATATCGATGCCATACAATCAAGGGAAAGTGGACTACCCAGTGCACCAACCCATGTATGTGGGGGTGGGGGGTACTAAAACCCTACAGTGCACTTGCATTACTTAACAACCAATCTGGTGTATTTTCAATCATTGGAGACCTGCTTATATATGTGGTTTCTGTTCCGTGTCTGCTATTTTTTTAACTATTAGTTGGTCTCCTAAACAAGTGAACCCTCTTTTTGTTCAAGTATAGCTCAAACTAGTAGGGGAAATATATATCATCTTATATCTGCTCAGCAGGCCAATTTCATCTCAATACTCAACAATTTTTCCTACTAAAACAAATAAAAGACACTCTTTTTTTATAAGACAAATTTCAGTTCTAAGCAACTAGAGATTTTCCAACTCTCAAAAGCAATTAGTATTGATTATATGGATTCTCCTTTTTTTATTTAGTTATCAGTAATCACCTATATGGAGTCTCTACTTTAATGGTATTCGTTACCTAAATCTTACATGGATTATGAGAAATTACTTAGACAACTTCTCTCCATATGAGTTTAGGTCTATCTCGTCTCATTTCAAGTCTTCAATCAGCACAGTATTGTACCCAGTGTTGTTAAAAATGTTGAAGTGCTCGCTTAAAGCGAGAAGTGAAGCGAAGCAACAGGCTGTCATTCTAATGCCCTGAAGCGATGCAATGGTGAAGAAGCGTGCGCTCCTTTCCAAAGAGCAAAAAGCGTGCTTTTTATTAAAGCGAGAAAAGGCTCGCTTTTTAGAGATGAGCGCTAACTAAGTTTTTATTTAATTTCTGTAAATATACTTACATAAGTTTTACCAAATATTTTCCCTCCTTTGTCGACTACTGCTGGACTCTCTGTAAAAATACTTATGTCAGTTCCTCTTCTCCTCTTCTCTTCTCCTCTTTCTGTTTCTCTGCTCCACAAGGTAAGTAGGTTTTTTTTTTTACTTTTCAGTTTGCTGTTTGTAATGCTACTTAAGTTAAGTAGCATTACGCATTACTCTATTTTTATTTCTTCTGATTTAAGATTCCTCTGTTTGTAATGCTACTGGGTATGCTCTGCTTTTCTTTTTCTTTTTCTATTTTTGTTTTGCTGCTCTGTTCTGCTCTATTTTTTTCCCTTTGTTTTTTTGCTGTCCTGTGACTGAGACACTGTTCTGTTTTTGCTTGTAGTAAGCTGTATTTTCTTATTCAATATCTATTTCTAGTATCTATTATTTACTTTTTAATCTAAGAATTGAAAGATTTGCTTAATATGATACCTCTATTGAGTTCTTGATTATTTATCTATGAATATTTAATATTTTCTAGTTTTATACTAAATAGCACTTTATTTGAAAAAAGCATGTGCTTCGCTTCACGCTTCGGTGAAGCAAGCCCTTTGCTTTTTTCCGTTTCACGCTTTCCAAAACCCTGATTGTACCAAGGGATGTATTTGGGGTCTTACATAAGACATGACCAAACTATCTCAAGCAACATACTCTCATTGTAACCTCTATATGCGCTACTTCCACTCTGTGCAAAATATGGAGGTAATAATATAAAGAATGGTAATGGGATCATAAATATCCATCTCCCTTTGGTCTGAAATGTATAAGCCATGTCTGCGAGTTCCAAAAAGCCTCAAAATTTTCTAAAAGAAGAAGATTTACTAGTTTATCTATGCATATTTAATATTTTCTAGTTTTATACTAAATAGCACTTCATTTGAAAAAAGCATGCGACTCGCTACACACTTCAGTAAAGCAAGCCCTCCTCGTTTTTTTCCACTTCTCGCTTTCCAAAACATTGATTGTACCAAAGGATGTATTTGGAGTCTTACATAAGACATGACCAAACCATCTCAAGCAACATACTCTCATTGTAACCTCTATATGTGCTACTTACACCCTGTGCAGAATATGGAGGTAATAATATAAAGAATGGTAATGGGATCATAAATATCCATCTCCCTTTGGTCTGAAATGTATAAGCCATGGCTGCAAGTTCCAAAAAGCCACAGAATTTTCTAAAAGAAGAAGATTTACAGAGCACGAATGCTAATTACATAATAGCAGCAAAAAACAAAACCCATAATGCATGACCAAACAAAAGAAGTAAAGTTACTTCAACTTGGAATTACTCATATGGTTACATTTCTGTACCTTCATGCCTTGGAACTAGTCCGAACAAAGTTAAGGCGAGAGAGATAATTGCTTTCAGCGAAATCATGTAAGGTGCGTGGTGCTCGTGCTCCATCATGACCCAGTTTACCATATTCTTCCTTCAACAACCTCCTACCTTCATCAGCCTCCTGCAAAAGTTGTATCCAAAACTGTAAATTCAAGTTGGAAAGTATTTGGGGAAATTTCACTTAATAACCACCCTAAATGTTGATCAAAGTAAGAAAATGGAACTTCCAATAAATGAACTAAGAAATCAGGATGATATCCTTTTCGGCAGAGATGAAATTAATGCAGATCTCTGGTCAGAGGATTAATCCAAATAACTGTAACGTTCATTAGAGACAGAAATACCTGTAAGAACTTCATCATTTGCTCCTCAATTGTGCCACTCATCGCCAGTGTTTCCACGAGAATAGGACGTGTAGCACCCATCCGATGAGCACGACTGATCACCTGTTCCTCCATACTGATAAGTATCACGAGAAGTCAAACAATAATGTGTTAGAAAGCTGCGCAAACACTCAGCAGGATAGCTTTTTGATTCTCGGAGAACAATAGTCAACTAAAGTCTAGAAGAAAGTTTTGGGCATTTTTCACCGTTTGGAATTTTCCCCCCCAAAATGGTCAGCTTTCCAGTTCATTACTCGGAAGGTTGTCTTTGGACAAGTTAAACTTATGCAACTACATAACCATGGGCTTTTTCCAAAGGCATTACAAGGAAACAAACACAAAGCCTATATTCATAAGGTATGCATAATCACAGTAAGCTAAACATATCTATTACCTTTTGTCCCATATTGGCTCCATTAAATAGACATGTGTCACAAAGCTCAGGTCAAGACCTAAAGCTGCACTTCCGTCCATTAAAAGAGCCATGCAGTCAACATCATGCTGAAATGTTGTCAGTGCTTTCACCTGAATCACGCAAGTATAACTAAATAATTCCGGAAATACCACAGCAACCATCCAAAGAAGTTTGTTAGAAAGATAATCATAAAAATCAGAATGGATAAACAGTCATACCTTGCTGATGGAAGGCATTGGACTATACAAACTGGCAAAACTGATACCAGCAATGGCTAACTGCCAGGAGAACATGGAGTGATCAGACCATCAAATGATAAATTAAAATATTAAACAGAAATGCTCACAATGAAGTACCGTTACCTGCTGTTCAATTACATGTATGTGCTCCAGAAACTGAGAAAATATGATAACTTTCTGTGGAATTATATTGCAGAAATCACTTGATGGCCCAACCAAATACTGTTGCGATGAAAACGTGCTGAAATTGTTTATCCTAGTATGGACATGAGATACACTAGTCTCAACAATTTTGTCCTCGTTAGAGATAATAATCATCCTATTAGCTTCCTTTATTTCCTTTAATCTATCAACAAGATAAGCAACTTTACTGCTAGATGTTGATTGCCAATCGGGATTCCAGTCATCCTTCAGAAGAATAATCAAATATTAGTAAGTAGTTTGCTACGGGATAACAAAAAATGAACTATAAACTAGGTCTTGCCCAATATGTATGTCCTCGAGGATTAGACCTACCTGTTTATAAGATGGTTGCAACTCAATCAGATCCTTTGGAACGGGCCACTTTGGATTAGGATTTTCAGGACGGGCCAGTGTTTCAGGACTTTGCATCTCATACAAGTTACCACAGCCAGGAATTGTACACTTCTCGCTATCTAAAGAAACACAGTCAAGGCATAATAGATGTTTACAAGGTGTAATCACTGGTAGACGGCACCATACTTTACACCTACATAAATTATTTTAGAAAACAAAATCAAAATCATGATGCATTTGGTCTAACAAAAACATTGCTCACATATGATCTCAGAGGCTATGACTAACCTCATGCAGTTTCCACCAAATAAAATGTGATATTTTATCAGACCATACTCCTCTGAAGTGGGATCCAGACCATCCTCAACTAAGATATCCATAGTTTCTTGAATATCATCACCTGCCTCTGTCACTCTGATATGTCCAGCTACACAGCACGAAAGTCTTACATTTCTGATGGTAGTACTTCGGAATTTCCATTGTTTAGGGTTCAGTAAACTCTCAACATGAGAAGGATCATTCCAGTCTGCCATTAGTATGTTTCTCCGCACGGTTTCTACCAATTCATTATAAGTTCTGGCATGTTCTTCAGTAAAATTTAAGAGTGTTACTTTCTTGATGCAAGGGGGAATATTCTGCAAATCTTTTTTCCTGGCACTGATCATGCACCTGTGAAGTAACTGTAGCAAACGTGACCGACCCTCTTCCATCTCTGCTTCAAATGGCCTGAGAATACCAGCTTCCCAGGCTTTCTGATTCTGTCCATAAGCTTCATCATGGAGGTACTTAAGTAAGGGTTGCAGATGAGAAAGCTGGCTACTGGGGGTGTTTGGAGTTGGTGTTCCAGTTAATAACCAGCGATTGGTAGCACGCAATGAAACAGCCATTTGCAGTTTGTTGGTCAAAGTTAGACTTGAACCAAGGGTATGACCTTCATCTAATATAATTCTCAGCCAATGAACTTGCATCAGGACACTTCTCTTTTTTGGGCCCCACTCAGCACTTAGGCGACTGAATGTAGTTATAACCACATCATAATCCCAAGCAAGACTATGTGCAGAGGGCCGTTTATGATCAGTCCAGACAAAAACTCTCAACTGCCCTCGTCTTACATGCCTCTCAATCTGACCTCTCCAATGATCAACTAGATTTGAAGGGACAACAACTAAAGTAGCCCGAGACAAATACAATCTAAATGAATCCAGAGGTCTACACAGAGCTACTCTTAGGGCATCCAAATCAAAGACCAGGTTCACAAGACCTCTAGGATAGTACCACATAATTGTACCCTTAGCAACCCTCTTGACAAGACCAAAGGCTTGAAATATTTTATGATGGGCATGAGGAACTCCTATGGAAGTCTGTACAATAGGTTGCACCAACCCAGTTGTTTCCATTTCTAACAGCTTCTGTGGTGACAGCTTAGCTAACCAAATTATAGCCTTCTTTGCTTCTGAATCCATAATTGAATATTCATCCTTCAGCACACCGGTAAAAAATGATATATTTTCTTCCAGTCCCCCAGGAGTTTCTTTACTATGAAATCCTGGAAGGCAAGTGATATGTTGCTTATGATCCCAAGAGACTTCTGCAACACTACAACTCTGATATAATGGATCAGTATTCATACTGCAGAACCATGCAGAAGTAGTATCTGCTGCACCGGCTTCTGCAAGCCTCCGCCATTTGTGACAAGCATCACACTGGATCCAAGTTTCCTTGAGCTCATAGTTCTCTGTAGAAGGCTCATGAAACCTCTTACTACTACGAGATAATTTATGTGAATAACCAGATTTCTCATATGCTGAGCTTTTTCGCTGGTTGTTGGCAGCAAGCTTTCTTTTTTTTGAGTTTTTCCGAGCATTTCTCTCTTCAGGAAAAGGGGACGCTCCTTCATATGCATACATAAGATCTCTTTTTATCTGGCTATAGCTACTGGTACACCTCGCAGTAGACCTTCTTGGAGTGGAATGTGTGACTGTATGTGAACTGATTTCTGAAATTGCTATATGATCAGCTGAATTAACAACCATGGATCCAAGTGATGTGGAGAAGCTGTTCAAGCTTTTCTCTGGGGTTACTTTCTCTAAAGATAATTGTCCTCTTCGGCCATTGTGTCCAGTAGCTCTACTAGATAATAAAACACCAGAACTGACTGTATCTTCACTACTAAGCTCATAATAACCACACCTCTGATCAGCATTATGCATACACCAGATGACTTGTGCACCATCTGGTGGCTCTGCCAGTGTTCCCTGAGTCTTCAAAATGAGAGAAAGAGCAGTAATAGTTTTACCTAAGCCAGGCTCATCACAGAACATTCCCCCATGGAAATCCTTGATTGTAGGAGCATGCCCTGTGGCTATTTGACCAGAAACAGCATTTATATAAAAAGCAAATCCATCTTCAGTGACAAAATCCATGTACAGTGGGTGCTGAAGTAATTCAACATTACGCTCACGCTGTAACATCCAGTCAACTGCAGCCAGCTGATGAGCAAACAATTTCAGCTTCATACATGGCATGATTGATGCAGCCAGAAATTTTAAATGTCGACATGTTGCAGAAACCCTGAGAAGATCAGCAGGACAAAGTGAAGAAAGAATACTGATCAAAATATCATCTGTTATCACCCAGATACCCGATCTACTAGTATCAAGGGGATTCACTCTTAAAGAATCAGGATTTCCCCTCTTTTCTACACTAGGTAAGCTCTTAAAAATTTCATGGAGCTCAAAGAGCTTTTTCTTGGAAGGGTCAGATGCACTGCAGTGCAGTTTGCATCCTAGAACATGACAGTCAGACAGATTCCAAATACTAAAATCCTTTTCAACACCAAGTTTAGCAGACTGAAGCATAGAACTCCAAGCTTCCCAGTCACAACTGTAAAGAAAAATTAGGGACATTCATTAGAATCAGCTGCACAGCTGCATTAAATATTTAGGACATAAATCAGCATTAGCTGCATAGACAATTAAATGCAACGGAATTTTCTAAAGCTCCAACTCAACTAGAAATTCTACGAACCACTGTTAATAGATTCAAGAACTGCCCATCAGGTCACTTGGTGTAATGGTGTTAAGATATTAGATAATTAATAATTATTTCAACTGCAAATTCGACAACCTAAAACTCCATAGAAGAATATCTGAATCCATCTTCATTGGAATTGCATTTTCTAAAAATTTATTGCACATTGATGTCACAATTACTCCAACTAAATCAAAGCAGAGATGCAAAGGAAAGTTTTTTCTCTTCGTTTTGTCAGAATAATTATCACCCAAAAAGAAAAGGGAAAGAAAAACTTTTAGCACCTAAATCTATACTATTAATCTACAACCCCGATTCTAATAAAATGTTGCTCCTATTGAGTCAATGGTATCCCTAAATTAATCATCCATCATTGTTCACTAATTACTAAAATGATCCTATCAGTAGCTTGACTAGCAAGAGAGCTGGACAGGTCTTTCCACTATACTAAACAGGATAAAGATGACATCAATTACCCAATTTTTGGCTGTTCCTGCCTTGGCAACAAGATTAATAGTCCTTTAAGTTTATAAGATAACTAATACATTTAAAAAATAACACATCAAAAGTATCTGCTCAATCCCTGCACATCAAAGTATATACTCAACTAAAAAGCCTTTGTGAAATATAAGTCTTTGTATGATATGAACCCAACCTTGCTCAACCCCCCCAAAAAAAAACCCCACAACCCCTGTTTTTCCCTGATGGTGGTGTCATAAGCCATTTTCAGTAGACACTAGACAGCAAACAAACACGGAAAAGGACAAAAACATTCTTCGCAAGATGAGAGCTAGCATTAGATGAAGCCGACTTTGTCCATCTCACATATCAACTTCCTCTATTGATAGCGTATTCCAAGTCCACTAGGAATCATTTATGATGGGTGGATAGGCAGGAGGGGATCCCTGTAACCGGCCAACAAGGTTAGTGAGGCTCCTGCTATGCTGAAGTGAAAGATCTTTCACTGCAGTGGAAAGAAGACAAGTGGGAGCGAGCTGAGTGAGAGAAAAGCAAGCTTTAATGGTGGCTTACAGTGTTATCAAAGGCGCCCATAAGTCATGAAGTGAGGCGAGGCTCAAAATGCATTGAGCGCTTTGCCTAACTTAATGTGAGCTTCAGAATCGTCATCAAGGCTCTAAGACTGACTTTTCCTTGTGAATGAGCATTTCCTGAAGAGTGAAGAGGCGACGCGAAACCATTGATATTTCACTTTATCTTAAAAACAATCAATTTCTTTGTCCATATAAGTATTTGTTATTTATGCTTATAATTATTAGTCTTGGACTATATATATATATTTGTAAGTTTTCTTCATTTGCGCCTTTTCTCAATTAAGTCCATGCTTAATTTGCGCTTTGCGCTTAAATCCCCAATGAACCTTAGAGCTTTTTAGCGCTTTTCGTTTTTGATAACATTGGTGGAATGTCTTCGCATCCTATTTCATCGACATAATTAGAAGCAATGGATTTTGTAAGTACACAAGTGATAGACAAATGAGTTGGAGGTAGTTAAAGCTGATGTTACATGGCTCTGATCCAACTTGCTCATACCTCAACTATTTCATTGGGTACCTGCTACCTCCTACTAGCATAGAATACCGGATAACTCTGCCTACCAGAACTTACGATAGATGAGAAGAAATCAGTTAATATCTTTTGCCTCCGCTGAGATTTGAATTTGAGACCTCATGCTTCTCTTCCCGCTTCACTAACCACTAGGCCACACCTTTGGGCACCCCAATCATGCTTTCCTTTAATTGGTGCTCACGATACGCATATATATTAATTGAAAGCTCTTTGAAACTCATCATTCTTTTCTTTAAGGAATTAAAAAAGGGTGTTGAGTTTTAACATCCNAAATGAGTTGGAGGTAGTTAAAGCTGATGTTACATTGCTCTGATCCAGCTTGCTCATACCTCAACTATTTCATTGGGCACCTGCTACCTCCTACTAGCATAGAATACCGGATAACTCTGCCTACCAGAACTTAAGATAGATGAGAAGAAATCAGTTAATATCTTTTGCCTCCGTTGAGATTTGAATTTGAGACCTCATGCTTCTCTTCCCGCTTCACTAACCACTAGGCCACACCTTTGGGCACCCCAATCATGCTTTCCTTTAATTGGTGCTCACGATACGCATATATATTAATTGAAAGCTCTTTGAAACTCATCATTCTTTTCTTTAAGGAATTAAAAAAGGGTGTTGAGTTTTAACATCCCGCAAAGGTAGAGGTAAGGATTGCATACATATTACCCTCCCCAGACCCCACATGTGTGATTTTACTAGGTATGTTGTTGTTGGTTTGTTGAGTTCTAGCAGAAAGTTATACAATGAAATTAAACTTTCAGAGATCTGACACCTACTGTTGCAATGTCTTTTGGTGCAAGTTGGATTTTCCATGTTGTGCTCACAATCCTTTACACATTTCATCTTTTATTGTTGATTTCTTTGCACCTTCTAGCTGAAAGGTTGATTCTTTTACTGTTTGACGTATCGTATGTTCTTTGTACAAATATATTTGCATGACTTAAAGTTCATGAAGTACATCCACTAAGCATACATGGAATATAACTATAGTGTCCTGCCTAACTTGATGCACCACGACTATTCCATTCTATACTTGATTTCTCCCACCATTGCCACCACTACAGGTTGGTGTACTAGTTGATTTCACAAACGTATGCTGGTTAAAATAAAAACATAGAATAATCACAATCTAAGTAGGTAATATTCATAAAATCTCAATATACAAATATGAAGTGGATTTAGTGTTTTCTGAGCTTGTACAGTTGCACATCACCTGGACTACTAAGCTGAGCAGTCCCAGTGTCGGGTAAGCACAGAGAATGCTCGAGAAATTAATGATAAACAACTACACTATAAAAAGTAATTAACAGACTTTCATGGATTACAGGGGTTAACTGCATTCTTATTGATTTTAACTTTTTCTTAGATCCCAATCAAATTCATTCTTTTCAGTTCATATTTTCCAACATTTAACAATTTATACTTGACATGCCCACCTGACATGCCGGAAAAGTGCAGCAGCAACAGGGCCAGACTTAGGGAACTGCCAACCAGACCACAAAGCTATAGGCAAGTACACATCCACAAGAACAACAGCCCTAACTTCTTCATCACCGTCATCAACGCAACGCTCCACAACCTCAACAACCCTAGAAACAATCTTCAAGCATTTTTGCATTACAAGTTTGTGTAACTGATGCACCACGCTTAAACTACCATTCACCATTCCAATTCTGCTCCTCTTCTTCATCGGAACAACATCATTCCGGTCCTCTTCCGTCTGAGAACCAATGGGACACAATTCAACGTCGTTATCCGTTACAAAGTGGACATTAGAACCGTCTCCGGCGATGTAGCACTGTGAATTTAAAGGGAGGGTGATATGGAGCTCGGAGGAGTGCGGAGGAGACGAAATTTCAACGGCTGTAAGAAAGAAACCACATAGCTTGTGGTCTGGAATTGAATAATCAACCTCCATAGCTTAATTTGAAGCTTCGGAGCTAAGAATTCATGGAGAAGTTAGGGTTTTTAAACTGTGAGCGAGATGGGGAACCCCGGAACCGTGCGTCCCAATTTTCTATTGTTAAGAGAGAGAAAAAGTCACCCAAAACCAACTCATTAATTCACAATTTTTTGAAAGTACAATTCGTATTTGAATTTAGGAATGTTTTTAATAAAGTATTGAAAATATAAAAAATAAACCTATCAAAATTATTTTCACTTTTTAAAAAACTAATTTAGGACCCGTTTGGCCCAAGAATATTTGGAAAAATGGGGAAAACTTGGGAAGTGGTGTTTGGTCGTATAATTTGCCAAGTATCCTAACTTTCAAATAATAGAAAAAAATAGTATTTGGGTCAAGTTCTAAGGGAATTTAAAAAAATTCAAAAATTACTCCCAAACTTTTATATTTTATAAAAGATACTCATTATTTGTTAATTTCAACTAATATTTGTTACTATCTCCTCCGAAAAAGTTTGAATTCTAATTTGAGTGACGAAATTGGAAAAAATAACAATTTATTTTTAATGGATTATAATTATAACTTAATTAATGACAAATTTGAATATGTGATTAATGTATTGTCTTGCTTATACTGTTATTTTGTTTTTGTTAATTGTTAGCAATTATGTTATAAGGTTACTTTTTAACGGAATATATTCAAATAGATAGTACAAATTTATGGGTATTTTTAATAATTTTTAGAACGTATGGTATAAATCATATTTTTTTAAATAGTCAAATATTTTTGGGAAAACTTGAGATCAAACATATGGTGTAATTTGACCAAAAACTTGGCCCAAATATTACTTGCCAAGAATATTTGGAAACTTGGGTCAAACGCTAGCTTAGTGTAGCTGCAAGACATTACACATGTATATATGAGTTTTTGGCTAAAATTGAGTTAGTTGAGTATATGACTTCAACCTAAAGTGCATTCTTATGCTATATAAGTGAACAAAGAATATCCTTGCACTATTCAAAAAATTGCAAGATTCATCATTCTGTCTATTTCTTTAAGAAACTCACGTCACCAACAAAAAATGTGTCAAGTCGAATGAATATATGTACACATGGTTAAGCTAGTCAAGTTGGGTGATTTTTCTAATTTTTAGAAATTGAGGGCTTAAACCATATTTAGACAAAATATATTCAAATTCTAAATATCTTTGCAAAAAGTATGACCAAATACAGCTCCAACTTCAAAACTTTCAAATAAAGTAATTATTCTCTTATTTTCATAACTAAACGTATACGTAATTTCACTAAATTTTCAGCATTTTTGTACATTGTATAAAATGTGAATTGCATTGTATGTAATGTACATACGTACTAAATATTTTATTAAAGAAAATCTCTAAATAGTTGGGCGTAATATTTTTAAAATGATTTTTTTTACATAATCTTTGTAACCATCGGAACCTACTATATAAACATTTCAAGACTTATGTAATGTAGCAAGATAATTTACTTGATGATGCAAAAAAAAATATAAACTAACAACATACAAATTTAAATTCTGAGAATGAAAGATTTATTTCCTATCCATATACTTTTTTTTTAAGGTAATTTTGGGCTTCTCGTCGTTGCTAAGACATGACCAAATTAAAAAATATTTTTTTATTGGTTCAATAAGTTTCTTAACAAAAATAGACTGAGAATGGTTCTTAATAATTTTTGAATAGTATAAGGATGTTTTTTGCTCACTTAGATAATATAAGGATGTATATTAGATTTGAGTTATAGTTAAGGGATGATTTTAGCCAAAAGCTATATGGCGTTAATTAATTAAAAAATATTTTATTTTTATAAAGATAATTAAAAATATATAGAATTAAGTGATTTCATTATTTTATGAATGATATTGACTCTTTTGGAAAATGTTTTAATTTTATTATACTGATATTTTATATGTAGAAATATATATTATGATTTTTTTTTGGAAAATGTTTTAATTTATTATACTGATATTCTATATGTAGAAATATATATTTTATGAATATATATAAATCAAAATTGAAAAAATTATACAATTATCAAATTATCATACTATAAAATATCAAATCAAACTTAAAATTAAATTAAGTTAATTTAATATAATAAGTTTAAAATCAACATTTAAAACAATCAAATCAAAATTCAAATACCATACCACGTACATCTTAATTAGCTCACTAGATGTGGGCACGAAGTAAGGTATGGAATTGAGCTTGCACCATAGCACTCTTAAAAGAATCGGCTTAAGGGAATCTCTAGTCTTATCCTCTATTTCACTTTCCAAATATAAAGTTTTTTTATATGCATTATTTTTCAACAATTAGTTCTAACTCAATTCTATATTTTACTCTTTAAACAAGAATCTTTTTCTCTATCCTCAATATTATATTATTATTTTTATTTAATTATTATTTTATTATTTCATGATATAAATCTTTCCTTTTTTTCTAAATAATCACCCTATATAATTTTTATGTAATATAAAAAATTATTTTTTTTCAACTCCTTTATTTAGTATAAAATTATATTTTATTCTAAATTTCTAATGAACATACGAATAAATGAAAAAAGAAATCAACAAGCACAATCGCGCATCATACACTAATTTTTTTTTCAAATATTGTTAAATATGGAAACAATCTACCAGATTACTAAATTATTGTTGTGATTTTTAAAATTATTATGTTATGTATATCATTATATTGTTATCTTGTATTTAAACTATAATTCTGTATTGTATTTTAAAATTAAAAATTTTAACTTATCATTTTAATTTTGTGCATTCTTCACAGTGAAAATTAACAATAATATCAAATTATATCACTTAAAATGACGATTTTTTTAAAAAAAAATATCTGAAATATTATTAATTTGGATGATAGTAGTATATATTAAATAATATATTACATTTTAAAAGAATTACGAATATTATAGATTTAATTAAATAACCTTACATGAAAAATAATATGTTAATTACAAAATAATAGAAATAATAATATAATATTCAAAAAGTAAAATAGAGAGTATGAATAGTAGTTTTCCAAATTTGGAGAACTACTATTCAACTCTCTATATTTGAAGAGTAGAGAGTAAAATAAAGAGTGTTTGAAGAGGGCATTGTCTATTTACTCTCCAAACATAGACAATGCCAGAATGGAGAGTAAAACAGAGTGAGGGCATCTCCAACCTAATCCTCTATTTTACTCTTCAAATATAGAGTTCTCTGTTTTTTCATAAAACCAACTCCAACCTAATTCTCTATTTTACTCTCTAAAATGAATCTTTTTCTCTCTCCTCAATATTATATTATTATTTCTATTTCATTCTTATTTTCTTATTTCATAATATAAATCCTTTATTTCTTTTTTCCCAAATAATTGCTTTATATAATTTTTAATGTGATATGAAATTATATTTTATTCTAAATTTTTAAATAGCATAAATTGCAAGAAAATATAATATAATACATAAATTAGGGGACAAATTCAAATAAAAGTGACATACAATTACATAAACACTCAATTTTTTAAATTATTACGTTGCTCTTATAAATGCTCTATTAATGCATTACGGAGTTCAAAATGAGCATTTTTGTCCTTAATTTTTTTATGTCTAGCTAAAAATTGTTCAAACCGAAAATTTTCATCTACCACCATTTCTATAGTTGGAGTTGGAGCCTCTACGACATCTTGAATTGGTGCATTGAGATCACATTCATCCTCAATTATCATGTTGTGCAGTATAATACATGTAGTCATTATATCATGTAGCACTTCTTTTCTCCAAAAACGTGACGGTCCTGTAATAATTGCAAAATGTGATTGCAAAACTCCGAATGCACGTTCAACATCTTTTCAGCACGATTCTTGTTTCATCGCGAAATATTTATTCTTTTGGGAATGAGGATCACGAATAATTTGAATAATTGTAGACCATTTAGGATATATACCATTAGCTAAGTAATAACTCATATCGTATTCTTTTCCTTGAATAACATAATGGGCGGGAGGCGCAATACCGCTAGCAAGATTGGAAAATAAATGTGATGACTCTAAAACATAAATATCGTTATTGGTGCCAGGCAAACCAAAATAAACATGCCATATCCAAAGGTCATAATCAGTAACAGCTTCAAGAATAATTGTTGGTGATCCACTACGACCTGTGTATTGCCCAACCCATGCCGTTGGACAATTTTTCCATTTCCAGTGCATGCAATCTAGACTACCTAACATTCTTGGGAAACCACACTGCTCACCAATGTGTAGAAGCATCACAACATCATTAGGTGTTGGTGATCTTAAATATCGCTCACCAAAAACTTCTACAGTAAAAACTATTAGTGATCCAAATGTTCGTGATTACCTGTAACGAGAACAACAACGAATACTTGAAAAAAGAAATCGACAATTACAACCGCAGTCACAACCACAATCGCAACAATTCTCGGAATCATATCCTAATTTTTTTCTGAATAGTGTTAAATCTGGAAACGACCTACCGGATTTCTAAATTATTGTTGTGATCAATTAATTATTATGTTATGTATTGTATTTTATCTTGTATTTAAATTATTATGTTATGTATTATATTGTATTGTTATCTTGTATTTAAATTATTAGTTATATATTGTATTATTATCTTGTATTTAAATTATCATATCATGTATTGTATTTTTAAATTAAATTTTTTCATCTTGCCATTTTAATTTTGCGTATTCTTTATAATGAAAATTAATAATAAAATAAAATTTTAAATAAAAAAATTAAAATACTATTAATTTGAAATTAAAATAGTATATATTAAATAATATTTTTTAAAATATTATATTACATTTAAAAAAGAATAATGAATATTAGATATTTAATTAATGGAATTATATGTAAAATAAGATGTTAATTAGAAAGTAAAAGAAATAATAATAAAATAATAAAAAAGTGAAATAGAGAGTGTGAATAGTAGTTCTCCAAATTTGGAGAACTCCTATTCAACTTTCTAAATTTGAAGAATAGAGGGTATTGGAGTGCCCATTCTCTATTTTACTCTCCAAATATAGAGAATGAAGAGTAAAATAGAGGTGGGTGGAGATGGTCACCCACCTCTATTTTACTCTCCATTCTCTATATTTGGAGAGTAATATAGAGAATGGGCTATCCACACCCTCCATTTCACTCTTTATTCTCCACTTATAAAGAGGTATAAATATTAGTTCTCCAAATTTGAAGAACTGTTATTCACACTCTTTATTTTACTTTTTGATTATTTTATTATTATTTCTATTATTTAATAATTAACACATTATTTTTCATATAAGACCATTAATTAAATATTTACTATACGTAATTTTTTTAAAATGTAATATAATATTTTTAAAAAATATATTATTTAATATATACTATTTTCATCTTGAATTAATAATAATTTAATTTCTTTTTAAATTTTCGTCACTATAATATGATTTGATATTATTATTAATTATCACTATGATGAATGCACAAAATTAAAATGATAAGATGAAAATTTTAATTTAAAAATACAATACATAACATAATAATTTAAATACGAGATAAATAATACATAAATAATAATGTTATAACAACAATTTTGGTTGCAATTTATGTCCACTAATTTGTAAATTATATAATATTTATTTGCAATTTATGTTATTTAGAAATTTAGAATAAAATAAAATTTAAAATAAAATAAAAAAATAAAATTTATATTACATGAAAATTATACAAAGTAATTATTTGAAAAAAAAAGAAAATTATATTATTAAATAAGAAAATAAGAATAAAATAAAATTACAATATAATATTGAGGAGAGAAAAAAAATTAATTTTTAGAGAGTAAAATAGAGAATTGAGTTGGAGATGAATGTCTGAAAAAATAGAGAACTCTATATTTGAAGAGTAAAATAGAGAGTAAGGTTGGAGATGCCCAAAGCAACATAACAAAAGAGAGATTTCCAAAATAGTTTCTTATTTTTGAGCTAAGACTCAAAGTGCTCTCTTTTCAATACATAGCATTAATGAACTCTCATTATTGTAATATTGATGCATTTTTAATTAGAGATAGGCATTGGTATATATTGAATCCTCATATTATATCGAAATTTTTGATATCATGATTTTGGTATGATATATGATATACATTTTAATTTGTTTTGTTATTCTGTATGATATTTGGTATTTAAAGGTGACATACCAAAATATTGAATATCATACCAAAGTGTATATATATATTATTAAGAAGATACTAACAAATATGCAACATAGTATTAGTATAAAGTGTAAACTAAATGTTTCAAAGTTGAAGCCGTGACTACTCTATTTTTTATTGAAATGTATTTTAAACGTAATTAATTAACAAAAGGAGTTGTTTATACTTATTTTTCTAACATATATTTTTACATGTGTAATGTGTTAGTATGATACAATTGAAATATTTTTGAATTGTCAAAGTCATAATATTTTATTATACGAGTATATATTAGTTCAAGTTGAACAAACTATGTTATCGATTTACCATACCGCTAAATATCAAAACCAAACTTAAAAAAATATCGATTCATTTGGTATGGTAATAATATAATAATTTTAAAAATCAAATATCAAAATTAAGATAACAAAGTTTTAAACACCATACCATGCCATGTCCCCTACTTTTAATCCTTTCCCAAATTTTAATCTATTTTTCAACTTTAATTTTATCCACAATTTAAAGTATGGAATAATCAATCATCTTTCTTTATAATATATATAGTAGAAACAATATCTCCCTAAGAAGAGTTGTACGTATTCGTTATTTTGTATAATCTAAATATCATTGCATTTAATTAAATTAAGAATCTATCTTTATTTTTTTAAACTAGACAAATAATATTGCAAGGAAATAAATTTGGACAAATTACTTATTCTTTACTTATCTTAATATCCATTTATCCCTACTTATTTCAAAAATTTCAAAAATCCCTTATTTACCTATGTATCCCCGCATCTATCTCGTGCACAACGCTATGTATCCCGCTATGTGGTGTATCAAACGCTATGTATCCCGTGCACAACGCTATGTATCCCATATGTATCCCGCTATGTGGAATATATCAAACCTAATGTATCCCATGCACAACGCTATGTATCCCGCTATGTGAAATGTATCAAATCTAATGTATTCCGTGCACAACGCTATGTATCCCGCAAACATCATTTTTAAGGGATTTTTGGTAAATAGAAAACTAAAAGGGATATGATGTTATTTAGTACTTATAATATGTGGTTCCTATAATTTATACAATAAATTTTGTACTTAAACCTATGAAATCTGAAGGCTAGTTTGAGGGTGGATCAAAATTGTATATTTATAATATGAAGGACTATTATTGCTTAAAAAAAATAAAAAAATAAGGATGATTTTGAGTTTAAAGTAAAAAATAAGGGACTATTTTAAGTATTTTTTTCTTCTAATAAAAAACTCCAAAACCCTCCCTGTGCCGTCAAAAGTGAACTCCGGGGAGAATTGAGCTCCGTCGATGACTTTCTTAGATGCAACAGCAGCTTATCTCTCCGGTAAACATGGATGAATCTTAGTGAGGAGAAGGAGTACGGGATAGGATTTTGCTTTATTCTTCAAAAGAAAAACATCTGTGCGATTTTTTACTTCTATTTTGGGGTCAGGTATTTTCGAGCTTCTGTGACTCTTCTTTGATTGACAGATTTTAGTTTTTGGTGAAGTTCAGCAATCTAAAATGTTGAGAATTATCATCATGAATAGGCCAATTTTAATTTCTAGCTATGAAAATTGCTCTGTAAGTGTAGAGTTTAGTTTTGGGCTCTTGATTAGATCAAGTGGATTGAGCACTTGGAAGTTGGAACTACTCTTTCTATTGTCTGATAACCGTGGTGTTCGGCTTAGTTTGTGTGCACTTCAACTAATTCCATGAGATTCCTGCCACCTGCAAGAGGTAACTATGTCCACGAAGGCTAGAACAGATAGGAAGAAAGTACTATAGTTTTGTCTCTGCTGGGAATTGAGGAATTGAACCTGAGACATCATGGTGTTCAACTCACTTCATTGACTACTAGGCCCACACATAATCGTTCCAGAAATCACATGTTTGTGGAGAATTTGACCTTATTTGAAATATTCTAATTAACTACCCTTGTTATTATCATTTGCTTATAGCTAGAAGCCTTAGAACAGAGTTTAATGTTCAAGATACTTGACAATGCAAAGTTTTTTAGGGACTAACACAGGCCCGTTTATGGAATAAACTTGCATCTAATATCAGGCAAAAAATAGCATCTAATATCAGGCAAAAAATAGAGGAAAACTAGAAAAAATGAAAGGAGAAAACTGGTTGAAATGATAATTACTGGACTAAAAAACATGAATTTCGTAGGTAAGTTGTGTGAATGTTTTAACAGATAAGCATACATCTACATTCAGTTTTAAGGAACTAACTAAAAGAAAATAAAAGATTAAGAGGAGAATCATTTCCATGCACTCTTAATGAATTGTTTTTCCCAATTTGGGAAGTTTGTGGGGGCTGCGGGGAGGTGTAGCCTTCCATGATGCCCATTGTATGGTTCTACAAACATGGACAACATGCACGAGCTTTCCCAGGATGATTTGGACTGAAAGACAATGTAAGTAAGCCAACAATCATAAAAACTACTGCCACTATTTAGATTTCATTGGTAGAACTACTTCTCTAATCTCTACCAATGGAATGGATTATCCTTCTGTGAAAGATAGCTTCAAACACTTCCCCTAAAACTGTAGATCATACCAAAAGTATAAATGAGTTCTGTAACTTAGAGTAACAGCTTCCTCCCTTAGCATTTATAAATGTCGTAAATGAGGTGATGAGATAAATTGGCGTAATGAGTATAACTCATTGCAGCTCTTCTCCAAATTTAAAGAATGAGACGTCAGAGCAAAAAATGATGATTTTTCTCTTTCAAAATGATATAGAAAGGATATTGTCGAAGTACTTACCTAACAAAGTGTGTTGAGAAGCCTATGACACATTATGCTTTTACTCTTTGGTTTGTGAACTATCTCAAGATGTGGAAGTTCAATTATCCATTATTGATAGATGATTTGCATTAAAATCTCTAGTGAACGTTATTGCTGTAATCTTTCATTCTTGAATTATAGGTGTTATGATATGCTACTAAAAGTTAAATCATTGTGTATATCCAATGTGCTACAACAGTTGAGACATTGTGTGCCAGGATACAGTAATAGTAAATACTAAAACTGAAATATGTGTTATCTTTGTGCTTATATTTCTGTTTATGTTCGTTATGTGTAAACTCTTTTCATATTGTTATGACCTTGAAAAAGATCATCTTACAGCTTTCTCTAGAATCTGTATTCCTTTTCTCCTAACAGCTCATACGACAATCGTAGGGCAGCAAACATTATTAATTCATTATGAAAAAAGTCTTGAAAACCTCAAAAAGTAGAAGCACTTTCTGTATACATGTCGAGTAGTGGTTTGTATCTTTTTTGTATGTCTGCTAAAAGCTTCAGAATAAAGAGTCATTAATAAGTGAGTTTTAATTGTCTAACTGGCCTTTGGAAATTTCAAGTTAGAATTCTAATATTCACTCTTATTAATATATATTTTCCTTTTAGGTCCTTGACTAACGACATATTTCAAACATAGTCTGTGTCATTCTCAAGTAGCTATAGAGGAATGGCTTCATCAGCACAGACACCAGCTCTTGACAAGCCTAACCCTGCTGAAGATTGGACTGTTGTATTGCCTCGTCGTGGAAAACAGAAAAGAAATTTTCATAAAGTTATCATTCACGAACGGCAAAAACAAGAACAACTGTGGACTCCAGCAGATATTGAGACCAATCCAGAGAGAGAATCTAAATTGATGCAGAAAATACAAACCTGCATTAGGAAACTCGAGAGCTCTTCCTTTTGGTTGAAATTTTTGGATCAGTTACAAACCCCTGAAATATTTGATAGGTTTCTAAAAGCTGTGGGCTCAGAAGGAAAGATGCAGATGGTAATATATGGAATTGGTAGCATAGAATCGTATGAGCCTCCTAGATTACAGCTTAGTCTTGCAATCTTAATGAAAAGAATGTTTAGTTGGATTGGGGAGGTAGAGGTATTTGATCCAGTGATCTCTCTGGCAGAATCTAGGGTGCTGACAGCTCTCGGTTGTTCTGTCCTAACAGTCAATGAACAGGGTCGACGGCAAGCTTTAAGACCTACGATGTTCTTCATGCCACATTGTGATGCTGAACTATATGAGAATCTTCTAGAGGCAAATTGGAGGCATGATCTATTGAGTAATATGACACTGTTTGGAAACAGTTTTGAGGCGTATGAGCAACACGTGTCAGAGTGCAAAATCCTTAAACTTGCTGATTCTAGGAAGCATATCCTAGCAATCAGGCAGTTTGTAAAAGAGCTTCCCATTGATTCTAGGAAGCAAATTGTAGCAATCAGGCAGTATGTAAAAGAGCGTTCCATTGATCCTTTTTCAGATGATTTATTTCGTGCCTTCCATGGTTCAAGTTGGCATTTTTTCGACATTGATCCTCATTCAGATTTATGTGATGCTAAACCATGAACTCTTGTTTTCTGGATTGTACTCTTCATTGGAACTGAATATCAAATTTTTATTATGATATAGGAAAATGTTCTTTCTTTACCTTTTGTTTCCTCAGATTAATGCCTGTTGTCGAGCTCCCAGCCTTACTGATGCATGACTGTTTCTTTATGTGCGTGCCTTTTAACATGCCTCTTTTATCCTTTATGAACCTTGACGTTTCCAAATGAGATTTATTCACGATTTTATAAAAAGTCGGGAGTTAAACATCCTATTTGCTTTACAATCCACTGCCTGTTTTCTGATGTTTCAAAAGCAATGCTTGAATCTCACACATGGAGGTGGGAGAGTTGATGCTTTGTGTTCTTTTACTTCGCGCTTCCTTATGACTATCTGAAAAAGAGGTGAGTGATAGTACATATCTAGCTTATGCATCAAATGTTGTAGATTACTTGAGCTAAGGGTCTAGCAGAAATAACTTCTCTAGCTTTTCCAGATACCACTTGTGGAATTACATTGGTATGTTGTTGTTGCGTCAAATGTTGTAAATGCTGTCATGATGAATTGAATGGTAACATCTTTTTGAAAAATAAATGCTATGGTTGCTGTAGTCAACAGACATGTCTGGGATCAGCTGTAGGTGGGATTTGATTATTTCAATTTCATTTGAATTGTAATTTGACCTTCTATTCCATCTGGACTAGAGATGGAATATGTATTATAGAGAGTTACTTGTACTTGTCCTTTAAGTGATTTGATTATGTAAATGTCCCAAATCCATGTCACGTATTTTGCGATTTGACCTAACAGGCCTTGCGACTTTAATCATCATCGAACACAAAAATGTGCATGTGATGTGAACTTGGGTTATCATTTAAGAAGTTTTTTGTTTCATCTCCCATTTCGATATGAGATTTGTCTAAGGTGTCATGTGCATTCTTACTTCAAAAACTTGCTGTTGTAGATGCCTACTAGTCCTTCTCTTCGATCCGTCCTTTGACATGTGTGCCACCGTAAATATCTTTTATACTAGGAAGAATGGTTGAATATATCTCTCAACTTTGTGATTCAGAGCAAATATACTTCTTGTTGAAAATATAGTGCATATATATACTTGAAATGCATAAATTGTTCTTGGTGCATATGTACCCTTGAAATGCAGAAATTGTTCTTGAGGGTTAAATATACCTCTCAATATTTGGTATCAATTTTTTTTATCCCAAAGCATCACATCTACAAAACTTAGATGCAGAAATTGTACTTGAAACGATTCATCAAGAACACATCTTTTATCCAAAAAAAACATTGTCATCAATGGGAGACAATTGTTCAACCCCGAAACAAAAAATGTTGAGGTGTCTTCAAGTTGTCCCAGACACCACCTCATAGAAAATGATGTGATCACACAAATTAAATACTACTAGATACTCCATGCTTCTTTCACTTCTATGTTATTCCAAATCCATGCCTCTTTTGCATTAAAGATGAAATATTTTTTTCTTTCCTAATGAATTTTTCTCACATTTTTACATTATTTTTACTATACGTGGAGCATGCTTGGTGCAGATACTAATAAGTCACAATATATTATGGTTTGTTTAGCTTTAAGTCACAATTGGCACTAAGTATATGATGTCTTTAATAATAGTTTCCAAAACAGGTCTGCACATTTGCCCCTTTTTAGTTAAAATTACTGCTGTTAAAGGCACATAATAAACTAAATTATAGTATAAAGAATTCTTACACAGTTTTTCCCAGTTATATTAGATTAATAACTAGTCGTGATTATCGAGCAATATGTAGTATAGAGAGTTACTTCTATTTGTCCTTGAAGTGATTTGATTATGTAAATATCCCTAACAAAAGAAATTATGCAGATTTCACTTTTAGAAGTGATTTGTTCTTCCTCAGGAAAAAGATTGGCATCCACAACTTCTATGATAGTTCTTGGAAATGCTCGCCTTATCCACTCCCTCAGGCCAAGATTTTCGTTGAATATCTCTGCATCAGTTGGTCTTCTTGTTGCCAAAACCTCCATTAGAATGATACCATAGCTGTAGACATCGCCACTAGTGGACACTATTCCTTCCGAGCCATATTCTTAAAGAACAAAAGATGAAATTTTTTTTATTCATCCCATATAACAAAAAAACAAACAAACACTTGCTTTTTATTTAGATTTTGGAAGGGCTTAGTTATAATTTGTGTAGTAAAAAAGAAAGAGACTAGTATACCTGGTGCAATATATCCTAGAGTGCCCAATGTCTCGGTATGTGCCATGGACTTGCTTACAGCTAAGATTTTGGAGATTCCAAAATCACCAACATGTGCCACCATTTCTTCATCCAAAAGAACGTTGGCAGGCTTTAGATCGCAATGAACAATATGAGTATGATGGTTATGATGCATATATTCAACAGCCACAGCCACATCAAACATTATGGAAACCCTTTGAAGAAGGTTCAAGTGGCAATCTTCTTTGTACAACCAATTCTCAAGACTCCCATTTGGCATATACTGCAGGACAAAGGCTCTAATGTATTCGCTAGAGCAAGTAGTAATCACCGATACAAGATTTCTGTGCCTAACATTTCTCATCACTTCACATTCAGTATCAAACCTCTTGCATACTTCCTCATTTTGCAAATCTAGAACCTTTATTGCAACCACAATTCCGCTAGATAATGTACCTTTGTACACTGAGCCAGAACCTCCCACACCAATTAAATTTGATCCATCAAAATAATTTGTAGCTCTTTGAATCTCGTGATAAGATACTAATTGATGTGTCTTGATCTCCGGTACCTTTTCCACGTCTTTGGACTTTCCTTTCTTTTGTCGTTTCATTATCCAAATTGAAGCAAACAAGGATATTAGAAAGGATGAAGTAACCACTGGAATAACAATTTTTAGCACAAGCTTCTTAAACTTTGATTGATGTCCAAGATTAGTGACAGCACAAGCAGGAACATCCAATATGTGCATTCCACATAGGCCTTTGTTACCAAGAAATGATTGCAAAGTGGAATTTGCAAACACACCACCACTAGGTATTACACCTTCTAAATCATTAAATGAAACATTGATGGCTTTAAGGTACAAGAGTTTTTCCAAAGACTTAGGAATAGTACCTGACAAGGCATTTAAAGACAAATCCATGAATTCTAAGCTTATCAAGTTGGCAAAGGATAATGGAATTTGGCCTGAAAATGAATTGTTTGACAGGTCAAGAGACTCCAGGGTTTGGAGTTCACCCAGACTGTTTGGTATCATTCCCGAAAGGCGGTTACTAGAAAGATATAGATCTACAATGGCTTTCAGTTCTCCAATATCCAGTGGAACTTCTCCCTCTATAGAATTTTGTGACACGTCTAGGTGGAGAAGGCCACTCATCTTCCAAAGACTCAAAGGAAGCTTTGATGCAAAATTGTTATAACTCAATGAAAGATATTGTAGCATGCTAAGATTTCCTATACATGCTGGAATTAACCCAAATAGCTCATTATCATGTAGAGCTAATTGAACCAAATTAGATAAACAACATACTGCCTCTGGAATATGTCCCTGCAATTTAGTGTTAGTTAGATATAGTCCTTGGAGTTGTTTAAGCTTACCAATCTCAGAAGGGATACTTCCCACCAAGTTGTTTCCACTAAGGCCTAGAGTTGTTAGACCACTCATGTTGCCTATACCTGTGGGGATGGGGCCATTGATGTATGCATATACTATTCCAAAGTGTTCAATAGTAGATGAAAGATTTCCGATAGTATCGGGCAAAATACCATTCAACTTATTTTTACTCACATCTAGATATTGCAACATCCTACAGTCCACCAAGGAATTGAAGAATCGCAACTCATGCTCTCTTGGTTCATTGGTAAGTTGATTATGATTTAGGAGCAGCGTTCGCAGCTGACGAAGATTTCCTAAATTAGTAGGAATAGTGCCTGTAAAAAAGTTGTTCTCTAGCTGCAGCAGCTCAAGCTTGGAAGAATTTGTGATGTATAGAGGAATTTCCCCTTCAAGCTGATTTTCTCCCAAGTAAAGTTCTTCAAGGTTCGGAAGAAGAAGACCTGTAGTGGCTGGAATTCTACCTGAGAGGTTGTTCAAATTGAAACCAATCATTTCCAAAGAAGATATGTTAAATATAGCCTTCGGAATTTGACCAATAATATTATAATTCTGGCCAAGGTGTAATATCCTCAAGTTTGACAGCTTCCCTAATTCTGGAGGAACTTGCCCCCCTATGCAATTGTTTGGACAATCCAGATATTGCAGAGTGGATATATTTCCCAATGAAGCAGGAAAAGTCCCACTTAGTGTGTTAACTCCAATATAAAACTCCTCGAGCTTAGCTAAACAATCAATATTTTTGGGTATATCTCCAGTTATCTTGTTGTAAGATATGGACAACACTTTGAGCTCTCTGAGTTGGCAAATATTGGAAGGAATGATACCAGAAATTTGGTTCTTAGAGATACTTAGATGCTTCAGATTTGACACAATATTCCCTTCATCAAGCAAGAGAGGACCAGAAAGGCTATTGAGTGCCAGAGATGCGGTAAGTAGCGACGATATATTAAACAGTGTTGCAGGAATGGAACCGGTTAATTGGTTATCAACCAAGAACAACTCTGCAAGTTGGCTAAGATTACCAATCTCCTTTGGAATGTTGCCGTTGATTCTATTACTGTGCAAGCTGAAGTTCATCAATTTTGTGGCATTTCCAATAGAAGGAGGGATTATGCCTGTGAGACTATTGTTGGTGAGATCCAAGACCTTGAGTTCTGGTACATACCATGAACCATTCCACATTTCACCACTGAGCTTATTGAAAGCCAATGAAATCTTTTGAACTTTCTGGTGTTGAAATAGGCTTGTTGGTATACTTCCTTGGAGCTGATTGTTTTGAATATCAATCACTCGCAAGCGAGGCAAGTGGCCAATGCCATAAGGGATGGCGCCATGAAAGTTGTTGCTCCCAAGATTAAGCTCTCCGAGAAAGGACAAATTAGCCAAAGACGGGGAAATTGTACCTTGAAGATTCAAACTAGAAAGATCCAAGGCTACAACCCTTTGCCTTTTTGGACTGCAACTGACACCAAACCAAGAGCAAAAAGAAGTATTGTTGGTCCAATTATTGGCCAAAAAATGAATAGGACTTGTAATGAGATTTCGGAAAGCTAGTAAAGCTTCTTTGTCTGTCACATTTGAGTTAGCAAATGATACAGAAAATTGAACTAGAAAGAGAAGAATCAATAAGAAAATGTGCTTCTCCATGCTGTTACTGTGCTTCAAAAAGGAATTTGGACAGTGATATTTGTATGTGTGCTATTTTGACAGATCAAAGTTACACCATTATATAGCACCAAAACAAATAAAATGCTGAAAAGAATAGACTATAATTTCCAAAATGTGAAAACAGATTAATACTGAGGAGGAAAATAAGTAGCAATAAGGGGTGTGTTTAAGCATGGAGGACAACATTTTCCACAATATATTTTCTATTTTCTCATGTTTAGTCCGTCAACTTTTCAAGTTTATTATCTCCTCCCCACTCACTATCAAGATGCGAAAGAATCCATATTCCCTATCTTGTATTCTCTACCCCTAAATTAGCCTAATTAGATTCAATTCAACCGTCCAACCCTTGACCATCTCACCCCGCTACCCCGAACCTTACTCCTTATCCCACATTCCACCATATTATGGTATAATACATAAACGTGCCCTTTAACTTGGCCTTAACCGACATTTGTGCTCCAACTTTGGATGTGCACAAGTTGGCAATTGAACTTTTATAAAGTTGAACAAATAGACACACATGTCCTATGTGACATAATACATGTAGGACCGCAATTAGTCATGTAGGACGTCACGTAGGACATGTGTATCTACATATTCAATTATATACAAGCTTAACTATCTACTTGTACATACCCAAAGTTGGAGGGTATAGATGCCAGTTGAGGCCAAATTAAAGGGCATTTTTATGCATTATGCCCCCATAATATTTTGTTATATTTACATATAAATTATCTTGAGATAATAGTTTTTTGCATATTTACCAAATACTAAAAATAAGTAAGAAATCCACTTGTTTTTCCTAGAAAATATTTTCTAAGAAAACATTTTCCTTCATATCAAACACACAAGATTAATGTGAAAACAGATTAATACTGAGGAAAAAAGAAAAAAGAATCTGTCCATTTTTCCTTGATAGTTGACATTAGTTGGGCTGTGTATCACAAAATGGACTAAAAGTCATCTATTAATTTTCTTTATATTGTTAAAGGGCCAAGTCAATAGGAGTCAATCTTTCAAGTCAAGCTTATAAGGCTATGTTACACAAAACAGAGAAAATATTCTCAAACTTATTTGGCACTTAGGCGTAGTTATTATTGAGACGGAGGGACTACTAAAACTATGGGTTGTTAACATAAATTATTTTTTTCTCTTTTCTTTCTTTTAGTATACTCAGCTAAAAAAACATCACCGGACACCAGTGCAAAACAAAACCAAAAAAAATGATCATATTTTTGTATCATAGTTTGGTCTTATAGAAACATCAAAGAAAATAATAACGGCAAAATACATAGACAGACACTTAAATTTGGTCTCAACTGTCAGCTGAGCATTCCAACTTATCAAATGATCACATAGACACCTCAACTCGACCCCAAAATGTCTCACAGACACCAAAACTAGCTGATCAGATGCATGCATTTCAATCACCAATCATGTGTCAAATGAATGAATTCCGATGTGATTGACAAGCAGCGGGGCATGGAACCGAGGTTGAATCAATCATCATCAGAAGAATTAGGCCAAAAATTACTACACATTCAGGGAAAATTAAACTTCCATCGAAGAGAAGCAAACGAAAGGCTAATGACACATGTCTAATACAAGAAAAGAGATCTTTTTTCCTTATTTTAACCATAATTTCATAACAGCAACCCAACCCTCATTCTTCGTCTCCTCCCCGCTCATTTTCAACCCGACCCTGGATTTTCCATCACCATGTAATTGCACCCACACCGTGTCGGCCATCTCCAAAATCACCATCAGCACTGCTTCCATGTGATTGAGCTTCATTTTCAAAGCAATCTGTTTTATCACTTCTTATTTTCAAATTTTATAACACAATTTAGCTTTTGTACAGCCTGAAAGATTTTATCTCTTTTTCTCAAATGTAGGAGAAGATGTAAATGTGTAGATGAGTTAAATATATTCGATCGATTAGAACACCCTACTACTAAGTTGGAGTGCTTTAAGTGTCTATTTATGTATTCTGCCACAACATAACTGTACAATTTCAAGCTGTGTCTAACTGTCTATAAACAAAAGCATTTGCTTCATTGATAGCCTGCTTTAAGATGTCTCTCAGTCTGCAGTTTTCTTCCCTTGCTGGTTTAGTTGTTTGTCCCGCTGATTTAAGGGACTCGTTGAGTTTAGTAGCTCGTCCCATTTCTTCAGCTTCGCTTATACACACAATGAGGCTTGTCTCTTTCCCATTCCAAGCCAATAGTGACTCCTCTGCCTCTAGTTTCAATCTCTCTGCTGTATTCATGTGTAGTTTTGTTTCCTTTTTCGCTTTATCCAAAAACATTTTATTTCTGGTCTTAGTGCTTTTGATCATCTCTTTCATATTTGCAGCCTCTTTTTTCACCAAGTCTCTCTTCCATCTCAGATTCTTCGGAAGCAACTTCCTTCAACGCTAATGCTAAATCATCTAAGGCCTTTGTGCTCTTTTCATCCGCCTCGCCAACTCCATTTCATTTTTTAGCAAACTCATCTCATTATCCAAAGCTGTGGCTCCTCATTTCAAGAATGATTAAGATAACTGCCATTTTGCTTGGAACATGTGTCCAGGATTCAATCTTTTCATGACGAGAAGCAATCTCGAGCTTGAATTCTTCGAGTTCAATCTTGATTCGCTTAAACTGCATAGTTTTTTTTTTTACTCTGATAACTTCCTGTTCTCCAATT
Organism: Solanum stenotomum; assembly: GCF_019186545.1. Classification (NCBI taxonomy): domain Eukaryota; kingdom Viridiplantae; phylum Streptophyta; class Magnoliopsida; order Solanales; family Solanaceae; genus Solanum; species Solanum stenotomum. The sequence continues at coordinate 45,259,477 of NC_064292.1, forward strand.
CATCTTCTAATTCTTGAATTCACCTAAAATCAGAAAACCAATCCGTCACGCGAATCTTGAATTCTCTTACATGACTAAGTCCCTCTTTTCACTTTTCCTAAACTAGCAGCTTACTCTATCAACTTGAGATCACATTTTTTCGCCTTTTCGAGCTCCAACTTCAAGGAGTTGATACTCTTATCTTTATCCCAAAAGCTAGCTCACGAGAGAAGAATTGTCCAAGTCCAGAGACCACCCATCTCATTAACCATCGATGTAGACCCCCAAATTAAAAGTTGTCCATGCACCAGATGTTCAACCCTGGGCGTGAAGTGGACTGTTGAAGAATAAATAAAGGTCCACATTGATGATTACTGAGATGAGTGGTCTCTTTATAAGACTTGAACAATCAGTCTCCCTCATGAGCTAGCTTTTGGGGGCATAAATTATGTCCAAGACCTAATATTACTCAAACAGAATTATTATGTGGATATTACAAGCTAAAAGATAAACTAGGATGAGTATCATTTTTATCGTTTCAGTTTTATCGGATGTCCTATAAGAGGGTTAAGAAAATCATAATCCATAAATTAAGGAGAGAAGCTTCTAGAGAGATAAAAGTGTGACACATATAAAATCTTAATTCTTTTCCATCCTACACAACTCAATAAACTCAAGGTACAAAAACATAATTTTTGTACCATTGACTCATAAACACAAATTCTTTTCCCACTACCAAAGCATTTTTTGCACCTTTTTAAAAACAACAGTTTTTCTTGTATTATATAGATTTTTTTTTCTTATATATATATCTTCTTCATTGAAAGCTACCCCCGCCACCCTTCATCTTCTTAAACATTTTTATCAAAATTTCTACCTATATCTTTATCCTCTCATCATTCATATCTGATTTTGATCTTCAGAAAATTAAATTTATCTTTCAACAATTTCTATCATATATCCTATATTTATTTCATTCCCAGGATTGATTGTTTTTTATCGCTCGCCTTCATATCGATTCTCCTTAACATACATTGACCTTTTGGTTTTGTAGGCCACTTACAACCTTTTTTCTTTTTAGTTTTATGTCCGTTTTACAAAAGCTCTTCTTTCTACACATACGAGATCTAAAAAGACCAGGTGGTCAAGAGATCTTCATTTCTACACATACAAAATCTGAAAAGACCATATGGTCAAAATATTGTCATTTCTATTTGAAAATACCAGGTGGTCAAGAGATCTTCATTTTTACACATACGAGATCTAAAAATACCAGGTGGTCAAGAGATCTTAATTCTTCGGTCCCTTTGGATCATTGATATATATATTATTGTTAAGAAATAACCCCTTAATTAGAGAGAATTTTTTACTTTATGATGGATAATCATCATAACCATCATAGGGAAAATGAATTTGAATATCAAGAAATCCAGAAAGCAAAGACATCATCAAAATTCAATAGATCAAGGACTATACACAGCCCGAGAAACTCGATTGAATTCCCCGAAAAGCCCTTGTATCTCTACCCTTCTCCTCATTCGATCGAACGTAATGGCTCCATTAAAAAGCTTCATTGCTCACCTTTAGGATCCATGGTTGGAACTTCATTCAAAGGAAAAGTGAAAAAGTTGTATTCAATTTTCGATTCTCGTAAGGAAAATCATCGATCCTCGATTCCAAAACCTCAAACCAAGCATTCAAAGCCATTGATTTCGAACACTCTGTTATTGCCTGGAACAGAGGATCGTGTGGTAATTTACTTCACGAGTATACGTGGAATTCGAAGGACATTTGAGGATTGTTACACAGTGAAAATGATATTAGGAAGCTATCGTGTTAAAGTCGATGAAAGAGATGTCTCGATGCACATCGCGTATAGGAAGGAATTACAAAATGTTATAGGTGAGAAGAACAACAATAGTATTGTGACATTGCCACAAGTTTTTATCAAAGGGAAATACATTGGAGGTGCTGAATTGATCAAGCAATTGAATGAAATTGGCGAATTACCGAAGTTATTAAGAGGGATTCCTTTAAGGCCAATTGGTTATATTTGTGAAGGTTGTGGGGATGTACGATTCTTGCCTTGCTCGAATTGCGATGGCAGCAGGAAATTTTTCGACGAAGATGAAGGACAAGTTAGGAGGTGTCTTATTTGTAATGAGAATGGATTGATTCGATGCACACTTTGTTGTTCTTGATCTATAGAAATTTGTGAGATGTATTTATAACATGTTCGTTGTCGCCTTATAGTTTTTTAGTTGGTGAGGCAAAGACGAATTCAGAATTTTAAATGAGTGAGGTAAATGTAACTCTTTTGTATCAACAGGTGGCGTTTAATTAATATAAACTATCTATTACTATATATTTTGAAATTGTATGGTTGTGTAGAATGTAGATAGTGTGCAATGTAGTTTCCTGATCTTGATATCTTTGAAAGTTTGAAGTAAAGGAAAAGGTTTTTATCTACGGGAAAAAGTTCAAAATTGCTCCTGAACTAATATGAAATAGAACAGTTTTCTCCTCCGTTAATAGTTGGGGTTAGGTGTGTTCATTATTACAAAAGTGGCGTATTTGTATGTATTTTGAAAATCCAGCAAACGGAATCATTACAACCCTTTATCTGGTTGTTGTATGATACCCTGAGTGTTTGTGCCTGACGATCAACAAACTTTTGCATAGAGTTATCTTATTTATGAATACTTAGCATTTAGCAACTAGAAAGATGTTATTCTTTAACATTTGTATTCACAATCTTCGACTTGCAAAATATAGAGCATCAAAATAAAACCATAAAATTATAAATCTTGGCATGATTGAAAATCTCATGAAACCATAATGGATACAAATTGACTTTGGATATAGTAATAATTTGTCAAGAATAATATATCCAAATTTACGGAGGAGAGAAAATTTACCACAATGCTAACATAGTGGTGTAATACATAAACACACACTTAAACTTGACCTCAACTGACAAGTAATCACTCGATTGCGTTGAATTATTTTTCCTCAGATAAAAAAAAATCTCTACACCTTATAGTAAGAAACTCCAAAAGTTGGAATAACGACAATGAAAATTAAGACAATAACGATGATTCTCCAATTCTTATTGATGGTGTTGTAAAACTTAGCAACAATGATAGCAAGATTGACAAGAATGACTTTGGTGGCAAATCATCTGGTGGTCTTAGCGAGGAAGTGAAACTTAGATATAAAGGATTACATGGTCATAATACGGGTGTCTTTATCTTACAAGATGATAAACTTGGTTCATTGTCATCCTTCCTCGAATATGCAGATATTTTCTTGCCACCTCCATCTTGGGCTTTATAAGGACGATCAGGCAGCTTCTTCAGACGCTCATCACTAAGTTTACACCAAAGATGTTGCCTTTTCTATTTGGTATTTCACTGGCTAAAGATTTAGATACTCTTTGGCACTATCTATTAAGCTTTGGTTATCACAATTGTTATTGCTTCCTGTTTTCTGAATGCTTTGTTATGTTTTCCTATTGTTTACTATGTCCTCTTCATTTTTGTACTTTTTAAGGCATAATGTTCTAAAACTAAATTTATGTTCCAAGGCACAAGCCATACATAAGTTCAGTTTTTGCAATTTCATACTATTGAACTAAACTAAATGTGATTTTTTTTTTTTTGGAACTCGGAGAATTCACAATCGTTATTTTTTGGGTTTGTATTGGGTAAATCTACTCTTGTACAATAACTCGCAAACTACTCAAGAGATATAAACCACATTAGACAAGTGCAATGGGATGATCTCAATTGAGAAGATACCTAAATTCTTTGACAATCATTATAAAATCTTGAGTTTCAAACAAATCAAAAATCAATACACGCAACAAAAAAAAAAATCAGAATAAAGCACATAAAATCCATTAATAAAAACAAAAATCAATAAAATTACTAAAAAAACCAAATTCTAAACAAAGTCCCAAATACCACTAAAATTTAAAAATTATATTTTGTTGTTGAAATCTCATCTATCTTAAGGAAAATAAAAAACGAAAGTAATAAAAAGAAGAGATAAAAGAAATGATCTAAATCATTCATCTCATAATTTACGGAAATCAATAAAAACGCAATAAGGAAAAGAAATTGATTATAGAGCATAACAAGGAATACAATATGCTATTAGTTATAGACTCATTGATTAATGAGAAGTATAATTAATCATTAATTCGTTACTAATTAATTTTTTTATTTTCTCATTCGGATATTAAATATGTTATTCAATTAGTTAGGAGGATTGTAATTCAACTTTGTCATTCTTAACTCCGATTGGAAAAAGCTTTGCTAGGGTTTTATGATGGCTCCTTGGTCTGATCTTCCGAAAGAACTTGTTGAAAGAATTAGTAAATTCGTCAACAGCAATATTGATGTCCTTCGCATTCGTGCAGTCTGCAGTTCATGGCGTTCAGCATTTTCTCCTAATTTCAAAATCCCCAAATCTCAGTTTCCCATCAAACTACCCTCCAAAATGCCTTTCCCCCACCCCCACATGTTCTGGCCTGTTTATGACGATTCTCATTGTTATTTAATCGAAAGCACTGTTTATCTTTTCCAACTTCCTCATCCTCCTCACACACCCTGGCTGGTCAAGATCCTAAAAACATCAAACGGAAAATTGAAGATTTTGAATCCTCTAACCAACAGAGTGATCGATGATTTGCCTGATAAGAAATTGAATTTACTAGATTTACGTGTTTCTCAAGTTTGTAAATTCCATCATGTGCATTGGGTCTTAAGCTATCACTTACATAGTGTGCTCGGATTTGATTTATTTAATAAAATCTTGCCTATTTGGATTGATGATCAAACCAATCATTTTTTTGTAATGGCAACTAGTATTTTTGATCACTTATTGTGTTTTAAGTCAGGGGATGACAAATGGACTACCTTGAAAGATCCCACTAGTAAGACTGTCGATATTAGTGTGTATAAAGGTAATTTTTATGCTGTTGATACTTATGGAGAGACCATAATGTAAGATCCCTCCTTGTTTAACCAGACCATCGTATCTTCCACCGTAAAGATATTTAACGAATGGGGTAGTAAGAAACGACTGGTGGAATCAGGTGGGGAGTTGTTTCTGGTTGATATGTTTTAGATACTAATGTTAAGACGAAGTTGCATGGTTCTCAACCTTCATGGAAATGTCCCAAGGAAATTAAGATTTACCGGCTTGATGAAGAACAACATGAGTGGATTGCAGTGCATACATTGGGTGATCGAATTTTCTTTGTTGGTGACGACTGTTGTTTCTCTGTTTCTTCATCAGATTTTGGTGATCAGTGCAGAGGAAACTGCATTTACTATGTAACGGAGGTATAATTGTGAATATGAGACGTTCTCCACCAAAGTACTATGCCTACGCCTATGAAGATTATTTGGTATCTGGTCTTAGCGAGGACGTGAAACTTAGATATAAAGGATTACATGGTCATCACACAGGTATTTTTAGCTTACAAGATGGTAAACTTGGTTCATTGTTATCCTTCCTCGAATATGCAGATATTTTCTGGCCACCCCCATCTTGGCTTTTCACTGACGATGATGAGGCAGCTTCTAAAGAGTTTTGGCGTTTTGTAATTGATGATAGACATGTAAGGTCGGTTAATGACAGGTCCTACATGAAGAAGGTTTGGTTTAAAAGGTATCAATGACCTGAAGATTTAGATTCTTTGTTTATGAAACTCAATGCCTTTCTTTTATTGTATTCACATGCACTAAAATACTCCATTTAACTAATGCATTCATTCCTATGTTGAATTCGATGCACACTTTGTTGTTCTTGATCTACATAAATTTGTGAGATGTATTTATAACATGTTTGTTGTCGCCTTATAGTTTTTTAGTTGGTGAGGCAAAGATGAATTCAGAATTTTAAATGAGTGAGGTAAATGTAACTCTTTTGTATCAACAGGTGGCGTTTAATTAATATAAACTATCTATTACTATATATTTTGAAATTTTATGGTTGTGTAGAATGTAGATAGTGTGCAATGTAGTTTCCTGATCTTGATATCTTTGAAGTTTGAAGTAAAGGAAAAGGTTTTTATCTACGGAAAAAGTTCAAAATTGCTCCTGAACAATATGAAATAGAACAACTTTCTTCTTCATTAATAGTTGGGGTTAGGTGTGTTCGCCATTACAAAAGTGGCGTATTTGTCTATATTTTCAAAATCCAGCAAACGGAATCATTACACAACCCTTCATCTGGTTGTATGATACCCTGAGTGTTCGTGCCTGACGATCAACAAACTTTTGCATAGAGTTATCTTATTTATGAATACTTAGCGACTAGAAAGATGTTATTCTTTAACATTTGTATTCACAATCTTCGACTTGCAAAATATAGAGCATCAAAATAGAACCCTAAAATCACAAATATTTATAAATCCAGACATGATTGAAAGTGTCAATGAAGCCAAAATGGATACAAATCGGATTTGGATATAGCATGTTGTCAAGAAAATAGTATTAACCGATATCATTCTTTTAACTAACTGAAGAAGAGTTTGCAAATTGATAAAATCTGGTGGACAATTTTCCAATCTCCAAGGAAAAACGCTCAAATCTCCTATCAGAAAAATTCTCAATTCTCCTTTTGGACATCAACTCTCACATGAAACTAAGGGATCCTAACCCAAATTGTATAAACACAAACTTATGGAGGAGAGAAAATTTACCACAATCCTAACGTAGTGACTTAATACATAAATAAACATTCAAACTTGACCTCAACTTACAAATAAACTCTCGACTTATCTAAATGATGGGAATTTTTCAGATAGGAAAAGTGAACAATTTTTTTTTTCTTTAATAAGTAGTTATTGATAGTTCAAATAGGAAAAATAAACAATTGATATATATATAGTTGACATGTGTTTTAATAAATAGTTATTAATAGTTTAGATATCAAACTCAAAAAGTCGAAATAGATTAGGAGTGCTCAAAGAAAAGCTAGGTTTTCCCAAACAGAGCTTTGCTAGGGTATTTTCATGGAAGCCATGAGAGTACCTTGGTCCGATCTTCCGAGAGAACTTGTGGAACGAATCAGCAAATTCCTCAACAGCAATATTGACATCCTCCGCATTCGTGCAGTCTGCAATTCATGGCGTTCAGCAATGCCTCCCAATTTCGAAAACTTCCCTTCTTTGCCTCTCATCAAACTGCCTATCCCCAATATGAACCATGGTTATCATAAAGAATCTGAATTTTAATTAATCGGAAGCACCGTTTATCTTTTCCAACTTCCTCACACAGGCAGGTTGGTGAAGATTGTAAAAACCCTAGACGGAAAATTACAGATTTTGAATCCTCTAACCGAAACAGAAATAGAGGATTTTCCTGGTAATATGCCTAAGAAATTGAATTTTACTTGATTTTCATGTTTCTCAAGTTTCTAAATCCTATCACTTGCAATGGGTAATAAACTTTCAGAAACTTGAATATGATGTAGGGCATTTATTTAGAAAAACCCGCTTATTTGGAGTGATCGAATTTTCTTTGCTGGTGATGACTGTTGTTTCTGTGTTTCTTCGTTAGACTTTGGTGATCAGTGCAGAGGAAACTGCATTTACTATGAGAAGTACTATCATGGTCCAATTCCTGTTGCTGGTGGTGTAAAACTTAGCAGCAATGATGACAAGAATGTCCTTGGTAGCAAATCATCTGGTGGTCTTAGCGAGGAAGTGAAACTTAGATATAAAGGATTACATGGTCATAATACAGGTGTTTTTATCTTACAAGATGATAAACTTGGTTCATTCTCATCCTTCCTCGAATATGCAGATATTTTCTGGCCACCTCCATCTTGGGCTTTATACGGACGATCAGGCAGCTTCTTCATTTTCTGTTTTTTTTCTCTTTTAGGAAGGTATTATACTAGCTAGTTTAAATTCTATCAATTTAGTCGTCACAGTGATATATAGTGCATACAATGTGATGTTTTTTGAGAAGTGCAATGCGATAAACTCAATTGAGAAGGTACCTAAATTTTTTGACAGTCATTATAAAATCTTGAGTTCCAACAAGATCAAAATCAATACACACAAAAAAAATAAATCAGAATAAAGCACATAAAATCCATTAATAAAAACAAAAATCAATAAAATTACTAAAGAAATCAAATTCTAAACAAAGTCACAAATACCACTAAATTTTAAAAATTATATTTAGTAGTTGAAAACTCATCTATCTTAAGGAAAATAAAAAAACGAAATTAATTAAAAGAAGAGATGAAAGAAATGATCTAAATCATTAATTTCATAATTTACGCAAATCAATAAAAATGCAATAAGGAAAAGAAACTGATTCGGAGCATAGTATAGTAAGGAATACAATACTCTATTAGTTATAGAGTCCTTGATTAATGAGAAGTATAATAAAAANGTAAAATCTCGTTTATTTGGAGTGATCAAACCAATCATTTTTCTGTAACGGCAATCCCTCCTCGTTTAACGAGACCAAGGTATCTTCCAGCATAAAGATGTTAACTTCGAGCATATTTAACGGATGGGGTAGTAAGAAAAGACTGGTGGAATCAGGTGGGAGTTATTTCTGGTAGATATGTTTTTAGATTTTGATGTTATGAGGGAGTTGCGCAGATCTAGACCTTCAAGGAACAATCCCAAGGAAATTAAGATTTACCGAACAACATGAGTGGATTGCAGTACATACCTTGGGTGATCGAATTTTCTTTGCTGGTGATGACTGTTGTTTCTCTTTTTCTTCGTTAGACTTTGGTGATCAAAGGATTACATGGTCATAATACGGGTGTTTTTATCTTACAAGATGATAAACTTGGTTCATTGTCATCCTTCCTCGAATATGCAGATATTTTCTGGCAACCTCCATCTTGGCTTTATACGGACGATCAGGCAGCTTCTTCATTTTCTGTTTTTTTCTCTTTTAGGAAGGTATTATACTAGCCAGTTTAAATTCTATCAATTTAGACGTCACAGTGATATATAGTGCATGCAATGTGATGTTTTTTTTGGAACTAGGAGAGAATTCACAATCGCTATTTTTGGGTTTGCACTGGATAAATCCACTCTTGTACAATAACTCGCAAACTACTCAAGAGATATAAACCACATTAGGTAAGTGCAACGCGATAAGCTCAATGGAGAAGGTACCTAAATTCTTTGACAGTCATTATAAAATCTTGAGTTCCAACAAGATCAAAATCAATACACACAAAAAAAAAAAAAATCAGAATAAAGCACATAAAATCCATTAATAAAAACAAAAATCAATAAAATTACTAAAAAAACCAAATTCTAAACAAAGTCACAAATACCACTAACTTTTAAAAATTATATTTAGTAGTTGAAATCTCATCTATCTTAAGGAAAATAAAAAACGAAATTAATTAAAAGAAGAGATGAAAGAAATGATCTAAATCATTAATTTCATAATTTACGCAAATCAATAAAAATGCAATAAGGAAAAGAAACTGATTCGGAGAATAATAAGGAATACAATATGCTATTAGTTATAGAGTCCTTGATTACTGAGAAGTATAATTAATCATAAATTCGTTACTAATTAATATTTTTATTTTCTCATTCGGATATTAAATATGTTTTTCAATTAGTTAGGATTGTATTTCAACTTTGTCATTCTTAACTGCAATTGGAAAAATGCTTTATGATGGAAGCAATGGGTCCTTGGTGTGATCTTCCGAGAGAAGTTGTTGAAAGAATTAGTAAATTCGTCAACAGCCATATTGATATCCTTCGCATTCGTGCAGTCTGCAGTTCATGGCGTTCGGCATTTTCTCCTAATTTCAAAACCCCCAAATCTCAGTTTCCCATCAAATTATCCATCACTTCTCATTGTAATTTAATTGAATGCACTGTTTATGTTTTCCAACTTCCTCATCCTCCTCACACAGGTTAAGATTCTAAAAACCCTAGACGGAACATTCATGATTTTGAATCCTCTAACCAAAAGAGGAATCAAGTTTGTGTTTGATGATAAGAGATTGAATTTACTAGATTTTCGTGTTTTTAGATATTGATGTTAAGACGGAGTTGCAAGGTTCTGGACCTTCAAGGAACAATCCCATGGAAATTAAGATTTACCGGCTTGATGAAGAACAGCATCAGTGGATTAGAGTGCATACCTTAGGTGATCGAATTTTCTTTGCTGGTGACGACTGTTGTTTCTCTGTTTCTTCATCAGATTTTGGTGATCAGTGCAGAGGAAACTGTATATACTACAAGAATGGAGATATAATTGTGGACATCTCGGGAAATGACCTTAGCGAGGAAGTGAAACTTAGATATAAAGGATTGCATGATCAACACACAGGTATCATTACCTTACAAGATGGTAAACTTGGTTCATTGTCATCCTTCCTCGAATATGCAGATATTTTCTGGCCACCTCCATCTTGGCTTTTTACTGACGATGGTCAGGCAGCTTCTAAAAAGTTTTCTCCTCGAATGTTGCTTTATCTATTTGATACTACACATGTGAGCTCATGTCAGGATGAGAAGAAGCTTGATCCTAGACATGTAAGGTCGTTTTAAACTTGATACTTACTTGAAAAGTGAATGTGTTTGAATTTAAGTATTCCTCTCTATTATAGTTCTTTTCTAATGACCTAAAGATTTAGATTCTTTGTTTATGAAACTCAATGCCTTTCTTTTATTTTATTCACATGCACTTCAATACTCCATTTAACTAATGCATTCGTTCCTTGGTTGACTTGTTTATATTATTAAATGTTGACATCGACAGTTAACGTGCATGCTGCAGAACATTTTTAATATCCTTGATGGTGTTTGTCATGTGCCAATGAGGTTTCCAGATCAATATTGATAACCAAAAGTGTTGGATAATAGTAACGCGAACAAGAATCAGTGTATCATGTTTATGTATTATGCATAAAAAGAATCAATTGTAGCTTTTAGGAGTTGTAGGACAGCAACACTAACATGAAATATTAGCATCTCCTCCAGATGTCATTGTTCTTTTCTCTATTATTTTCAACATCTCCTTTTCAAACCTGTTTTGTATTGCTTGACTTGAGCCGAGTATCTTTCGGTAACAATCTCTCTGCCTTTACAAGGTATGAACAAGGTTTGCGTACACACCACCCTCCCCAGTCTGCACTGGTAAAAATTAAGTATCTAAACATACTTCCAAAAACTAAAAATAAAGTTTAATTTATATATATCTTGAACTACACGTGTCCAAGAACTAGTTTATAAAATATGTGTTTTTGCCTTTGAGAAGAAGAAAATATGTGATAGATATTTGTGTAACTAGAAATCATTCATTAAGGTTAAATGAACATTTTAAAGTTAAATATAAAAATGTGTCATATATACTTTTTAGACGGACTAAACAAAAATAAGGCATAAAATGGGACAAAGAGAATATATAACTAATTACCACCTTTTAGAATTACATATCATAAAGAAAAAAAAACAAACCTTTTACAGAATTAAAATCCTACCCAAACGAAACTTCATCTAATTAATTAGTACATTTAAAACAAATATATATATATATATATATGTGTGTGTGTGTGTGTGTGAAAAAGTTACCGAGTTCTAATGAATGTAGAAAAAAATCATTTGGTCAAAACTTCCATCAACATGATGCCGTAACCCGTAAACATTACCTTCTGAGCCATAGTCTTAAAAGAACAAAAATGAAAAAGAATTACTCATTTGGATATAACAAGCTCCCTCGTATTAACGAAGATTTACTTTTTATTTAGTCCTAGAATTTTCAAGGGCTTGATTTTGATAAGAGAAAATTAAAATCAAATAGATAGGTTATAATTTTAGTATACCTGGTGCAATGTATCCAAGAGTTCCCAATGTCTCGGTATGTGCCATGGACTTGCTTACGGCTAAAATTTTAGAGATGCCAAAATGAGCCACCATATCTTCATCCAAAAGAACGTTGGCTGGCTTTAGGTCGCAATGAATTATTGGAGTGATCGTGACATGACCATGATGTAGATATTCTAAATTATCTAAATTTTACATGTGTATAAATCAATCCATGAATTTTCTTTTGAAATATGTCAAATCGTATTTGTTTGTGTGACTTGAAATAATCTCACTAAAGATAAAATTAACATTTTAAAATTTAATTATTACTCCCTCAATTTCAAAATAATTGAATTGTTGGGATGTTTCATACCCCTTTAAGAAAAGAATATTAAGACATAAATTAGACATTACTTTCCATTTTTCGCCCTTATTAATTATTATCAAATTGATCTTTAGGATAATTCAAAACAATTAAAGTTTCTTCATAGAAAATCTAAATGAAAGAATATTCAAAAAGTAGTCTTGAAAATTGAACAATTAAATTAATTTGAAATATGAAAAATATCTCAATAATTCAATTATTTTGAAACAGAAAAAAGTATTAAACGTAGAAATGTGTCATTTTTATTTAGGGTCAACAAAGATTTTACTTTAACCATGTGGTGTTGTACTGTTAGGGGCCGTTTGGTTATTGGTTAGAGTTATGCAGGTATTAGCTATGCAGGGTTTAATTATGTAGGTATTAGTTACGCAGGGTTTAGTTCTGCAAGTATTAGTTATGTAGGTATTAGTTATGCAGGTATTGGTTATGTAGGTATTAGTTATGTGGGTATTATTTAGTTATGCAGAGATTGCAATGTATGGATTATTAGCTATTGAATATTGAATTTGTTGTAAATTAATATATTATTATTTACAAACAAATGAGCAAGCAAATAATATAAATTCTCCCTA
>NC_064292.1:45277236-45302571 GCF_019186545.1 Solanum stenotomum
ATCAATGAAATCACTAAATATTTAAAAATTATATTTCGTAGTTAAAATCTCATCTATCTTAAGGAAAATAAAAAACGAAATTAATTAAAAGAAATGATCTAAATCATTAATTTACGGAAATCACAAAAATCGCAAAAGGAAAAGAAACTGATTCGGAGCATAACAAGGAATACAATGTCCTATTAGTTAGTTATAGAGTCATTGATTGGTGAGAAGTATAATTAATCATTAATTCGTTACTAATTAATTTTTTTATTTTCTCATTCGGATATTAAAAATGTTATTCAATTAGTTAGGATTGTAATTCAACTTTGTCATTCTTAACTCCGATTGGAAAAAGCTTTGCTAGGGTTTTATATGATGGCTTCTTGGTGTGATCTTCCGAAAGAACTTGTTGAACGAATTAGTAAATTCGTCAACAGCCATATTGATATCCTTCGCATTCGTGCAGTCTGCCGTTCATGGCGTTCGGCATTTTCTCCTAATTTCAAAACCCCCAAATCTCAGTTTCCCATCAAATTACCCATCACTTCTCATTGTTATTTAATTGAATGCACTGTTTATGTTTTCCAACTTCCTCATCCTCCTCACACAGGCTGGTTGGTTAAGATTCTAAAAACCCTAGACGGAACATTCATGATTTTGAATCCTCTAACCAACAGAGGAATCAAGTTTGTGTCTGATGCTAACATATTGAATTTACTAGATTTTCGTGTTTCTCAAGTTTGTAAATCATATCATGCGAAGTTGCTCTTAAAAGGTGACCTAAATTGTCACCCTTATGCTGGATGGGGTATATTTAAAAAAATCTTGCCTATTTGTAATGATCAAACCACTCATTTTTCTATTATGGCAATTACTGTTTGGGATCACTTATTGTGTTTTAAGTCAGGGGATGACGACTGGACTACCTTGAAAGATCTCACGATTGTTNATTCTTAACTCCGATTGGAAAAAGCTTTGCTAGGGTTTTATGATGGCTCCTTGGTGTGATCTTCCGATAGAACTTGTTGAAAGAATTAGTGAATTTGTCAATAGCCATATTGATATCCTTCGCATTCGTGCAGTCTGCAGTTCATGGCGTTCAGCATTTTCTCCTAATTTCAAAACCCCCAAATCTCAGTTTCCCATCAAATTACCCATCAATCCTCATTGTTATTTAATTGAATGCACAGTTTATCTTTTCCAACTTCCTCATCCTCCTCACACAGGCTGGTTGGTCAAGATTCTAAAAACATCAAACGGAAAATTGAAGATTTTGAATCCTCTAACCAACAGAGTAATCGATGATTTGCCTGATCAGAAATTGAATTTACTAGATATACGTGTTTCTCAAGTTTGTAAATTCTATCATGTGCATTGCGTCTGAAACTGTCACCGTTATGCCGGATGGGGTATATTTAAAAAAATCTTGCCTATTTATAATGATCAAACCACTCATTTTTCTCTAATGGCAATTATTGTTTGGGATCACTTATTTTGTTGTAAGTCAGGGGATGAGAAATGGACTACCTTGAAAGATCTCACTCATGGTAAGATTGTCGATATTAGTGTGTATAAAGGGAATTTTTTTGCTGTTGATACTCATGGAGAGACCATAATGTATAACCCATTCTCGTTTAACGAGACCAATGTATCTTCCACCGTAAAGATATTATCTTCAAGTTTATTTAACGAATGGGGTAGTAAGAAAAGACTAGTGGAATCAGGTGGGGAGTTGTTTCTGGTTGATATGTTTTTAGATACTGATGTTAAGAAGGAGTTGCAAGATTCTAAACCTAAATGGAAAAGTCCCAAGGAAATTGAGAGTTACCGGCTTGATGAAGAACGACATGAGTGGATTGCAGTGCATACCTTGGGTGATCGAATTTTCTTTGCTGGTGACGACTGTTGTTTCTCTGTTTCTTCATCAGATTTTGGTGATCAGTGCAGAGGAAACTGTATTCACTATAAGAATGGAGATATAATTGTGGACATCTCGGGAAATGACCTTAGCGAGGAAGTGATACTTAGATATAAAGGATTGCATGATCAACACACAGGTATCATTACCTTACAAGATGGTAAACTTGGTTCTTTGATATTTTCTGGCCACCTCCATCTTGGCTTTTTACTGACGATCAGGCAGCTTCTAAAAAGTTTTCTCCTCAAATGTTGTGTTTTCTATTTGATACTAGACATGTAAGCTCATGTCAGGATGAGAAGAAGCTTGATACTAGATATGTAAGGTCGTTTTAATAGGTATCAGGGAGGTTTTCAACTTGATACTTACTTGAAATGTGAATGTGTTTGAATTTAAGTATTCCTATCTATTATATTTCTTTTCTAATGACCTGAAGATTTAGATTCTTTGTTTATGAAACTCAATACTCCATTTAACTAATGCATTCGTTCCTTGATTGACTTGTTTATATTATTAAATGTCGACATCGACAGTTAACGTGCATGCTGCAGAACATTTTTAATATCCTTGATGGTGTTTGTCATGTGCCAATGAGGTTTCCAGATCAATATTGATAACCAAAAGTGTTGGATAATAGTAACGGGAACAAGAATCGTGTATCATGTTTATGTATTATGCATAAAAAGAAACAAATGTAGCTTTTAGGAGCAACTTCCCGCAGATATATCTATTCTATTACGTTAATGTTACTCAATTTGAAGTGTTTGGAGGTATAGTGTATTACTGCTACAAAGTTGAACAGGCTTGTACTCCTCTGTCTCCCGTTGGACTCATGCATTTCATCAAACATTAGGATTTGTAGGACAGCAACACTAACATGTAATATTAACATCTCCTCCAGATGTCATTGCTTTTCTCTGTTATTTTCAACATCTCCTTTTCAAACCTGTTTTGTATTGCTTGACTTGAGCCGAGTATCTTTCGGTAACAATCTCTCTGCCTTTACAAGGTATGAATAAGGTTTGCGTACACTCCACCCTCCCCAGTCTGCAGTGGTAAAAATTAAGTACCTAACATACTTCCAAAAACTAAAAATAAAGTTTAATTTATATATATCTTGAACTACACGTGTCCAAGAACTAGTTTATAAAATATGTGTTTTTGCCTTTGAGAAGATGAAATTTTACTTGCTTTGTTACATTTTTGTGCATAAGGGTACTATTGTGCAAGTGCAGCATTACATCTACTCTTCGACAGTTAACATGCTGTAGAACGTTTTTAATTAGTCTTGATGGTGTCTGATATGCTATGTTACTCGGACTCTTCAAAAAATCAACGGGTGTGTGTCGGATTCATCAAAAGTAGTGTATTTTTGGAGAATCCGACACGGGTGCGGCATCAAAGTGAGCGCAACTAAGCTGATATGTGCCAAGAAGGTTTCCTTTGACAACTTTTCAATTTTCTTCCTTTGTCAGCCTTGACTGCAGTTTTATTCAAATCAAAATCAGTAATCTGTATAAGATGAACTTTTATGCGCACGAGACCAATCACATAAATGAAATTTTAGGGTTGCCAAACGCAAGGACTCCAAACAGGCTCATTGTTTTTTGCTTAAAGAAGTTGTTGAAAGAATCAGCAAATGCTTCGACAGTCATATTGACAATCTCCGAATTCCTGCACTCTGCAATTCATGGCGTTCAACATTTCCTCCAAATTTAAAAATCCCCAAATTTCTGTCTCCTGTCAAACTACCTATCCCCAACAACATGACCCGCAGTTATTATGAAAAATCTCAGTTTTACTTAATACAGACTGGTTGGTGAAGATTGTAAAAACAACAGACGGAAAATTTAAGATTTTGAATCCTCTAACCAAAAGACAAATTCGGGATTTGTCTGAGTGATAATATGCCTACAAAAATGAATTTACTAGACTTTCATGTTTCTCAAAAATCCTTTGCTTGTCTAGCAAAACATGAAATTAAATATTCCAGGGAAATTTTTGAAATTCGGAGGAAGTGTTGAACACCATGAACTGCAGACTGCACGAATGTGAAGGATGTCAATATGGCTGTTGAGGAATTTACTGATTTCTTTCGACAAGTTCTTTCGAAAGATCAGACCTTGGAACCATCTTAGTTTTCCTGCCCATTGCTTCCATGGAAAAACCCTAGCAAATGTTAAATATTCTTTCTTTTACTTGTATTGGAAATTTCAATTTTAACTCTTTCTGGCATGCCAGAGTTGTTGAGTTATATTTTGTGATTAGACTGTTGTATCTTGGAGGGGACAAGTCAAGAGGACTACTGCTGGTTTGGTGAAAAACATTTGCTGCAATGGGATTGAATCTCTTTAAAGAGAGCGAGATTTCTGCGCCTCAGCCTGAAGAGATTTTATTTCTTCATTGTATTTTCAATTGTAATCTTGTAAATTTGTTATTTTGTATATTTCACCAACAATTTTAAGGAGAACCAAGAATGGCTACAATTGAAAAAACCGCGAATGTCAAGATGGGAGACCTTAACAAGCCATTTCGGTTCAATGGTAACCATTTCAAGAGATGGAGGGTAAAGTACTTTTCTACTTAAATCTTCTCAATATTTCTTATGTGTTAACTGAGAAGAATTCTAATAAAGTTGATGATACCTCCATGGATGATGATGAACTTATTTCTCATCATGAGAAAGTGGAAAAGTACGATGGTGATTCCTATAAGTGTCGGTATTATCTTCTTAATTGTCTATCTGATAATTTTTATGATTATTATGATAGAACTTACTCTAGTGCAAAGAAAATTTGGAAAGCATTGCAGAGTAAGTATGATACCGAAGAGGCGAGAGCGAAAAAATATGCGGCTAGTAGATTTTTTCATTTCCAAAATGATGGACAATAAATCAGTGGTAGACCAAGATCAAGACTTTATAATGATTGTTGGAGAGCTTAGGTCCGAGGAGGTTAAAATCGGAGATAACCTTATTGTTTGTGGCATAGTAGATAAACTTCCACCTTCTTGGAAGGAATTTCAAAAAACTATGCGCTACAAACAAAAGGAAACCGCTCTTGAAACCTTGATAATGAAAATCCGCATGGAAGAAGAGGCAAGGGGTCAAGATGCACTTTTATACCTATTTCATGCCATAAGTCGTCACTTTTTTCACAGCAGAATCATGCCACTATAATATCAAAATAATACCACTTTAAACTATTAATTGTCATTTATTAGATAAATAATATACGAAATTCATTTGAAAATTAAAGAAATTGATGATTCTGAGTTAAGAAGAAGTAAAAGAGCTAGAGTAGAAAAAGATTTTGGTCCTGATTTTTATGTGTTTAATATTGGAGATGACCCTCTCACTTTAAAAAAAGCTTTATCTTCACATGACTCCATTTTTTTTGGAAAGAGGCTGTAAATGATGAAATGAAATCATTAATTTCTAATAAAACTTGAAAGTTGATTGATTTACCACCGGGTTGTAAAACAATTCGTTGCAAATGGGTCTTAAGAAAAAAGTTGAAACAGGATGAATCTATTGATAAATATAAGGCTAGACTAGTTGCAAAAGGTTTTAAACAACTAGAAGACCTATAATTTTTTGATACTTTTTCACCGTTAACAAGAATTACATCCATAAGAAATTTAATTGCCATGACTGCAATTTTTGATTTGCAAGTTCATCAAATGGATGTAAAAACTGTTTTTTTTTTAATGGCTTCTAATCACATGATTTATTGATCTTTGGCTCTAAAATGAATGTTATTGATGAAGCTAAAAATATTCTTAGAAGCCATTTTGATATGAAAGATCTTGGTGAGGCAAATTTTATTCTTGGAATAAAAATAACAAGAACATGTGAGGGAATTTTCCTTGTCCAGTCACATTATGTTGAGAAAATTTTAAAAAAATATAACTTTCTTGATTGTAAGCATGTTGCTACTCCTTTTGATTCAAATGTTCACTAATTTCCTATTGAAAGTGAAAATGATGTAATAAATCAAAAGAAATACGCTAGCATAATCGAAAGTTTGAGATATGTGACTGATTGTACTAGACCTGATATTGCATATGCAGTAGGAGTACTTGGCAGGTTTACAAGCAAGCCAAGTAATGAACATTGACATGCTATAACAAGAGTTATGCGATATTTAATTGGAACAAAAAATTGTTGTTTGTTCTATTAAAAATATATTGATGTACTTGAAGGCTTCATCGCCAACTCCTTTCTAGCTACAACACACTCTACCTCCTATGATAGAATCTTCACAACTCATCACTTCTTAGTCTACCCATAAGGGAAAACTCCTCATTACTAACTTACTAGGTACATGACTATAGTAACATAGCTTGTCACAACACCATCTCCCGTACTTAGATTACTAAACCACTACTTACTTTCCTTTAACTCTGGGCTCTTTCACTACTATTGCTCATGATCTCATAACTCATGTTACCCTTCAGGGTGAAAATACTACCCAAGCTCTAAACATACTTCCTCATAAGGATCTCAGCTGAAACAAGGCATAAGGAAAAGAGTACAACTCACTTTTAGCTCAAACGCACGATTCAAATGAATATGGGTGCATTCCTTTGAAATTGAATACTTAACTTACTCTTGGACTTCTCTTAAGCCCCTCTGGAGTCTCATGACTTCCTCAAAACTCTTGCTAAGAACAACACATCCACTAAGGACTGACTTTTCTATTCAACCAACTCTAGTATGATGGGTAGTCGAATGATTCTGATAAATGCACGAGTAAGAATAAAATCTCTATAACATAGCTCTATTGCACGATTAAGAGTATGAAAGAAGGGGAACTTTTCTTAAATGTCTGTAGTCCCTCATTTATAGAAGTGGGGCCCTCACAACCATAAACAAGATCCTACCGATATGACTTCATAGACACCCTAGGACACTTAAACTATGTGCTCTGATACCAAGTTTGTCACGACCCGAGCCTATACCCTGGATGTGGCCGACACTCGAAGACCATTGCTGGTCCCCAAGCGAACCTTCATCCTGACTGACTACAAGCGGAAAACTGATTCAAGCATACAAAGCTTAAAAACTGAAATAAAAGTTCATAAAACTTAAATTCAAACTTTAACTCAAATGAAAACTCTAAATAATAAAATATATTCAACTCACTCCAAAATTGGCAACTTAAGTCTTTGAAATATTTAATAAAATAAATAAATAATACAAACTTCTCAACTATACTGACTATCTATGAAGCCTCTAACTGATAAAGATGGAAGTCGGGACAAGACCCACGACATTCTGACTAAACTGAAAAGTAAATGAAATCCTCTGGAAACAAGGAGGCTCACCATAGCGAACTCGAACTCCCGAATGTATCAACGAATCTCCTGTTGATGATCCTGAATACCTGTGTCTGCATCATGAGAAGATGCAGGCCAAATGGCTCAGTACGTGGAATGTATGAGCATGTAAGGGAAATTCTAAAGCATAACATAAGCTTGAAACTTGATAAAAAGGAAACATACTTACCTCTTCTCAAACTTACTCAACTCAAAGATACTCAAAACTACTCAACTTACTCAACTCAGAAGTACTCAAGGATAATATACTCAACTCAGAGATAAGATACTCAACTCAAAGATATGATATTCGACTCTGGGTACTTAACTCAATATGACTAAACTCATTTCAATATAAAGCAATTTAAAACAAGTGCAATATAAAGAAACAAACTGTTTAAAAACATGCTGTCAACTCTGTGTGTATGCAAGGATACAACAAAACTCTGAAATGTATGTAAAAATACAAATAACTGTGTATATAAAAATACAATAACTTTTGTGGGAGTTTCTCTAACCGACAACCATCACGTAAGAGCTATTATGATGATATAACAATTTCCCTCACGCTGCTAGAGCATCCTATACCTTGTCAATGGCATAGGACCTGAACTACTAAGTGGATCCACTAATCTATTGTGAAAAAGGGTTCATCTAAAAAGTATGACCCTTTTCTACCCATGGTGGCTACATGGTTTATGGGGGCTGTGAGTTGTCTGAACTTTCCCCCATATCGATGCTCAATACTACTTCCAAAATATACTAACTCTTTATGTTTTAAAAATATACTTCTTCTGTGATTTGAGATTAAAAATCCTCAATCTCAGCCCAAGTCAAGAACGAAAGCAATTTCATGAATACATAACAAGAACATCAAAGTTTCAACTTTTTAGAACGAATTTAACGCTGAAATTAACATGATTGGCATGTGGGTAAACAAACCCAACACTATGGAAGCTTACATACCTGAATGAATCATCTTCTTGAAGAACTTGAAGGAAAATCTGGAAAGAAGAACCCTGACCTTAGCTTTTCTTGAATTTCTTGAGCGTAGAATCTTTGGAGTGAATGAGAGGGTTTGATTTGTGAAAACTGATTTTCTACATGTTTAGGACAATTTAGATGACCTACTAAGGGTTTTTAGGACTAAAATACCCCTAAAGAAATAATTCAAACGAGCTGGGAGTTGGAATTATTTTTCACCAGGCAGTGAGGTTCCGTGTTAGCTCCGCGTCGCGGAGCTGCTGCCAGGTTTGTGCGACGTTAGTAAATCCGTCATAACATTTTACTCAGAGCTCAGAATTGAGCAAACTCGGTGGCGTTGGAAAGAGGACTCGAAGGGCTTTAATTTTATATCTTGTATCTCACCTAACTCATCTTTTACTAGGAGTTATGGTCGTTTAAAGTTGACCCAAAACTCAAGAAAACTTAAGAATGACTTGAATGCTTTTCTCTTCAGTTCTTCTAGGAACTCAAGGTGCTACATCTAGTGACCTTAATACTCAATAAATTTTAAATTCCTTGCAAAAATCTCACATCACTACGAAGAACGGTTTGAGTTTTAGCTCAAAAAATTTCTACAGTGTTACAGTGAGTGCATTGTTTCCTGTAGTAATTTGTGAAGGTTGAGTTTATAAAACTGTTAATGAATGTCTATAGCCCATATGGGTGAAGTGTTAAACTTACAAAAGCACTCTCGACAAATTTCACCTATGTGATGTGTGGAAGTAGGTCGCTTCCTATGAGAATTGACTTATTCTCAAAAGCACTCATGAAACTGGGATAGCACAAGGCCGTAACGTGCTGGCATTTAAAGTTCATGTCAACACCTTGACTATTATGTGTAGGCAGTGACATTTTATATCCCTTAAGTAGTCATAGTTCAAGTTTGAGACCTCTACGAATCTGGAGTAAAAGTTATTGTTTTACTAAGTGAAGGTTCAATGCAGAGCACACCTTCATTATGGATGACAGTCTTCCTTCAGCTAATATACTCTCTTGATTAATATTAAAATGAGGGGGGGATTGTTGATAATTTAGCATTTTAAATTAATAAAATTTGTCATTTGGAAAGCCTCTGTGTCCGTTAGTGGCAGTTTTCTTACATATTGTTCTAAGTAACATTACTATCCACTCATTATGTGCATTTCATTTTGGGCTTAATTGCTCATTATTTTGGAGGAAATAAAACGTTGCTGAGAACGTTGGTGGATTGATCATGGACAACACATTTGTTGACCGTTGTTAACATTGGTTATCAAGCATCAATTCCATTCCTTATTCCTCCATTATACCTTGTAACATATGTAACTCCTAATAACATTATCTTCTCTATTTAGTACCCCATTATTTTCCTATTTATTCCTAGGAAGACTTCTTCCACTATAAATAGTGGTGGTCTTCATTTGTTTAACATACAAGAAAAATATAGAGTGCATAAAGTTTGTCAAAAAGAGAGTTCTTATTAATTTGAAAGAAGGTGTTCTTATTGTGGAGCTTTGGACTCAACTCCTGTCCAGAGTTGAGTTATATTTTGTGATTAGGTTGTTGTATCCTGGAGGGGACAAGTCAAGAGGACTACTGTTGAACCGGTGAAAATCATTTGCTGCAGTGGGCTTGAATCTCTTTAAAGAGAGCGAGATCTCTGCGCCTCAGCCTGAAGAGATTTTATCTCTTCATTTTATTTTCAATTGTAATCTTGTAATTTTGTTATTTTATAATTTTCACTAACAATTTTAAGGAGAACCAAGAATGGTTAAAATTGAAAAAATTGCGGATGTCAAGATGGGAGACCTTAACAAGACATTTCGATTCAATGGTAACCATTTCAAGAGATGGAAGGGTAAAGTACTTTTCTACTTAAATCTTCTCAATGTTTCTTATGTGTTAACTGAGAAGAATCCTAATAAAGTTGATGATACCTCCATGGATGATGATGAACTTATTTCTCATCATGAGAAAGTGGAAAAGTATGATGGTGATTCATGTAAGTGTCGGTATTATCTTCTTAATTGTCTATCTGATAATTTTTATGATTATTATGATAAAACTTACTCTAGTGCAAAGAAAATTTGGAAAGTGTTGCAGAGTAAGTATGATACCGAAGAGGCTGGAGCGAAAAAATATGCGGCTAGTAGATTTTTTCATTTCCAAATGGTGGACAATAAATCAGTGGTAGTGCAAGTCAAGACTTTATAATGATTGTTGGAGAACTTAGGTCCGAGGAGGTTAAAATTGGAGATAACCTTATTGTTTGTGGCATAGTAGATAAACTTTCACCTTCTTGGAAAGAACTTTAAAAAACTATGCGCCACATACAAAAGGAAACCGTTCTTGAAACCTTGATAATGAAAATCCGCATGGAAGAAGAGGCAAGGGGTCAAGATGCACTTTTACAAACAAAAGAGAGCAACATCACACCGAAGGTAAAATTAATTACTTCAAATAATGCTACTCCTGAATCTCACAAAAATACTTCTTTGAAGCCTAAGAAGAAAAAATTCAAGAAAAATAATGATGAAAATAACCAAGCACAAAATCAACAAGTTCAAGATAAGGGACCATGCTTTGTTTGTGGCAAGCGTGGGCATATTGCTCGATTTTGCAGATTTCGGAAACATGGTCCTAACCCTCAGGCAAACGTTACCGAAGAACCTTTTGTGGCGGTGATTACCGACATAAACATGGTTAAGAGTGTTGATGGATGGTGGGGTGATTCTAGTGCAAACCGTCATGTCTGTTATGACAAAAATTGGTTTAAAAAATATACTCATTTTGAGGAACCCAAAATCATCATGCTTGGTGATTCACATACTACTCAAGTGTTTGGAACAGGAGATGTCAAATTGTGTTTTACCTCTGGAAGGGTGTTAACTTTTAAAGATGTACTTTATACTCCTTCCATGAGAAAAAAATTGATGTCTAATTTTCTTCTTAATAAAGCAGGCTTTAAACAGATTATTGAATCTGATCAATATGTAATAGTGAAGAATGGTATTTTTGTAGGGAAAGGGTATGCTTGTGATGGAATGCTTAAACTGAATGTTGAAATGAATAAAGTTTCTACTTTTGTTTATATGCTTTCTTCTACCAATTTTGGCATGCTCATTTGTGTCATATTAATGATCGTTATGTTGAAATCATGAGTAGTTTAGGATTAATCCCAATGGTTAAAAAGAATTTTGAAAAGTGTGAGGCTTGTAGTAAAGCCAAAATCAATAAAAGGCCTCGTTTTCAAGTTGAAAGGAAA
Organism: Solanum stenotomum; assembly: GCF_019186545.1. Classification (NCBI taxonomy): domain Eukaryota; kingdom Viridiplantae; phylum Streptophyta; class Magnoliopsida; order Solanales; family Solanaceae; genus Solanum; species Solanum stenotomum. Next base: position 45,288,708 of record NC_064292.1, read on the forward strand.
ACTGATTCGTTAGAATTGGTTCATTCTGATATTTGTGAACTTGGTGGAATTTTAACTCGTGGAGGTAATAGATATTTTATCACTTTCATTGATGATTTTTCTAAGTTTACATATGTTTACTTGATGAAGAATAAAAGTGATGCTTTTGAAAATTTCAAAACTCTCCATGAGGTTGAAAATCAGTTTGGAAGAAAAATAAAAAGAATTAGAAGTGATAGAGGCCGTGAATATGAGTCAAATGAGTTTAATTCTTTTGTTAGATCATTGGGAATAATTCATGAAACTAACTTCCTTATTCTCCTTCATCTAATGGTGTAGCAAAAAGGAAAAATAGAACTTTGGTTGAATTGACTAATGACATGCTTATTGAGTCACATGCACCTTTAAATTTTTTGGGTGAAGCTATTTTAACTGTTTGTTATGTGTTGATTCGTGTGCCTCATAAAAGGTCTAAACTGACACTTTTTGAATTGTGGAAAGGTCACAAGCCATGTTTGGGATATCTAAGAATTTGGGGTTGTCTAGCCTTTGTGAGGCTAATGGATCCCAAGATTACAAAGTTGGGTAAGAAAGTTACTACTTGTGCTTTTCTTGGTTATGCTTCAAATAGTACAACCTATAGATTTTTTATCCTTGAAGATAATGTTATAATTGAATCAGGTGATGCTATTTTTCATGAAAATAAATTCCCTTTTAATTCTAAAAATAGTGGGGGTCAAAGGATTGAACAAAATATTTTCTCACTACCTAGTTCTTCTACTTCTACTTTGAAAAATAAAGAAATTGATGATTTTGAGTTAAGAAGAAGTAAAGAGCTAGAGTAGAAAAAGATTTTGGTCTTGATTTTTATGTGTTTAATGTTGGAGATTACCAGCTCACTTTAAATGAAGCTTTATCTTCACGTGACTCCATTTTTTAGAAAGAGGCTGTAAATGATGAAATGGAATCACTAATTTAAAATAAAACTTGAAAGTTAGTTGATTTACTGTCACGACCCGGGAGCACCCCCAAGTCGTAGCAAGGCGTACTCGACCCCGAAGGGGTCTTATACAAGCCACATAGTCATTCATTGCATTCAATAATGAAAATAGTGCGGAATAAAAAAAAACTTATTTACATCCACACATTTAAACTTCTTAAAACAACTTTAAAAACACACAGCGGAAGTCTAAGTCTCACATGGCCATCTTAGACACAGTCGCAAAACATAAGTAGGGACACGACCCTTTACAATCAAAAGAAGTCTATTACATGAACAAAAGAACTTAAAAGTCTTGTCCTCGAATCCATGAGGACATACCAAGTCTTGGAGGAAAGCAATCCAACACTTCAAACTAGCTAGGAGGGATCACTTGCCGGAACCTACACTTATAGTAAAAATATGAAGAATATGGGTTAGTACACAAAATGTACTAAGTATGATGACCATGCAAAACATGCTTAAAAAGGGACATTTTAGTTAGAAACCATGCATTATGCCACCTTTTTGAAATATCATGAACAATAGCATAAAAGACATACAAGACAAGCATAACATCAAGTAAGTCATAATATCACCTTTAAACAATATCAACATGAAAACCTTTACCTTGGACCTTCACCTCAAGAAACCCTTATGCTATACCTCGTGCAATGTATGGATGACGTCCCATACCACCATCCATACTAAGGCACCACATTTAGGTCACTTAAAGTAACTTATCATTCCTTTCTTTCACCTTTGCACAATATTCATACATAAGAGGTATATCATTAATTAAGACATGACAAGGGAAAATAACTCGTAATATAACCCAAGTATAACATGCATAACATATTAAGCATTTAAGAGCCAACATTCTTTAATAACCTCATTTAGGGTACATTCATGTCACAGTCATTAGGATTTAGAGAAACTCACTATGACCCTCTCCAAGCCTACTCGTGCAATGTATAGGTAGCATCCCATACTACTACCTACACTTTGTAGAACCTGTCAAGAAACCATAATGAAATCTCACATGATGGGAAGTAAGCGTTTAACCGACATAGACCATGAGAGCTTGTCATGGAATCCGGTGTCATGAGTCCCCACACCGAAAAGAGGTGGTCTACTTGCCTAAGGAAGACCGGTATATATAGCTTAATGGATCCACTAGCTTCCTATGCGGGCACATAGTTTATGGGATAAGGTAGACGATCATTGAAACTCATGCCTAACTGTCGGGGGAGTTTCCATCTAACCAAATCCGCTCGGTGCTTAGCCTACATTCCCATAGAATAGTTCATTACTTTGACATCATCACACATGAAAGGGTGCCATAAGCCTACCGATTCAAGGTACATTATTTAACACATGAAAGGGTGCCATAAGCCTACCGATTCAAGGTACATTTAGGAAAGCTCATTAACTCCTCTTGAAAGGGTGCCATGGGCCTACCGATTCAAGTCTCATCATTAACCTTTATGGAAAGGTGCCATAGGCCTACCGAATCCAAGGTTCATTACTTATCATTAATGGAAGGGTGCCATTAGCCTACCGATCCAAGGTTCATTATAAGCATGTGTGGAAGGGTGCCATAAGCCTACCGATCCAAGGATTCAACAATCAACAATATAATCATTTATACAAGAAAATGATGCATAAGCCCTACCAATTCAAGGTATACTTTATATTGAAGAATCCTTCATATTATATCATCAACATTCATGAGTGTCATCAACACATCTCTGGATTTCCATACATCTCATAACTCAAACTTTAAAGCATCGATTCATCAATTCTCCATAGTTGGACATTTTGTCAAACACCTTGAAGGCATGTAATGGAATCAAAGAGCATGGAAAATAGGGTAGTAATTATGCAACCAAACCAGTGAACAACCTACAACAACACCTTTACATTCATAACATGATCACATTATCTTCATTGAATTCTCATTCGTATAATGTCATGATAACACTCCAATTTCTCATACTATGCCTTTAAGGCCATAAGCCTCACATACCAATACACCAACAATACACCATAAAATAAGCATGGGTAATGACATACTTCAACAATCTAAAGACCTTTAAACAAGTTTGATTCATATACATTCATTATCTAGCAACCCACTTCATAAAGGCATAAACTAGGAATAGAGAGAAATCATGGGTTCATGGAGTATTTTCATCTTAAATCGTCAATACAACAACAATATAACCATAAAGTGCCATTAGAAACCTTTTAAAACCATTTGGTGGAAGAACCCATGAGATTGAGTGAAAACCTAGATTTTTCATACTTTGAAATAACTTTGGATTTGGCTCCTTGAATGGAAAATTAGACAAGGATCAAGACCACCATACCTTTGCTATGATCTCCCACGAAATTTGATGAAGAAAGCCTTGAATCCAAAGCCCTAGCTCCCACTTCTTCTTCTTCTTAAATGGAGGATTGTAGAGAGGGAAATGTTTTTAGGGATGGGAATGAACTAATGGTATATAGGAAATAATATAAGTCTTTTGAAAAAAATGGTCCAACACTTAGAAAAAATTTCAGGCGGGTGAACAGTAATGAACAGTAAAATTAGCTACTGGAATTTGCATTTTCTGCCGGACAGACTTTACGAAAATGGGCATAACTTCTTCGTCCGAACTCCGAATGAGGTGAAACGAAGTGAGTTAGGTAGCTAACTCAAAGGGCTTTCCATGGATATATTATTGGCCACCCAAAGAATTTGTGTGCTAGGAGATATGACCCTCCAAAGTAGACCCTCGAAAAAGGCTTCACTTGGAAATTTCGGATTTTGATACGGTTGCTCTAAAATTTGGGTTAGACCCATTCCCCACTCAATTTGACCCCCTAAACAAGAATATGAAGTCGGATTTTCGAAAAACGAAACGGATCTTTTAATATACAGCTAAACAAGTTTCCGGTAACTTCCGAAGCACATTTTTAAAAACTTTTGGGTCAAATTCAAATATAATCATTTCATTAAGTTCTCGACTCCAAACTCACATGTGAGGCTCTAGTTTCACTCTATCATTTTTCGAGTCGTTACATTTACCACCGGGTTGTAAAACAATTGGTTGCAAATGAGTCTTAAGAAAAAAAGTTGAAACCGGATGGATCTATTGATAAATATAAGGCTAGAGTAGTTGCAAAAGGTTTTAAACAACTAAAAGGCCTAGAATTTTTTGATATTTTTTCACCGGTAAGAAGAATTACATCCATAAGACTTTTAATTGCTATAGCTGCAATTTTTGATTTGCAAGTTCATCAAATGGATGTAAAAACTGTTTTTTTAAACGGAGACCTAAATGAAGAAATTTATATGGATCAACCCGAGTTTTTTGTTGAAGCAGGCCAAGAAAGCAAAGTATGTAAACTTACTAAATCCCTATATGGCTTGAAACAGGCACCAGAGCATTGACATGGAAATTTTGATTCCTGCATGATTGAAAATAGTTTTAAAACAAATGAGTGTGATAAGTGCATATATCATAAGTTCGCCAAGATCTTTCATATCAAAATGGCTTCTAAGAATATTTTTAGCTTCACCAATAGCATTCATGTTAGAGCCAAAGATCAATAAATCATCAATATATAGGCAAATTTTATTCTTGGAATAAAAATAACAAGAACATATGAGGGAATTTTCCTTGACCAATCACATTATATTGAGAAAATTTTGAAAAAATATAACTTTCTTGATTGTAAGCATGTTACTACTCCTTTTGATTCAAGTGTTCACTTATTTCCTGTTGAAAGTGAAAATGATGTAATAAATTAAAAGGAATATGCTAGCATAATCGAAAGTTTGAGATATATGACTGATTGCACTAGGCCTGATATTGCATATGCAATAGGAGTACTTGGCAGGTTTACAAGCAAGTCAGGTAATGAACATTGACTTCCTATAACAAGAGTTATGAGATATTTAATTGAAACAAAAAATTGTGATTTGTTCTATAAAAAATATTCTGATGTACTTGAAGGCTTTTGTGATGCAGATTGGAACGCATTATCAGGTGATTCTTGTTCTACCACTGGTTATGTCTTTACTTTAGGTGGTGGTGCTGTTTGTTGGAGATCAAAAAAACAAACTATAATTGCTAACTCTACCATAGAGGCTGCACTAATTGATTTAGCTTCAACTAGTGAGGAAGCGAATTGGTTAAAAAATTTATTGTTTCAAATACCTTATTTTGAAAAACAATTCCTCTTATTTTAATATATTGTGATAGCACGCTGCAATTGGTAGAGTTCAAAATCGTTATTACAACGGTAAATTCAGACCTATAAGGAGGAAACACAATAATGTAAGATCATATTTGACAAATGTTACAATTAATGTTGATTATGTCAAATCTTGTGATAATCTTGCAGATCCTCTTACTAAGGCCTTAACAAGAGAAAAGGTCTGGAGCACATCGAGGGGGATGGGATTGAAGCCTATAAATCCTTGAGTCATATATGATGAAACCCAACCTGGGGACTAGAGATCCTATAACCAGGTTTAAAGGAAAAAACTAATCATATGATGACTTGTTGTGAACAAATGTACTATTTTTTTTATTCCCTCCCTATGATATGAATGCATTGTTTCCTGTAGTAATTTGTGAAGGTTGAGTTTACAAAGCTCTTAATGAATATTTGTAGCCCGTATGGGTGGAGTATTAAACTTACAGGAGCATTCTTGACAGATTTCACCTATGTGATGTGTGGAAGTAGGTCGCTTCCTATGAGAATTGACTTATTCTCAAAAGCACTCATGAAATCGGGATAGCACAAGGCCGTAACGTGCTGGCTTTTAAAGCTCATGAGCAACACATTTGTTGTCCGTTGTTAATATTGGTTATCAAACATCGATTCCATTCTTTATTCCTCTATTATATCTTGTAACATATGTAACTCCTAAGGTCATTATCTTCACTATTTAGTACCCCATTATCTTCCTATTTATTCCTAGGAAGACTTCTTCTACTATAAATAATGGTGGTCTTTGTTTACATCCCTACTCTATTCGAATAGGGCGAAACGTCGCGGTGCATCAAAAAATAATCAATTGATTCAATTTTAAAAGAATTTTAAGAAAATAAGAATTTTAAAGGAGTTGGCACCTAATTTTAGGAAAAGTAGGAAACCATTAAGTGATCTACGAAACTATTAGACTCTAAGGGGTTCAAGTTATTTCGAAGGGAAGGGATTAGGCATCCTTCGAAATCCACAAATGTGGATCCCGATTGAATTCATTGTTTTCAAATTGAGGAGTAAGATAAAATATTGTACAAGTATAATAAACATGAAATATACACAAGTAATATGATAAAACAATAATATAAGAATCGGCCTAAATTTGCCTATCGTCAATAATATACAATAATGAATAAGAGTATAATTCGAACCTAGTTCGAATAGCTTCAATGAGAAGCATCTCCGGGATACCTGTAAACACACTTAGTAAAAGTGTTAATAGTAAATAAATAAAAATAAAAATAAAAATAAATAACAACTTAAAATAAAAATCCGTTTTACTAACATAAAAGGCCTTGGAAATCGACCGTAATTTCTTCATCGGCCATTTTAACTTACAAAAAATATAAACTTAAACTAAATTTCCGTCTTTTATAATGTGAAGGCCTCTAAAACCGACGGAGAGATTTTTTCGTTGGCCATTTTTAACAAATAAAATATATAAACTTAAACTAAAATTCCGTCTTTTAAAATGGAAAGACCTCTAAAACCGACGGAGAGATTTTTCTCATTGGCCAATTTTAACATAAAACTTATATAAACTTAAACTAAAATTTCGTCTTTTAAAATGGGAAGGCCTCGAAAATCGACGGAGAGATTTTTTCATTGGTCATTTTTAACAAATAAAATATATAAACTTAAACTAAAATTCCGTCTTTTAAAATGGGAAGGCCTCTAAAACCGACGGAGAGATTTTTCTCATTGGCCAATTTTAACATAAAACTTATAAAAACTTAAACTAAATTTCCGTCTTTTAAAATGTGGAGGCGTCCAAAATCGACGGAGAGATTTTCTCATTGGCCATTTTAAGTATATTATATTCCCAACGCAAAATTAATATTAAAGTAAACAAAGAATAAAATAAAATAACTTGCCACGACTAAGAAAAGATAAAGACACAACAATATTAACAACAATACTAATTCAAATAAAATCACAGAGCTGCTGGAACTTCCTAGAATAATAATAGGAATTGAAGTAAAAATAAAATAAAATAATAATAATAATAATAAACTATAACGATAAAGGTAAAAAAAGAATTTCAACCGGAAGAATTACACGACTAACAACTGTAATAATAACATCAACAATCTTAAGAAGAGATAACAATTATTATATAATAATAAATATGATAATAATAATGAACAGAAAGAAAACAAAAGCATGATAATAATAATACAATACATCAACAATTTCAAGGAAACAGTGCATTTAGTTAGCAAATGAATATAATAACTAATAATAACATTAATCAACAATAACAAGATTAAAACAGTAACAAAACATATCTAAGCTAACAAATTTTATCTACTAACCATAGCAAACAATTAGAACTAATAAAATAATAACAAATAACAATAGCTGTAGTAGAATAACTGAGCCATGTATTAACGGAAAGAAATAAAGCAACAAAAATAGTTAAAATAAATCAAAGACAACAGGGAGAATAAAATCAACAGAACACACCACTTACACAATGAGCAAAAATTAAACCAACTTAACAAAAGCATAAACAACAAATAAGTTAACAAGGATTAATAATAAAGAGCAAAACAATCCAAGTGTCCATCAATATTTAGAACAAAAAATTAGATTAAGAGAAAAAAACAAATGAAAAAATAAACAAATAAGCAAGGTGTAGAGTTTTACCAATGATGGGGTTTTGGGTATGCTAGCTAGAGAAGAGTGCGAATTAAGATCCGATTTCGTTCGCCGGCAATGAAGCCACACCGGAGTTGTTGGTTTGTGTGGTGGGTCGAAGCAGCGATGAAGCGGAATAATGAAATGGGTCTGGTTCGTGGTTTGCTCTTATTTTGCTCCAGTTCATCGGAGCTTGATGCTCCTCCCCGGAGCTACTTGTTGCAGCGAGCAAAAGGGGAAAACGGGGATGGGGTTTTGCCGGAGCTTTGGTGGTTGTTGTTATTGTTGTTGTTGTTTGCTGGTCGAAACTGGAGCGGTAACAATGGTGAGGGGTTGGTTGCCCGAAGCTGCTGCTCGTCGGAGCTAGAAGCTCTCAGCTTCGCGATGGTGGAAATTGTTTTCGATGGGGTTTTGGAGGTCTGGTGGCGTGGAGAAGGAAGAAGATGGGAGGAGCATTGGTGGCTCTGGTTACTGGTCGAAAAAGATGGAGTTTACTGGTAGTTTGGAGCTGTTGTTAGATTCACAAGCTCGCTGGTTTGGTTGTTTTGGTCGCCATTACTGTGACGATACAATGGAAAGTAGAAGAATGGTGATTGGAGCTTGTATTTTGGTGTAGTGGTGGCGTGGGTGGTGGAGCAATGGTGTTGGTTCTCCGGTTGTGTTTTGCTAGAAAAGAAGAGTGAATGGGTTTTGGGTTGTGGCGGCTGGAAAGTTTTTTAGAAGGAAAATATTAGGGTTTCTGCTATTGAGAAAATTCTTACCTCTTCCTAAAAAATAATTTATCCCCCTTGACCTAATAGACAAACTATTCTTTATATAGGGAGTTAAAATTACAATATCATTATTTTAAAATCGCGAATCAAAATCACCGATCAATAAAATATCTGTGTATGAAATATTATATGTATTTGAATGAATTTCTAGGTTGTGCAAAATATCAAAATGAATATTAATGAATGTAACAAATAAAATGAATATGTATAAAAAAATATATAATGAACATAACTAATGACATGTAAAAATGCAATTTCAAAATTAATTGATAAAAAAAAATACAAATTTTGATAAATAAGGATAGTTATCGATAAACTTAATTAAAACTATAAAATTTTTATTTTGAACTATTAAATAAATAAAACTTAAAAGTTATGAATTTTGAAAATGTTAGGCCAAAATTGGGTGTGAACAATCTTCATTTGTTAACATACAAGAAAAATATAGAGTGCATAAAATTTGTCAAAAAGAGAGTTCTTATTAATTTGAAGGAATGTGTTCTTATTGTGTAGCTTTGGACTCAACTCTTGTCCAGAGTTGTTGAGTTATATTTTGTGATTATGTTGTTGTATCCTGGAGGGGACAAGTCAAGAGGACTATTGCTGGACCGGTGAAAAACATTTGTTGCAGTGGACTTGAATCTCCTTAAAGAAAGCGAGATATCCGCGTCTCAGCCTAAAGAGATTTTATTTCTTCATTGTATTTTCAATTATAATCTTGTAATTTTGTTATTTTGTAATTTTCACTAACAAAAAGTAACATTGAAATTGGTCTAACCCATCGGTGGCCCCCTAAAGTTGACAACAATTTTCACTTAGACATTTTAACTAGACTTTGTTCAATTTAGACACCTCATGTCAGACCTTATTTTGTCATTTTGACACTTTTTTTCACTAGTACATGTTGACTCCAAGTGCGTGTTAACCAAGTGCGTCCATATGAATTAGATGCCCAATTATATCATGCCAACTCATTAAAAGTCTACCATATTAAAGAGAAAAGATAAGAATCAAAATATATGACAAAGTAACCAATAAATAAATGAATGTGGTCTTTTTTATCAAAAAAATTAAATAAAATAGTTTGACAAATTTGAAGAAAAATGCAACACTCCCACAGCTTCCCAAAAGCCATCTTTTTCATTGTATTACTCCATTTTTATTATTTTTTTAGCCTTATTTTTTCTGCCATAAACCCACACCCACACAATCTACTTTATCATATTCCTCCATTTTCATTGTCTTTTCCGTCAAACCCACATCCGTCAAACCCATACTCACCCGAATTTTGACTATTTTCTTCACTGCACCTTCCCTCACATTTCTTCATTTGATTTCGGGTTAAGAGGTGCAAATGTATAACAACAATGGTTCGTATTTTTAAGATTGAGTATCCTTTTCTTTAATTTTGAGATATTTGTAATTTAATTAGGGCTTAAGGTTAGTGAGATTAACAAGTACATAATGAATATTGGGATGTTTTTGACTCCTATTTTTGTTAACTGGAAATTTGAGTTGTTGGCAATATGTGGGCAATTGAGACTATGGATACGTTTTATTTGAAGAATTGTTTTCACCTTTTTCTTTAGGATTATTGTGGGTGTACTTTACTTGATTTGGGTGTTGTTGATATGGGTTCGATTTCTTGTTTCTTTTTGGATCTACCTTGCAGTGGGAAATTTAAATTGAAATTATTATAACAAAAGATTTAACTTCCATTGAAGTACTTTAAGCTTTGAGAAATAATGGGAGAGATAGTGATTGTAAAATGGGAAAGAAGAAGAGAAAAAATAAAATAAAATAGGCTAAATAAGCCCCTCACACGTCAATAGCGAGTGTATAACACTCACTTTGCCATGTCAGCGAAAAGTGTCAAAATGACACAACGGAGCCTGACATGAGGTGTTTAAAATGGAATTAATTACTTGAGTGGATCCTTTTTAAAAAATAATTACTTATTTTAGATATACTCTTTAATTATTACCATTTATAGCAATATAAAATAATACTATATATTTTATTAGAGTTTTCTCTCTCTCGCCTCTTTCTCTTTTTTTCTCTATCAGTTTTTTAATTTTTCTCTCTTGGTCGCTCCTTTCTTTTTGTTGCTCTTTCTCTCTTACTTTCTTTTTGTTGTTTTTTTCTTTTTGCTTCTCTTTCTCTCTCTTTCTGTTGCTTTTTTTTTTCCTTTTGTTTCTCTCTCTACTTTCTTCATAGAGTAGTGAATGATTCGTAGAATGAATAAAATTTGTATCAATAATTAATTAAATAAATAAATAATTTAATCGTAACAAATGAAGTGACATAACAAATTGCAAAATGAATTAAACTTGAATTAAAAATGTATTACACACATTAAAGTTGAATTAAAAATATATTACACACAATGATCTATAGAGTAAATTAAACTTGTATTAACAATGAATTAAACAAGTAATCCAATAGTAACAAATAAATCAAAAAATTACAAAATAAATTAAATTGCTTTAAAATTGTATTACACAATATTAAAGTTGAATTAAAAGAGATAATTAAGAATGAATGAAAAACATAACTAACAAAAGACAAGACAACGATCTATAAACTGGATTAAACTCATATTATTCATGAATAAAACTTATATCATATGTATCTTATAAATTATATTTTCTTTTATCACTAAGAAAATGAGCGATGGTTTCAATATGTATTAAATGTATTGTGCATATCTTATAAATGTATTATTAGTGCAAATTATTCTTGTTGGTATCCGTAAAAAATGAGTAAAGTGTGCAATACGTATTATAAATGTATTATTCATGAATAAAACATGTATTATATGTGTCTTATAAATTACTTTGATTTGTATCACTAAGAATGTGAGTGATGTTTGCAATATGTATTAAAAATGTATTGTGCATGTATTATAAATATATTATAAGTGTGTTACCTAAATTATTTTAGCTGATATCATTAAAAAGGGAGTGAAGTTTGCAATATGTATAATAAATGTAGGATGTATTGTTCATGATTTTAATACAATTTTAATACAATTACGAAACATATCTAATACAACTTTAATACAAATGCGATATAGTTCCGTAAATTTCATCATTTTCGAGCTACAATCCAATATTTTTCCTAAAGTCAATTCTAAACTTAACCAAACCCTCTTAAAATTGAGATATAAACTCCAAACGATATTTTCAACTATTTGTAGAAACAACCTATCAAAACTAATCGCAAATGAAAGAGAAGTCAACGATTCGTAGACTGAATAAAACTTGTATCAATAATTAATTAGACAAGTAATCTAATTGTAACAAATGAAGAAACATAATAAACTGTCAAATGAATTAAACTTGAATAAAAAATGTATTACACACATATTAAAGTTGAATTAGAAGCGAATTAAACATGAATGCAAAATGTAGCAAACGAAAGAGCATTATGTGATTTGTAAACTGAATAAAACTTGCTTTGATAATGAATTAAAGAAGTAATTCAATCATAATAAATCAACCAATAAACTGCAAAATGAATTAACTTGTATTAAAAGTGCATACACAAATATTAAAGTTGAATTAAGCATGGATAAAAAATGTAACTAATGAAACACCAAACAATGATCTATAAAGTGAATTAAATTTATATCAATAATGAATTAAACAAGTAATCTAATAGTAACAAATAATAAACTACAAAATGAATTAAATTTGCATTAAAAATGAATTATACAATATTAAAGTTGAATTAGAAGAGAAAATTAACAATAAATGAAAAACGTAACTAACGAAAGACAAGACAATAATCTATAGACTGAATTAAACTTGTATTATTCATGAATAAAACATGTATTATATGTGTGTTATAAATTATTTTAGTTTGTATCACTAAGAACATGAGTGATGTTTGCAATATGAATTACAAATGTATTGTGCATATGCTATAAATGTATTACAAGTGTGTTATTTAAATTATTTTGGTTGATATCACTAAAAAGGAGTGAAGTTTGTAATATGTATTATAAATGTATTGTTCGTGATTTTAATACAATTATGAAATATATCTAATACAACTTTAATACAATCGCAATACCGTTCCATAAACTTCACATTTTTCGAGTTTTAATCTAATATTTCTCCTAAAATCAATTATAAACTTAACCAAACCCTCTTAAAATTGGGATATAAACTCCAAACGACATTTTCAACTATTTGTAGGAACAACCTATCCAAACTAAGGTCTCAAGTTCAAAACCCCTTGCCAGCGAAAGCAAGGGGTTTGCCTTCTGGGTTGAGCTCATCAAACCAGGTTTGCCTAGTGTTAGTTACCTCTCCTATGTGGTTTGCGAGCTATTGCATAAGAGCGAGAGTTTTACCCAAAGGGTAGCGGCTCGGGGTTTTCCTTGTCATCAAAAAAAAAAAAAAAAAACTAAACACAAATTCGTAAAATTCAAATAATGAATTCAAAATGAATCTTTATAATGACCATCAATGGTAAACTCTTGTTTTTATAATTTTAAAGATTTGAAATTTCTATTTGAAAACATGATATTGTACAATTTTTTTATTTTTCTATTCCTCTTCTCGTCGTGTTTTTGGATAAAAATAGTGAAATATGGGCAAAAACTGGTTTTAAAACAGTTATTTGAATGAAAATTAAAAAAAAATTAAAAAAAAAGAGGAGGAAGAGAAAGAATGACACAGAAAGAGACGACAAAGAAGAAGAAAAATAAAAAAAGAAGAGGAGGAAGAGAAAAAGGGCAGAGAAAGAGGCGAAGGAAGATAAACATATGATTTTTTAATTCTAAAAAAATGTTATATTTAGTTAGAAAAATTATATTGCTATAGATGATAAATATTTTTGTAATATTGCATATTTATGTGATTTACCCTTTAAAATGAACAAGCCTAGTTAAAGTGTCTAAGTAAAAATTGCTGCCAACTTTAGGGGGCCACCGATGGGTTAGGCCCATTGAAATTAGCCCACATCATTAGAGCTAGCTCACACGGGTTTTGAAATTTGACAGATCAAGCTGAGCTCATCCATAATTTTGACAGGCCCAAAAATAGCTAGTCTAATCATCACTATGTGGGTTGCGTCGGCCAATCCACTTTTTATAAAAAATAATAATTGGAGAGACTATATAATTAGACATACTCCACTACCATATATATATTATTGTTACCTATACTTTTAAATTATTACATATTTTATCATTAATTAAGAGTTTTCTACTATATTAAGG
>NC_064292.1:45302671-45338163 GCF_019186545.1 Solanum stenotomum
TCTAACCTATATACATATACAATTCACCTTACTCCCACTCTCTTCCCTCTCTCGCTCGCCTCTCTCCTCCCTCTCCCAATCTCACTCGCCTCTCTCCTCTCTCTCCCAATCTCGCTTGCCATATATACAAATACATATGTATAATATACAATTATCTAACCTATATACATATACAATTCACCTTTCTCCCATTCTTTGCCCCCCCTCTCTCTCGCCTCTCTCCTCTCTCTGCCAGTCTCGCTCGCCTCTGTCCTCCATATAACATGTAGCTACGAATTGTAATTATCAAACTATAGCTATGGAGAGTAATTAGGCTATTTTTGAGTGGCTATATGGGAAAGTTCCCCTAAAAATATTCAAGATATTGGGCCCGTGCTGCCCCTCTAACGTGTGTATATATATATATATATATACAAGAGAATCTTAGACCCGTGTAATGTGACGCCTTCACAGATCAGGATTCTTATTTAACCCTTCTTAAAAGTTACAACCTTATGGAAAAGTCACAACTTTTCATAAATGTCTATGTCATAACTCTTTATTAAAGTCACAATTTTTCACAAATAAATAAATGAGAATACTGTGTTTGTGTACCACGACATCACTCGGCTAAAGATTATCTTTTATATATATATATATATATATATATATTTGAACATCAATTTATGTTCCCCCTCATCAAAAGTTAAAATATTTTCTAGAATATGACAAAAAAAAAGTACCGTTCAGAGCTTAAGATTACACCACTGACAGCTAACAACAACTAGCATATATAACCAGTGACGGATCTAGGATCTGATGATCGTGGGTGCTCATTTTCTTTAACATAAAATTGCTATCCAAAAAAAAATAATCTAGAAGTTTACTAATATTTTTATAATTTAGTTAATAAATAAAATACAAAAAATAGGGTAATGGAAAAGCAAAAAGAAATATAAGCAAATTTTCAACAGTGACAAAGAAGAAAAGACAAAGTCACCACTGAAGTTGTTTCGAATTTTCAAAAAGACACCTTAACTTTGCGGGTGTCTTATTACCCCACGAAACCATCTAAATTCACAATAAATATATCCTTTTGACTAATTTTAACACCACTCGTGTTGTCACAAAATATGGCGCATGAAGGGTTGTTCATACAGGTTCAGACCAACGTAAAATTGCCATGTGACACTCCCAATTTGACTTATTTTGAAAAAAATATAAAAACCCATGCATTAATTTTTTTTAATCTTTATTAGGAATAGTTTTTAATTTTCAAATCTTTTTTCTCATCTTCCCCACCATCATTAGCTTACCCATATTTCTTGGGCATCTATGACTTCCTTCTTCTTTTTTCTTTTGCTCTTTTTCCTTTCTGGTCATTGTTTTTTTTTAAACTAATGTTATTGTGTTCATTCTTTTTTTTATTTTTTTGAAAAACAAATTAGTTTAGTGATTTATTCCTCCTACAAATCAAGTTTGGGGTTTGGGAATAGTGAAATAATGGAAAACTCGATTTGGGAGTAAGAAGTTGGAGAAGGTGGTGATTTAAATATCAGATTTTGACTTGGTGATATTTTGAGTATTTAGATTTTGATGTTTTGACGATATTTATTTTCATAAATAAATTAATTGGTGGTAGTTTGACAAATAATTGATAGTGCTGCCGAGAAATTCCGTCCCGCCACAGCTGGTTTGGCGACTATTCATCGCGATGAAAGAAATGGCAGAAGAATAGAGGTTGAGGCGAAGAAGAAAGAGAGAAAGAGAAAAAGAAAAAAAAGAAAAAGAAAAAGAAAAGCAAAGAAATCAAATAAAAATAATTAAAAATTATTTTTAACACGTGGCAAGTGACTATTAGTGCGTAACTTACAAATATTTTTGTATAAGTGGTATTGGGTGAATAATGGGGTATACATACTATTTTGAAGTTGTTCAATGGGGTAATAGGACACCCGCAAAGTTAAAATGTCTTTTTGAAAATTCGGGACAACTTCAGTGGTGACTTTATGTCTTTTCTCAATAAAAAAACAATGAAAAAGTTTGGTATGTCTTTTTTCAACAAAAAGATAGACTTTGCCTGGGTTTAACCCTTGATGGAGGGCACTAACAATCCTAGATTTGACTTCGGAACCACATCACCGATTGAACGTTTGGTTTATTGGGTGCTGAGGAACAATCATAATATAATTTTTTCAGTATTTTCTATATACATATATAAAATTTCCATCGGGGTCAAGGGGTGCTCGAACACCCGAAACTCTACACGTGAGTTCGCCCCTGTATATAATAATAGTAGTGCTGCTTTTGAGAAAGTGAGGTCATAAATTATAATTGAATCAAATTAGGAAAAAAAGAATGTATCTACGTTCAAATCATTTTTCTTTCAAATTAAAATGGATAAGAGTTTTGGGTTTAAAAAGTAGGTGGGTTTAGTTTTTAAATTAAGTAATATAGTAATATATATATATGAAAAATTATAATAAATATTGTTACTATTTTAAATTGTAAAATGCACATCAAGGTTTGAGTTGTTAGTTTGAGGGGTACTCTTGAGTAAAAAATAAAAATAGGTTGTGGTATTTTTAGATCAAAAGATGGATTAAGGGTATTTATGAGTCATTTAAAATATAACCCTTTTTCATTGTTTAATCGAAAAAGGCTCAAAACTATCCTTGAACTATCGGAAATAGCTCACATCTACCCTTAAACTATATTTCGGCTCAAAATTACCCTTCTGTCAAACTATTGGGTCATAAATACCCTTCTAATTAACAGAAGTATGTTAAGTGCCACGTGGACGCCACGTGGCACTTAATTACTAGTTTTCCCCTCAT
The DNA here is from genome assembly GCF_019186545.1 of Solanum stenotomum. Taxonomy (NCBI): domain Eukaryota; kingdom Viridiplantae; phylum Streptophyta; class Magnoliopsida; order Solanales; family Solanaceae; genus Solanum; species Solanum stenotomum. The sequence continues at coordinate 45,305,488 of NC_064292.1, forward strand.
TTGTCTTAAAGATACAATTTCACCCATTTCCCACCACTAGTTTTCCCCTAATTTCTCTTAAGATATGATTTCACCCATTTCCCCTCATTTTTGCTCTAGGACTTCATGAAAATTGGGCCAAGAGTAAACTTAAGGCACGTTTGGACCAACAAAAAAAATTGTTAAGAACCTGTTTGGTTACACCTTGTGTCAATTTTTCATTCCAAATACTTATTGATATTTAAGTAAAATACATGTCGAAACACAGCTTCAACTTCCGAATAGCCATTTCAACTTAACTTCAAATACTACTTTTTTTCAAATATCCTTCAATTCATGTCCAAACTATGTTGCTTGAACTCTTCAAAAATGTTGATAGGTGTGCGCTGAATCCTTCAAAAGTAGTTCATTTTTGGAGAACCCAAGTATACAACACGGGTGCAACATCATTTTTGGAGAGTCCGAGCAACATAGCATTAACCGCCTCTAACTCCAGTCAACTCTGTTTATGATCTACAGGAGCTAGCTACTATCCCAGGGCATCAAAAAAATATACCAACAATATATGTGGGCTTAACCTTGAAGACAAAGCATAATTCTGAAGCTATTTGGAGGGAGTAAAAGAGAGATGTGAAAAGACTCCAACTGGAAGGTACAAATTGTATCTTAAGAGTTCTGCTTGATTCTTACAAAGGAGAAATCTGTTAAAACCTAGAGCGAAAATGAGGGGAAATGGGTGAAATCGTATCTTAAGAGAAATTAGGGGAAAACTAGTAATGGGAAATGGGTGAAATTGTATCTTTAAGACAAATGAGGGGAAAACTAGTAATTAGGGATCTTATTAGTCTAGGTGGAGGTGGGAGTTGTTTGGCGCTTATGTGGCGTCCACGTGGCACTTAACATACTTCTGTTAATTTGAAGGGTTTTTGTGACCCAATAGTTTGACGGAAGGTTAATTTTGAGCCGAAATATAATTTAAGGGTAAATGTGAGCTATTTCCGATAGTTCAAGGGTAGTTTTGAGAAAAATTTCTTTTTTCTTTTCCTCATCAAATGCTAGGAAAAATCATCAAAGCACTTCAAATCCTTTTTCTTGAATGAAACTTAACCAAACTTATGAGATATGCTAATTAATTAATAAGGGATATATTGGTAAATATGTATATATGAAGGGGTATTTTAGTCTTTAAAAGAATAATTTTTTGCTTCTACTTTTTTAAGAAGCAGAAATTTTTAACTTCTTCCTAACAACAGAAGAATTGATTCTACTTCCATTTAAAAAGCAGTTTTAAGGATTTTCCAAACACTTAATTTTTCAAAATAAGTGTTTTTTTCTCAAACAAAACACTTTTGGCCTCCCAACAAAGCAATATCAAACATGCTCTACAGGACGAAAAATAAAATTGGGCACTTTTAGGATATTTATAACAGAGGATTAATCATTGTTATAATTGTTGCTCTCATTTTTTTAATTTTATATTATGATATTTGATTGAATATATATCGTATAAGATATTAATTTGATCTATATATTATATTAGTAGTTAAAGAGAAAATATTAACACAATGGTTAAAAAGAGCGAAAATCAAAGGGTTTAAGACCCAAGCATGTCGAAATAAAAATGAGTGAAAACCCTAGTTATTTTAGGTTATTTGACTACAAATGTGGTGGATAGATTGCTAAGGAGCTTATGGAGGCTTGGTTAGGTTGTTGTTTGATTATTTTTGGTATGCTAGACTCAAGAGCAAACCGACATGCTCATGTTATTCTTGACTTATATTATGATACATGCTTAGTTATTTTATTGATTTTCATAGTTGGTACATTGTTTCTTACTAGCGCTCCATTGACTGGGATCGCTACATTCTTGCCTGCAAGTCCTAATAGACAGGTATACAAGTCTCTTCAAAAGTATAGTCTAGTTCCTACAGATTAGTCAGCCCCTTTCTTGTGGAGCTGGCAGAGTTCTATGATTAGATGGATTTTGTTGTATATAGTTTTGGATAGGTTGGAGTCGTGTCTTGACCAAACTCAGCTACTCTTAGAGGCATGCAGACTAGTGTGCTGGGTTATGTTGTCATGTTATTAGTCATGTTAGCCTTGTTTATTTGGCTGAATGAAGTTTGACAGTTGTGTGATGAATTGTCTTGATATATACATGTCTTCAGCTTTTGTATAGAGATCATGTGGGAATGTATATGTCCACCTATCAGTCAAGGACCAGGTCCTTTGACTCAGCAAAAACAATAACTAAAAATATGCGTGCACTTGTTTCGATGGGACTAGGTCCTCAGCATAGTTACAATAGCAAACAGTAAAATAAGTGCTGAAAATAAAGATTGAACAAGCAACTTTACGTGGAAACCTCCTTGCTCAAGGGAGTAAAACCCACGACCTGGCTTGCCAGGACTTTTCAAACTGCTTTCACTAATCTTCTCCAAGCAAAAGTAAAAGCCAGTTTACAAAATGAGATTAGTCTGCTAATCTCCACACTAAGCAATACCTCCTATCACTTAGCTGAGCCAGAGCAGATACAACATTGCCCACTAAGCTATCACCTCTAGATAACTTAGACTTTTCTAAGCGGATACAGCACCGCCCACTAAATCAACTAGCTCCTAGATGACTTAGAATTTGACTAAGCAGCACGACAATGCTGCCTACTAAACCAGTTAAACTCAACTGATTTAGGCTTTTAGAAACCGAACAAAAAATCTAATTCTTTTGTAACATAGGAAGAGATCTACAATTTAAGCACATAAGATACATAACTCTAAATACAACAAGACACTTCATTACTCCATCTGGTCCCTTGTTGATATGAGCAGTGTTCTTCCTTGAAGATGACCTTCTCTTTTCAAGCTTGTGAATTTTTAGAGAAAATCTAAGTTTTGTTTGCCAAATCTTGAGTTTGTGTATTTTGGAAAGAGATGATATAAATCAACACAAACTCGTTGAAACACTCCTATTGGCTGAAGACCTGTTGTTTAGAAAAGCTATGCACCTACCACATCAGAGGTGGCAGTTTTTCTGACAGTTGTCTTGTCATCTTTTCACGTCGCAGTCTTTAAGGGACCAGGTCCCTTGCAAACTTCTTTGTAGGTTCTTGAAAGGTTTGCTGGCTGACTTCCTTCTTTGGATGAATGAATTAATTATGGTGTTTGTCATGTATAAAATATCAACCATAAAGAATTATTACCCATTGGACAAACACCCTCCTCCGTTCTGATTGGTGTAGTACGCTGACGCCTCACCAACCTCTGACACGACAGCTTTACAGTTGTACCTCACTATGCATCTGATGGAGATGATAGAGAGAACTCTGCTGGGGACCAGGTCCCTACATTTGTGAGACACTAAAACAAACAATCTCGCCCGCTCTTCATATTGGTGTAGGACATTGCACTTTTCACCTACCACCTGACGTGACAGCTTTACAGTTGTACCTCATTTGAATCTAGACGAGAGCACTTTGCCGGGGACCAAGTCCCTGCATTTGTGAGGATCATCAAAACACCTAGAATATAACATTTCCCCCTTTTTGATGATTACACACAAATATTTCTCACACTGAGTGTATTCATTCACTTCCCTGTCAGCAGTCCTAGTAACAAGGATCTGGTTCCTTGTTAAATCGATAAGTTTGTTAAATTATCAAAACTTCATATCAACTTCGAACTAACATCTCATATCAACTTCGAACTAACATTTTCCCCCTTTTTGATGATAACATACTTATTCACCAGTTCCCCCTATCAACAAGAACTCTTCGGGTAACTGGAGTTTTATCATCCCCAAAGTTTGTCAAATCATCAAAACATCAAAATAACATTTTCCCCCTTTTTGATGATGACAAACTTCTTCAACTTCTTCCCCCTACCGGCATGACCACATCCTTTTCAAGTAGCTAGTATTGATTTATTCCCCCTATTATCATAATCGTGTCCTCTTCAAGTAGTTAGCATTTATTCCCCCTATCGGCATGACCATGTCTCCGTCAAGTAGCTAACACCATTGATCTCATACCTTATTAACAACTTTCCCCCTTTTGACATCATAAAAAAGGGTTAAAGTAGTAAACCAAGTTGACAGAGATGCAGTTCAAGCAAATTCATGGCCATTTAGGCAACACTGAGCATGAGTAAGGAGGCATAAAGTAATGGGACAAGTTAGTAGAAGCAAGATATATATTCATCCATAAATAAAAGAGTAGCCATCAAAGCATTGCAAATATGACTAAGAATGAAAACCAGAACAATGCCACTTAGGTTCGATAGAAAAAGAGGAATAAGGATTGACTTAGAAAGATAGGAAGAGAAGGGATGACTTAGAGGCAAGGGATTTGAAAGAATAGAATTAGTAGAGCATATCCCTTAGCATGGTATTTTTAGAAGCCTCATTTGAGGTTCACATTCTTTGCTGCCTAGGCTTCATGTTGAACCTTCAGGGCTGCCATTTTTCAGTTTTTTTTTTTGTTTTTTTTTTTTAATCAGACACCCTCCTATTCAAAATACTTTCAGTTATCAGAATATCAACTTCTCTTTTTGAATATCATCTTTTCCACTGCTTCCTTGTGCTAGGTGGACCTGGTCCCTCTTCAAACTTAAAAACATCTTCATTAGAAAATTCTCCAGTAAGAATAGAAAGTTTACACATTTGAAGTGTTTTTGAGGAGGTAGAAAAGAGGTTTTGAAAATTTCTGACTTTGGAAGGGGATTTGAAAAAAAATATGGAGTATAAAGGAAGTGAAAGAGTATATTATGTGAAAGAGAGTGTCATTTTGGTATTCAAAAGATAGGACAACGTTCAGATACCTGAATGAAAGATATGTGGCAATTGCAACGGTTATCATACATAATTCAAAATGCAATGTTAAGAGTGCTAACCTTCGAGAAAAGACCAGGTCCCTCTCTGCAATTTGAATGCGGTTGCCTTGATCTGTCCTGACCTTATTTTTCCTTCAACGCTTTTGCCATGTGTGTATACCTACAAAAGGTATGAGACTGCATTTGCTAAAACATACATAACTGAAAAACAAGGATACCTGCTCCCTTTGCATAGTCATGAGAGAGTTGATTGCTTTAGGGAGGATCCATTCAAGAAGGTTTCAGCATTCCCAATCATCAGTTTGATTATCTTAGTCAGGTCTTCTAAGAGCTTCAAGATGTGGCTTGATCTACAAACGTTGAACCCATCAAGCTGCACTTGCTACATTCTCTGCCTCAGTTGACGAATGAGCAACTGAATCTTGCCTTTTAGTTCCCCATGAGTGAGAGATCAGCCTATAGCATAAGCCACTCCTGAGGTACTCTTTCCATCAGCTTGATACCCAGCATAATCAGCATCACCATGTACTTCAAATCAAAAAGTCTCCTGATGAGCAGAATAGAACCAGGTCCCTGTCTTCTTCAATTGTCTTAGGATTCTCTCAGCAGCCTTCAAATGTGATTTCGTTGGATAATCTTGGAATCTTGAATAAATCCTGACACTTGGATCATTTACATCTAGACCAGATCTATCTACATCCAACTTCGAGTTGGTCCCCATGAGAGTATCAATTGACTTGGCATCCATAATATAAAACTTCTTCAGTAACTTCTCTGAGCTGGTACTAGGTCCCTGTCTTAGCAACCCTTTATGATGACATTACCCCTTTTTAGCATTTTCTTGACTTCAAGTACTTTAAGCCTTTGAACAACTCCTTGATGAACTTTTCTTAACAAAGAAGGGTACCTTTAGAGGTTTGCTGAATTTGTAGCTCTAAGAAGAAATCTCCCACCATGCTCATTTAGAACTCACTACCCATGAATACGACAAACTCTTCACACAACAATTCAAAAGGTTGCTCCAAAGATGACATTATCGATATACACTTGAATGATCAGCAATTCTTGTGATTTCAAAAAGAGGGTTTTCACAATTTTACCTCTTTTGAAGCCATTTGTTGATGAGGAACTTGGACAACCTATCAGCTTGTTGGGAACCGAGTGTCATACTTTACTTCTTTCAAACTAAGCTTGATCAGCTTCTTCATTATCACCTTCAAAATTCACATTATCAGTTTGAACCACATCATTTTTGTTCAGCATTGTCTATAGGATTGCGTCCCTCATCAGGTTCATCATCTACATCAGCTTCATTGAGATTGCTAGATTCATAAAGAGGGTTTTCTTCAGCAAGCTCACTGTTTAGACCGTCTCTCTGAATCTGAAGCAACACTTCCGTCTCAGAATCTCCTTTCTTTTGTAAGTTCTTAATTCTTCCAAACTCATCAAAAATCACATGACCACCTTTTTATACACCCGATAAGCCTTGCTGGACGAAGAGTATACCACAACTATTATTTCATCAATATTGGGATCAACCTTCTTATTAATATCATTTTGGTCACAAAATATGTAGTATTCACCACTTCAGCCGATAGTTCTTTGGAAGATTAAAAGTCTGCATATTCCACTTGAAGGGTGGTCTGATCTGCTTCTTTTAACACAAGCATCACAAACTTTGTCATCTGTAAATTTTATTTTGAGCAAACCGAGGACCAAGTCCCTTGACACAAGTTTGTTAAGTAGAGAAACCCTCACATGGCTGAGTCTTCTAAGTCATTGATCAGCATTCTCACCTTGACCCTGTTACTACGAGCAGTGTTTAGATCAGCAATATACATGTTCTCGCATCTCTTTTCTGTCAAGATCATCACCCGAGAGAGCAAGTTTGTGATCACACATTCTTTCTGATAATGACTTAACTTTATTTCATTCATCACTCATATATGAAACACTTGAAAGATTGTACTTCAACCATTTACATAGTACACATCCTCAATAGTGTTCATACCCTTTCTTGCCATCGCCAAATGAGACTTCTGCACCTTGAAGTGCCCTGAGAGAGAAAGTTTTGTAAATTTCACAGTCATGTGCTTTGAGCATCCATTTATTCATAAACCACACCGACTGATGCTACTTTCTCTCACTTGCATATCAAATCACTTGTTAGCCTTGGGAACCCATTTGAGACGGAGTTCCCAGTAAGCAGATAACAGAGTGATAAGAAAATCTTTTGTCCAGTAAGGCAAACTGGCTTTCTTCAACTTGGGACCATAAGCTGGACCAGGTCCCTTCTTCAGTCTATTCCTCTGTTTGGAATAGTTCGACGAATTTCCTTCATATTTTTTCAAAATAGGACAATCTCTCTTAAGATGTCCATCTCGACCACAATGCACACACAACAAATCATCACCATCAGTAACAGATTTTATGTGAGGATTGTATGAGGGATCTATCTTTTCACAGTCCAACCCTCTTCTACTGTTGTTGCCTTGACCAATCAGATTTGTAAGAGTCTTAGAGGAATTGGTCTATTTGAGGGATTTTTCTAGTTCCTCATTTACACGGACCAGGTCCCTCTCCAGTAGAAGATTTCTCTCCAGAGCTAATTTCATCTTCATTTCAGTAGTGTCCAACTTATTTTCAAGCTCCAACTGCATGTTGTTGGCCTCATTCTTTCCTTTAAAAACTGTAGTAGTCGCCCCTTTTATCTTTTCCTTCAGTTCTAGAGTTTCAGCTTCTAGAACAACCATTTGACTTTCAATATTAGATATTTGGGCAACTGAAGCAATTTTTCCATCTTGAGAGAGGTCTAGGCTATTGTTCACGAGATCTTTCTCAGTTGTTAGCTCACTTATCAAATCAAGTAATACAACAACTAGCTTTCTCAATTTACTAGTAGAGAAGGTATTCAAGTTTTGCTTGAAATCTGATAGAGTTACCTTTTTATCAACATTTTTCTCATCTGACTTTTCCATGAAAGCATCATCTCAGTGTTCAGAATCATCTGAATCACTTGAGGAATTTTTCCATGCTGCTAGATCCTTCTTCACCGCCTGGAAAAAAACTTCTCTTCTGCTTATCTTGGGACGGACCTGGTCCCCTTTTTTGTCTTTACCTTCTTCAGTCTTGACAAATTTCATGTGGTCAGCTTTGTGCATAGGACAGTTTCCAAATGAGTGGACTGGTAAATCGCACTTGCCACGCACTTCACTTGAGCTGGTAGCCTTGTCATGATTTTCTTTCTTCTGATCGGCCTTATCAATCAGATTTGTCCTCCTGTCTTTGCCTTTGATAAAGCGACCCTCCCATTTTCTGTGTATCTCATGAACTTGAATATGCTCAAATAGTGTATACAACGTCATTACATCAGGTTCTCTTGTCTCATTTCCAGTCACAAAATCATTTGTCCAAGATCTAGGAAGAATTTCCAATATCTTAAAGACTTGCTTGACAACAAGGACTGATTCTTCAAGGAACATGAGCTCATTTGTAATGGTAGAGAATTTGGTGTGCATTTCATGAATGGGTTCACTTTCTTTCATGGTGAAACCTTCAAACTTTGTAGTAAAAAGATCTAGCTTAGATTTCCTTATTTCCTAAGTGCCCTCATAAGTTGTTCTCAACAAATCCCAGATTTCCTTGGCTGAATCACAAGATGAGATCAGATCGTATTCATTTACACTAAGGCCACACATCAGTAGCTTTATCGCTTTGTGATTTTTCTGGACTAATGGTATGTCAGAGTCATTATATTGTTGTCTAGTTTTGGGAATGACTCTTGTGACCTCTCCATCTTTAACCTCCATAGTTGGCACATAAGGACCTTTATATATGACGCCCCATGCTTCAATGTCCTCAACCATGAGATAGTCTCTCATCCGAATCTTCCAATATCTATAGAACTGACCATTAAGAAGATGAGGTCTTGTAGATGACTAACTTCTTTACTGATTCAGTGGTGACGTCATTCCTCCTAGAAACTTCTCTCTTAGTGTTAACCAGAGAGAGATCCCAAGTTCTGATACCATTTGTTGGAATGTATGTGTCCACCTATCAGTCAAGGACCAGGTCCTTTGACTCAGCAAGAACAATACTAAAAATATGTGTCCACTTGTTTTGATGGGACCAGGTCCTCAACACAGTTACAATAACAAACAATAAAATAAGTGTTGAAAGTAAATATTGAACAAACAACTTTACGTGGAAATCTCCTTGCTCAAGGGAGTAAAACCACGACCTGGCCTGCCAGGACTTTTCAAACTGCTTTCACTAATCTTCTCCAAGTAAAAGTAAAAGCCAGTTTACAAAATGAGATTAGTCTGCTAATCTCCACACTAAGCAATACCTCCTATCACTTAGCTGAGCCAGAGCAGATACAACATTGCCCACTAAGCTATCACCTCTAGATAACTTAGACCTTTCTAAGCGGATACAACACCGCCCACTAAATCAACTAGCTCCTAGATGACTTAGAATTTGACTAAGCAGCAAAACAATGTTGCCCACTAAACCAGTTAAACTCAACTGATTTAGGCTTTTAGAAACCGAACAAAAAATCTAATTCCTTTATAACATAGGAAGAGATTTACAATTTAAGCACATAAGATACACAACTCTAAATACAACAAGACACTTCAATACTCCATCTGGTCCCTTGTTGATATGAGCAGTGTTCTTCCTTGAAGATGGCCGTCTCTTTTCAAGCTTGTGAATTTTCAGAGAAAATCTAAGTTTTGTTTGCCAAATCTTGAGTTTGTGTATTTTGGAAAGAGATGATATAAATCAACACAAACTCGTTGAAACACTCTTATTGGCTGAAGGCCTGCTGTTTAGAAAAGTTGTGCACCCATCACATTGGAGGTGGCAGCTTTTCTGACAGTTGTCTTGTCACCTTTTCACGTCGCAGTCTTGAAGGGACCAGGTCCCTTGCAAACTTTTTTGTAGGTTCTTGAAAGGTTTTCTGGTTGACTTCCTTCTTTAGATGAATGAATTAATTATGGTGTTTGTCATGTATAAAATATCAACCATAAAGAATTATTACCCATTGGACAAACACCCTCCTTCGTTCTGATTGGTGTAGTACGCTGACGCCTCACCAACCTCTGACACAACAGCTTTACAGTTGTACCCCATTATGCATCTGATGGAGATGATAGAGAGAACTCTGCTGGGGACCAGGTCCCTACATTTGTGATACACTGAAACAAACAATCTCGTCCGCTCTTCCTATTGGTGTAGGACACTTCACTTTTCACCTACCACCAAACGTGACAGCTTTACAACTGTACCTCATTTGAATCTGGACGAGAGCAATTTGCCGGGGACCAGGTCCCTGTATTTGTGAGGATCATCAAAACACCTCGAATATAACATTTTCCACATTTTTTATGATTACACACAAATATTCCTCACACTGAGTGTATTCATTCACTTCCCTGTCAGCAGTCCTAGTAACAAGGATTTGGTTCATTGTTAAATCGATAAGTTTGTTAAATCATTAAAACTTCATATCAACTTCGAACTAACATCTCATATCAGTTTCGAACTAACAGATCATGACTGTTTTGACAACCCATATAATGTTTGTGTTTCCTAAATATCATGGTGATCTCGATCTCCCAAACATGACTTGTGTGGTAGCATACTATTTCTTTATAATAACTGTTGTGGCTAGTTATTATCTTTATAAAGTTGTTGATAAGGGTCTTACCAGTCAAGGGCTTATTTTTTAACCCGAGATATACTTGTTTGTTTTCTTAAATGTGTGTGACTACTATGTCTTATGAGCAAATGGTTCAATAGGGTTGAATGAGGACTAAGTTTTGGCATTAGATGTCACTTGCGCCCTTTGAGTTTGAGTTTAGGGTGTGATAAATTTTGTATTAGAGCAATGTTATAATGACCCTCCAGGTCATTTTCTCTTTATTGCATTTTTCAGCGTTTAGAGAGTTTTCATAGCAACCCTAAGTCATTTATGAGTTGATGGACTGGCAGTTCAATCACGTGATCGTTCATTTAATTTTTGTGCAAGTTTCTGTGTGATGAAGCTTATAAATCTTGAAAGGGTGAATTCAATCAAAACTTCAGTTAGACGATCTTAGAATGCAATTCTAATGGTTTCATTAGCTTCGAAATGTCAAGTTTGGTCAGGACCTTTGGTGCGGATCTCAAGGCTTACAATATCATTCCTAGACACCTTATGAAATTTGACTTAAAATAAAGTTCAAATGTGGGACTCACTTTTCATCGAGGCATCCTCAGTTGGAATTTTCGACATATCTATTGAGTTTGAAACACCCAATTTGGTGGGGTATCACATCTCGTTTGTGTGCACGAAATTTTGAACCAATCTTGAGCACCCTATCGGGGATTTTGGGCCTTATTAAACCACATGATGTGTATCGGCTGGTGCATATCATCATGTTGCTCTTCGTGTTCGCGTGCTTCAGGCTACATTCAAGGTGACCAGTATTTTTGGTCAGTGTCGCATTTTCGGAGACCATGGGGATTGTCCTTTGCGTTCACGGATTAGGCGTCGCGTTTACGGAGCCATGGAGGCCCAACCTTCCACAATCATGGACTAGGTCCCACATTTGTGGTAGTCACTTGACTAGACTTTTAATAAAAGACGAGCCTCAATTTTCAGCCATTCTTCAACATTTCTAATTTTGATTGTATGAGTTAGGGAGCTCCATATTAGTTGATTTTTGTTGTTGTATATTGGAAATCAGTGGGGATATGCATTGGGACCTTCAAGGAGACACGGGGAACTCTTATCGGAGGTAAGCTCTCGTCTCGAAAGACCTTCCAAGGCTCTTTAATGGTGTCTTTAATAGTGCTTTCTTACATGATCTGAATTTTATTATTTTTGATCTTGAATGTGATCGATTTTAGTGCACAAGTTCATTGAGCTAATTAGGACAAATTGACTTTTAGAATTCCCTATGGGGTCCCATAATTCCATTTTGACTTGTTTTGGTATGTCTTTAATTGTCTTGATTTTGGTGTCAAAATGATCGTACTGACATTGTGATCATATTTTTGATAGTGTGGCAGTGATCGGAGGCGAAAAAGCTTTGTTATCGTGATTTTGGAGCGAGTGTGGTCTGCATTGAGGTAGGCTACACCTTAGTGTTCTTTAGATTGAGCTTGTAAATATGAGTTCATGTTGATTAGTTAGAATTATGGTGGGTTTATAATTGAATCATGTTTAGTTATTAGAATTTATGCCTTAAGTGTATTTCGGGAGTTTGTGCATGCCCAATTTTTGTTGTTGATATTATCTTACCTCGTGGTTCTCGTAATGTTATTGATATTGATATTAGTAGCTTGTTATTTTCCTTAGCGTAGGTGTAGGCTAGTGATTTACTTAGACTTGCATTTTGGAGCCGATAGGCCTTAGAGATTCTCCGACGTTACTTCGGATGGCTAATCTCCTTGTAAACTTATATAACAAACTTGGGTTTGATAGTATGGGCCTTAAATAGGCGCTAACTCAGCTCTCATGAGCTTTCATCCATAACTTCCCTTATGTTATGGCCCTGGTGTTACTAGTTCGTGAATTTAAGCTTTGTTCGACTACACGAGATTGGATTTGGTTCGAAGCTCGGAGGGATGTATTGGCAACTCTAGGATGGGTGTCGGTCCACAGTAGTGTTGTGGTGGTGAATCATGTTATAGGATCTTCCCCCGTTTTTTGTATCACTTTGGCTTAAGGTGTAGGTTATGCAATCCCCTGTTTTGGATTCCACCAACTATTGTTCATAATTAGTTGTAGCTTTTGTGTTTACTCATCGGGCTTATGGGGGTCCATTGGGATTATTTATTTTAAATTTAAGCACGAATGTACCTTCTAGGCTTATGGAGGTCTAGTTAGGTTATAAATAGTTACTTTGCTTTTCATTCTCGTTCATTCCTAGACTCGTGGGCATTACCGTTAGTTTGTCGTTATCGTTTCGCTCGTGAGACCTCTTGTTGATTTTATATTCTCTCTTTTCATTATTTTCTTTACTTCCTAATCTTAGTAGGACTATGATGTCTACTGGGTACCTACTGTTTTGGTATTCATACTACACTTTGCATATGTTTTCGTAATGCAGATCCGAGCACCAGTCGCTAACATTGAGTTTGGGATAGGTGCGGGATCTTCAGAGACTGAGAGTGAGCTTATGGCATCCTTGACCAACATTTCTCCTTTTATTTATAGTTGTCTAGTCTTTTGTATTTGACACAAGTTACTATTTTGGTCTATTTTTGAGATTTGTACTCTTTTAACAAATATGTACCTGTGACTACCAGGTCATGGGATTAGATCTCTCATTTTGGTTGTATCTATCTCTGTTGTTTCCATTTATGTAGTTTTTCTTATTTTTTCGTTGCTTTTATTAAATTGCGACAAACTTCTCTTTTGATTGTTTTTTCTACCTAATATGCATGTTACTTGTCGTTCTGGAATATGGGTTGGCTTATCTACAAGCGGGTCATGATAGGTGTCATCATGACTCGAGGTTTCGGGTTATAACAAGTTGGTATTTGATCCCAGGTTCCTTAGTGTCACTTGTATAATGCTAATATTTAGTAGAGCCCTGCGGATCGGTGTGGAGACGTTTGTATTATATTTGTGGGAGGCTACAGGAAATCTCTAGAAAGATTTTTTTTGTGTTGGTTCATTATTGTGTGTTTGGTTGTCTTGTGTGGTTTCTAAAATCTTGCTTATTTCACTCTTTTGCAGGATGGCTCGTATGCGCGGCTCAGCAGTCGAGGGGTGATGCACCTGATTTGCAGGTAGAACCACAACTGGGGACAGAGGACAATCCTAAGGTCATGTGAGGGCTGCAACACTAGGTAGCTCTTATTCCTCCACAGCCGGTAGGGCTAAGACCAACCCAACCACCACCTAGACCAGCTATGGCTCCTGAGCTACAGACGGCTATCTCTCAACTATTGGTTGTGCTAAAGGGCATGCATCAGGCCCCAACCCCAACCATATCATCACTACAGGTAAGGGTGTTCACGGTTTGGATAAAAATCGATCCAAACCAAAAAACCGAACCAAACCGATAAAATAAAACCGATTTTATTTGGGTTTGGTTTGGTTTGGTTTTAGATTTTTGAAAACCGATTGTATTTGGTTTGGTTATGGTTTTATACGAAAAAAACCGAAGAAATAACCAAATCGAACCGATGAATTATATACATATATTTTATTAATATACATACTTCATATATTTTTTTATAAACAATTTTAAAGATCTTATACATATTTTCATTAAAATTTCTTTATAATTTACTTATTGAAAGCAAAAATGCCCAAGATGAAACATTTATCTTATTGATTTCATGTATATGAGTGTCTATGACAATTCTTTGTGGGACTGAAAATGTTATTGTCTCTTCCTTCTAGGCCAATATAGTGAATTTTAAAGCTTTATTGATAGTAAATTTAGTGATCGAAAGTTCAGTAATTTAAGTCATTCTAACTATTTTTCGTTTTGAATGGATTGTTGTCACTTTTTTCACATTTTAAATGAATTGTTTCTTTTATTTTTGTGTATGATTAATAACCGAATAACCGAACCAAACCAAATCGAAACCGATAAATGTATATTATATTTGGTTTGGTTTTGTTTTGATAATTTTGAAACCGATTAAGTTGGTTTGGTTTTAGTTTTGACCAATAACCAATCCAAACCAACCCGTGAACACCCCTATTTTGAATGAATTGTTTCTTTTATTTTTATGTATGGTTAATAACCGAATAACCGAACCAAACCAAACCGAAACCGATAACCACCAAACCGATAAATGTATATTATATTTGGTTTGGTTTGGTTTTGATAATTTAAAAACCGATTAAGTTGGTTTGGTTTTGATTTTAACCAATAACCGATCCAAACCAACCTGTGAACACCCCTAACTACAGGTTCAGCTGGTTGCAACAGCTCCATAGTGTGAGGTGCCACTGAAACCCGTCACTACCCATCCAATTATTATATGAGGGTTATTCCATTGGAGGAACAAAAGAGGCTCAGAGTATTTTTAAGACTATCTTATCCGAGGTTTTCTGGGGCGATATGAGAGGACATCCACGAGTTTTTGACTGCTTACTGAGAGATGATGTATACATTGGGCTTGGTAGAGTTGAAAAAAGCTGACTTTACTGCTTATCAACTCAACAAGTTATCTAGATAGTGGTGGCATTTGTTTTAATAGGGTAGATCAATTAGGTTTCCTTCGGTGTCATGGGTTGAGTTTTGTAAGGCCTTATTGGCTCGTTTTCATCACAGAGTGTCAAAGATTGACTCTGGGATCATATATCTAAGTAGGAGCAGGGCTTTATGATATTATGAGAATATGCGGGCAAATTTCACGATCTCTCAGGTATGCTATCATCATTTTACCTATTGAGCAGGAAATGGATCGTTGGTTTGTCCGTGGTTTGAGGTTGTAGTTGTAGATTGAGAGCAAGTCTATGGTTTTGGAGGGCAAGTAATTCTTGGATGTGGTGGACCCCTCCCATACCATGGAGGAGCTCCATTGTGAGGCCCATGAGGGAAGCAACAAGAGGACTTGTCACCGGGGCAACTATAACAACTTTTATTCTTGGGGCAAGGACTCCTATGCTAGGACTCGCCAGCTTTATCAGCAGTAAGGTTAGTTTAGCTGTCCCGTTCAGGTGGTGCTTTAGGCCTCAGAGGGAGAGCACTACATACAAGATAGTTCAAGTGCATGTCAGAGTTCGAAGGGCTCACAGTCAGGTTCTTCAAGCCATGATGGTTGTTATTATACGGGTTAATATTCACAGGGTTGCTATGATTATGGAGAGCTTGCACACTAGCTAGAGATTGTCCATGGTGTAGGATGATTTCACATACTCCACATTCAGCTCGTTCAATTTCTAGGGTAGCACCTCCAACCAGAAGTGGTGACCAGGGTTAAGACTGACATGGTGGTCACTAGGGAGCTCAAGTAGGACCTCAGGGTGGAAAGTTAGGTGGTAGATCAGGTGCTTAGGTTAGAGGTGGGCAGCCGCACCTATATGTTGCTCTAGTGATAGCAGAGGCTGAGGCATTGGATGTTGTCATCACATGTTCGATTCTTTTATTCCACTAGCCTACATTGGGTTTGTTTGATTCTGGTCCTACATTTTATATGTATCTGTGTACTATGCTTCCCGATTGAGTATGTTTTCCGAGCCTTTATTAGTGCCATTTCAGGTTTTACATTCTCTCATGGAATTTATACAAACAGTTATTGTATCAACGTGGTACTCGAGTCAACCATTATTAGTGTACCAATGTGGTACAGTGTTCCTCCAGAATAGGGCAATTCCTCTGGAGTAACCAACAATAGAGACTTGTATGACATCTGTAAAGTCGATGGCCTGTAGGATTTTATCATGGTCCTCCATTCTTGTTTCAGTGAAAGCGAGAATAGAAGGATTGTTCCATTCAATGAATGCAACAACATTAGTCACGAAGTTTGCACTGTGAGCACCTCTACAAATCCATAGTATTATCTTCATTGTTAGGTTTTCTTGTGTATTAGAGCTCCCTCCTGGCATCAGTGAAATTTCTAGGTTGATATTTGTGTTTTGTTGATTTTGTTCCCTGCATCCAAGCCCCAAGGCATGCTTGTCCTTCATAGTTGGGATAAGTATGGCTACATACTTCGATTGATTGTGTGAATTGTAGTGACATGTGGTGATGGATATATTTTTCACTTATTGTGGGACTTTGAACAAAAATTTCCTTTCGATATTTTGAGGCGTGTTTATGGTCAATGGATTCTTCAAGAAAAGAATTTGAATGGGTGGATCTATCATGTTTTGTTCCTCTTCTCTCATTGTTGTTGTTATCTGGTAGTTCATAGGGGATAAGGGAACTCCCATTGACATCTAAGGTACAACTTGTTCCTCCATAGTTTTGTCCTCCTTATTGGCCATAGTTTCCTCGTCTAATTGGTTTGGCACATGCATTTTTATTATTTATTGTAAGGAGGAGTTGACATAGCTGCTGAGTTGGTGTATAAGTAAGAGATGGTGCATGCTCAAGTTGGAGAGGGTTGTAGGGAAGTACAATATATGATATAATTCCAGGGTGGTCAGTTCTTGGATTAACTCCAGTTGGATCGATGCTAGTCTTATAAGACTGCTCGTAAATCTCTCTTTTATTAAATTTGATAGTGGGGTTGGGCTGTAGTCGTTTTGTGCTAGCTTGTGCAACCCCTCCCAAGTTGAGTAAGGAGAAGTTTGGACCCGATGTGGGAATATCGCTAGCATGTGTGAATTTTGGGTTACATAGTTCTGGTTGAAAGGTGTGAATGGGTTTGCAAGGTTCTGGAACACAGGATTTTGTGAGATATAATTTGTGATTTCTGAGGCTTGGTGATTCTCGAAGAAAAATTGTGTCTGGTGTTGGGACTGGAGATTTGGAAATGGTGGTCGCGGATTGCTTAGGTTGTTCATCAACGATTTGAAGGATGGATGTGGTTCATTATGAGATGATGATTTTGTCGTTGGGAGTAAGTTTGATGTCGTTGCTGATATAATCAATTATTGTTTTGGGACATTGTTGCAGGAAGTTTGGTTGAGATTTGTGTTAGTTAAAGTATTTTGTGTGTGGATTTTAAAGGTTTTCTCCAAGCAAGTGAATCCATTAGGATCTATGGTAGTTGTTCATTTGGATTTTTTTGTACTTTCCTCCTATTTGAAAGACGTGCAGTATTGGTGATCATTGGGGATGATTGGAAACTAAAATTATCAATTTCAGTATATTGGCTCTTTACTAGAATAGCCATAAAATTTGAAGCTCTAGGTGAATTATCAGTGGAAAAACATGGGACTGTGTAGAATGATCATGGGATTGACATGGGGTTAGGTATTATTATATAATGCAAAAAAAATATTTAGGCCAAGTAGGGTTGATTTTGTGTTATATTGTTGTTTATAGACCAAGAACATGCTAGACTTCATAACAATTGGAAGGGTTAGGTTCAGAGAGCTTTCAGGCTTGATTCAAGATAGGTTATGATTGAATTATTTTCCATTTATGTTATGTGTGAATGCTAGTTGTTCCACTAGTATTGCTTGTACAATACGTGGTTAGGCAGTTAAAAGGGATCGAAACTGAAATTATATCTTATTATCAATCTCATGAAATGAGCGTGTCTTATTTGCTTGGGTTTTACGAGTGTGACTGTATTAATTGTGAATGTGATTGTGTGATATGTGATTCTTGGTTGTCTCAGGTACCACATCTATTAAATATTATCGGTTGACTCGGATACCACATGTGGTATAAATTATTGGTTGACTCAGGTACCATGCCTTATACAAAACATCGATTGGTTGGCTTGGGTACCACGCATGGCGTTACGACCCGATTTCAAAAACTAAGGTTTCGAAACCATTTTCACAACTTTGGCAATTTTGTTACGTTTTGGGAAAATTTATAATTTGGAAGTCGCCACTTAATTTTTTAGGAAAATCAAGAAAACCATTTTAAAAAAAGGGCTTTGAAATGAAAAACCTTTAATAAACCATAGTCGGATAAGGGTTCAAATAATCCTCTAAGGAAGGGTTTAAGCATCTTAGAAAATCCGCTAACATGCGATTGACCGACAAATTTAAAAACTTGGCTAATTTTATAAAATAAAAAGAATTACTTATAAAAAAGTTCATGTTTGAAACTTAGATAAAAATCTTTTGATACTTGTAAAGATCTCAAGAATAAATCTAACTTGAAACTTTTACCCATAGTCTAGTTTTCAAACATACAATTAATCCAAACTCCTAAACATGGATTAAAGGACCTTGTTTAACAACTAAGAAAGGATATAGAAAATCCTTAAGTTATTCGTACAAAGTCCTAAGTTAAATTAAAAGACAAATAATTTATTTTAAGAAACTTAACAATTTTATCCTATTCAAGTGTTTGAGTCGTAATCAACACAATCACTTAGACGTGGATTTGAAAGCTAATACTAACTATGAAAGAATATGGATAATTCTCAAATTAGTCTTGAAGCTTAGATTGCCTAACTTAAAAGAGGTTTTAAAAATTTGAATACTTAAATAAACAAATGACGAGATAGAAGAGCCATTAAAAACCTCCAAAGGATTCATCCAAGTTAATAAAAAAGTTAGCACTCATAATAAAAAATAAAAAATAACAAGGAAACACAAGTAAATAATGAATCAGATAATTGAAGTTTCCAGCCCACAATTCGACTCTTTTGGGGGAAGAAATTATTGCTTTTGCCGTTTTGACTTTAGACCGTTGGCCCAAAACACATACTGATCTTGTTTGTGTTGTTATCAAACCTTTTCAGGTCCAAGAAATGCTCTTCTTATATCCCTTTGGGGCTGCTACAAATCTGCTTTACTTTGACCAAATTGGCCAAAATACTAGCTTCCTTTTCATGACTTTGATCGAGGTTGACTCGAAGATGATCAAATGCAAGAGAATGGGAGTCCAAATCGGATTCAAGTCAGGAGAATTCATGGGAAGAAAATGAAGGAAACAAATTAGTAATTGATCTAGAAGAGGGCTGATCCTAATTTAACATATAAACGAAACCCAAGGAACTTTAATGATGCAACTTAAATCTGCCCAATAAAAGGAGGAAACAACCAGGGACAAAGAGTGCAACTTTCCATCCTAAAACAATTCCTCACATGCAAAACAGAAGGCACCATAATCACAATTGAAATGTAAGCAAAAAGTTGGTCAACAACTAAGTGGAACAAATACACATTCATAAGCTTACTGTAAAAAAATAATCAGAAAAAACAACAAATAGATAAAAATGAACAACCAATTCTAATAGCAACTAATCTCCTGGAGACAAATTTGAACATCAAAATGAGTAAGAGAAACTTAAAACTAACTAAAAGGCCAACAAGTTGCAGGTCAGATCAACTTAATAGACCAAACACTAAGCTAGTTATGCATATAAGTGCACTAGAAGAAAAATAAAAATAAATCCTCAGAGTATAAACAAATTGGTTAATTAATCTACTGCACAATAAGTATTACAGACAATTAGCAATGCAAACTAAAGGATCCCAACAACTTCCAAATTTCAAGAAGCAAACAAACAATGGAATACTATCTAAACCTAAACAAAACGAGATGCAAAATAAACTAAGGCATGCTGGAAAATTATGACGCATAAGACACCATATAACAAAATTGGTGATATTCGAAATTACTAGAGACAAGCCAAAAAAATGCAAAACCCAAAAATAGCATACTCATCCACTGTCCAAACTACGATAAAAATTACGCAAAACTAAACATGAATTCTAAACTAAAACTAACTTACTATTACCATTAGCAACATACACTTTGAAAACCTCAAAAGAAAAGATGGAGAATGTCATTTTCAAGTCGATTAAACACAGACTTAAAGAGAAGAATATTTAAAGTAAATGGGCAGCCAACTCATGCTAGTAAGAAGCTCTCTTTTGCGCTCATGGCCAAAACAATTGAATTAACTAGGATGAACGAAAGAATACAAGCAATATGTGGTCATCAAATACTACTAAACGAGTGTAACATCTTCATACTACGAGGTGATCCCAAAAAAAGTGAGCAATATTGAACTAAAATTACTGATCTATACTTGAAAATACACTAGAGAAACAACGAAATGACTTCTTTGACACTTCAGGACATATAGTTAAAACGAGAAAAAATACTCTAGCAAACAAAGACAAAACAGAATCGTAGCAGTTAACAAATGAACAAACCAAGCTTAAGGCAAGCACAACCACGAACTCAAGAAGACTAAGAAGTAGTGACAACAAATTCAAGCAAACATTAAAAGATTTTGAAAGCGAAACACACAATACTAGTTTCAGAAAGCTTAAGATGAAGAGAAAAACTCATCTTGAGCATGTCATATAGGATCCCTGTTGAATCGACAAAGAACAAAACGTGATTCAACACGTTCAAACTCGAGATGAACAAAAAAGTTACTAGTTGTTTACCTCTTGCTGAGCAGCGAATGGGACGGTGACGAGTTTTTGGGAATGCTTCCACCACAAAAACTTGACCACGAACAACGAAACGAAGAACCTGGATAGAATACCATCAGCTACCTCGAATTCCAAATGAACGTGTGAGAGAGCAACATACGACACCAAAAGATCCGAAACTAAGATCCTGAACGAGTTTACTTCTTTATTCGGGAGTGTATTTCGAGTATATTGAAACTACTATTTGCTTAAGCTATTCTCTATATTTTCACTCAAAAATCCCCCCCCCTAACAATGAATAAGGATGAGGTTTAAATAGGGGGAATTAGGGTTCGAAATTGAGAGGGGACAATCGGATGAGAACATGGGTAGAATAGGAATTCAATTCCACTTCCAAATTTGAATTCTCTCCCTAAGAAGAGAAAAACTGCTACTTGATGTACGAAAATCACCAATTTTTCAACAAATTCCAACGACTAAACAACAAGGGTGGTTCGATCTTGAGGCGAGGACAAAGGGACGAGAAGATCACTCCACCTGGCTGCAAAGGATGAAGCTGCCTGCTGGAATCGGCGCTGGAACAGTACTACGCGTACTATTTGTCAGGGTAAAGAGGAAAATGATGAGAAAAAATGCAGTGTACCGTGTTGTACTCGCGTAGACGCCGTGTATTGCTTTCCATGAGTTCATCATTTGAATTATTGTTGTATTGTTGCTGAATATGTTGGAAAGATAGGGTAATGGGCCAGGGATGGGGTTATTTGAGTTGGCTCGGTTGGGATATTGATGGGCTGTTGAGGAAATATTGGTATTGCTGATGGGTTTCTCGTTGGTAACAGAACTTGGGCAAAATTTGACAAGGAGCAAAAGTATTGTTATATTTGACTTTTGAAAAATAACCAAATGGATTGCGAACTTGGCCAATTGAATTTAATTGGAGACGAATTTAGATAAGATTAACTAGTGAGCTTCTTAATTTTAACAAAATAAAATAATTAAACTATATATAAATTACTTAGTTCAAAAATATAAGTCAACTTAAACTAAACTAATTTAATAATATATTTAATTAAAAAATAAAATCTTTTTGAGATAATTTTCGAATATTCGTAAAATAGCGTAATTAGACATGATTGTAAAAATATACATATTTGCTATTTAAAACTATTAAGGTTATCAAAAAATGGCAAAATTACTTTTAAAAATAACCTAAAAAAAACCTTGAATTTTATAAGTCAATTATTTTAAAATCGTTTGAAATTAAAGAAACTCGAAAGTTAATTCATATCATGGAGTGTCAAAATTGGGTGTCAACACATGGTACAAGTTTCATATCGGCTGAATAAGATACCACACATGGTACATATTGATTATTTTTTGTGTGTTGGTGCCATGAGTGAACCAAGTTTGTGTATTGTAGTGTAGTTGGACATAATTGTTGTGGTTGTTAAGGTAGGATTAGGATCAAGAATCATGTTTATGTTACTGACTGTGGCTATATTTGCATGTTGTCTTGTTTTACTAAGTTTCAGTTACCTTTACATATTTCTTATAATTGGACCTAACTGATGATCCTACAGTACACTATTGATTTTGTGTATTGATATTACACTTGCTCTTCTTTTGTTGAGTACAAGGCATATTCTAGCAGCTGCTACACGACCTCAGTTGTGAGTCTCATAATTTCTGAATCCTAGGGTGAGCTGCTTCTTTCGAATTGTTATGGTTTCATCTTTTTCCTCTAGTCCATGCAATTAGACTTCTTTTGTTTTGGGGATTCATAGTCGTATTCTAGATTGCGTAGATGTTTTGTGTACATAACTTTCAGGTTCTAAGGGAGTGAATTCCGCCATTGTTTCTTGTAAATACTTTAGATATGAATTTGTGATTTTAAATTAATGATCTATTATTTTTAGATGTTTAGTTGCTTGTGTATTAGTAGAAAGTTGGTTCTCCACCGGGGGTTTAATGTGGGTGCCTCTCATAGTGGGTTTAGTCGTGACAAAGATGACATCTGAGCCCTAGGTTTGTTGATTTCATTATATCAAAACAGGTCTAGTAGAGTCTTGGTGAATGGTATAGAGACATATGTACTTTTCTTCAAGAGGCTACAAAACTTTAGGAAATTATCTCTTCTTTCATCCTTCATGCTATGACTTGATTCTAATTGGTATGTGATGAACCACATTGGTATTTGACTTCCTTCATTCCTTGTCCACAAATGGTTGATACTAGGTGTAAAAGAGTAAGGGTCCTATCTCCAGCTATGAAACGGGCAATATGAGGGCGAGGAAGGGGGAGGGGTATATGAAGGGATCGGGGAAAAAATAAGAGCAACAATTGCCAGGGTTGCAGCTCTGGCGTCGATTGGGCCAAGACCAGAGACCCCTCCCCCATCCCAAGACCGTGTTTAGGAGTATTTTAAGGTATAATATGAGAATGGTGTGGAACCAGAGATGGTAACATAGTTAAGGGTGTAGGCCTTTCCCCTATGACTTCTAAGGTTGTTCAGCAGATGTTGGCCTTTTTGAGTGGGATAATGGATATTGGAGCCACTGCCATTGTGTCGGCTATTCATGCTCCAGATGCCCATCCCGTTGCTACCACTGTCCTAGGATGGATGAAGCTTCAGATACTAATGCATTCTTTCATTTGTTACTAGGCCCTGTCATGATCGGGACCGAGTATAAGGTGTTGAGCAAGTTTCTAAAGATGAAGCCTCCGTTCTTTCACGGTACTAAGAATGCAAACAACTTTGATTCTATTCTAAATTGTTATGAGAGGTTTCATAAGTTGGTATTGTGCAATAGCATGGACCGAAGTTTGTTACTTTTCAGTTGTAAATGGATGCTAAATAGTGGAGGAGGGCACATGTGGAGCGTCAATCGTCTATTTTGCCTTCACTAACTTGGGCCTAGATTCATGCCCTGTTTCTGGAGAAATATGTACCTCGTACCCTCAATATCAAAAGAAGAATGATTTTCTAGCACTTTAGTAGGAAACATGTTTGTTGTATCCTATGATGCTAAGTTCCATGCTTTTGTCTCACTATGCTACCTAATTTTTCGGCATAGAGGAAGAGATGATTTTTTGTATGTAAAAGGTTTAAACACTGAGCTGCAAATTTTATTTGTACATATGACTTTTGCAGTTAAGAGTTATGATGAGGTGAATGATTATGTGAAGAAGTTGAAGGGGGTCAGACAGGTTGAACATGTTAAGGTACTGGCTCAGAAACCCATGAGTATGGGTAATTTCACTGGTTCTTACTATAGAGGTCCCGATCAGAAGATGTATTCGGCCCGTCCTATCCGGTCATCCTTGCTAGCTTCTACAGGTGGCCATCCTGGGGTCATTCAATAGTCTTTGGCTCCTAGAAGCCAATGAGCTTCTCATTCTTCTGTCAGAAGGCCATCTCTTGATTGAGAATGCTTTAATTACGGTAACTTGGGTCATTTTAAGAAGGAACACCTTTTCGAACCGGCAAGTAATCAAATAGAGCAATAGAATATGGTTGTAGTTCCAATAGGTGGAGGTGGGAATGTGTTCACACAAAAGAATTTGAATTTGAGATGTAGGAGGTCGATGGAGTTTCTGGAAGACTATGACATAACCATCCAGTATCATCCGGATAAAGCCCACGTGGTGGCAAACACATTGAGCCGGAAAATGGTCAGCATCGAAGTTAAGCCCACGTTTCTATAAGAAATCAAGACCAAAAAATTTAAGGATTAGATTAAGCCCACGTTTCTATAAGAAATCAAGACCAAACAATTTAAAGATTAGATATTGAACATGCTAAGGAACAAACTGGTGTTCAGTGAGGCCGAGACAACACACTTGACACTTGTTGGGTACTATGTTTTAGAGGGAAAATTTGTATTCCTCGGGTTGAAAATTTGATTCAGAATGTATTGGCAGAAACTCTTGGCTCGCGGTACTCGATTCATCCAGGCATAAAAAAAATGTATTAAGATTTGAGGTAGCTTTATTAATGGCCTTGGATGAAGAGAGACATAGTTGTATTTGTGTCCAAGTGTCAAAAATGTCAACAGATGAAATATGAGCACTAGAGCCCTGCAGGATTGCTCCAAAGAATGCCCATTTCTGAGTGAAAGTGGGGAAGGATAGCCATGAGTTTTGTGATGAGTCTTTCTAAGACCTTGAGAAAGTATGATTCAATTTGGATCATAGTGGATAGGTTGACTAAATTAACTCACTTCATTCCAGTAAGAGTACATTACGACTCCCAACAGTTGACTAAGATTAACGTCAAGAAGATAGTAAGGTTGCACGGGGTGCCTCTTTCTATCATTTCAGATCGAGGTACGTATTTTACAAAGTTTTGGACAAATTACACGAAAAGTTGGGCACCTAGCTCACATTTAGCAAAATATTTCATCCTCAAACAAATAGTCAGTCGAAGAGGATGATTCAGGTGTTGAAGGACATGTCGAGAGCCTATGTGATTGATTTTGATTTTGGGGGCCACCGGGATCACTTCTTACTATTGTGTGAATTCTCGTATAACAACAGTTATCATACCAGTATTGACATAACACCATTCGAAGCACTTTATGAAAGGGGATGTAGATCGCTCATAGGGTAGTTCGAGGCGGTAGATGTGAAGTCTTTAGGCATTGACTTGGTGAGGGAAGCTTAGGAAAAAGTGAGAGATATCCAAACCAAGTAGTTGGCAGCCAGAGGAGACAAAAAGAGTATGTAGATCGCAAGGTTAGGGACATGAAATTTCAGGTTGTGAATAAGTTACGTTGAAAGTATCACCAATGAAATAAGTGATGAGACTTGGCAAGAAGGATAAGATTAGCCCTCGGTATATCGGTCCATTTGAGGTACTCGAATAAGTGGATCCAGTAGCTTACAGATTGACATTGCCTCCCAACTTTTCTGGAGTCCATCATGTTTTCCACGTATCCATTCTAAAAAGGTACCATGAGGATGAAGATTACATCATCAAATGAGATTCAGGCTTGTTAAATAAAGACCTCTAGAAAGCAAATGCAATGACTCAAAAGGTAAAAGCCCAAACGGAAATGTAGAAATATTGAAAGTAAGAACATGATTGGTTGAAGAAGGAGATAAGGAGCTAGACCGAGAGAAAGCAAGATGAGAGATACAAACTTTGCCTAAATATGATTATAATACACATAAACTATTCTTTCTAATTGATGGGTCCTTTTAAACTAGTTGCTAATTATGCCTGGATCCCAAATCAACCTTTGTGAAGGTCTTCTGATTCTATTTCTCAGTCCAATAGTTGCTTGTGTGGCATCTTATAGATATCGTCATTGGGCTTGGAGTGATTCATAACAGTTGCTCACCCGTACCTCCTATTTTAGTGAGCAAAAAAAGGTGAAAGGAGCACAAAAGAGGAAAAATTACTTGGATGAGTACCTTTTAATAAATAATTAATGATTTTATCGATACTTTTTATTTATTATCATTTATAGCAATATATAACAATACTATGATAAATTTGCGATATGTATTAAAAGTGAATTATGTATGCAATATATATGTATTATAACTGTTTTTTAAAAATATATTATGCTTGTTGGTAAGAAATTGACATATTATATTATAAGTGTATTAATATGTGTGATAAATGTATTATCCATCAATAAAACTTATATTATATGTGTTCTATAAATTATTCTTTGTAATATGTATTAAAACTATATTAAAAGTGATCAAGTGAAAAAAAATATTATTACTATAAATGGTAAATATTTGTTTAATACGGTATATTTATGTAAGCTTCCATAATAAATTTGTCCTTTCAACTTTTTGTAAGCGGGACCATTAGCCATTTAAATGAGAGCTGATGGAGCTAATTTGCTGGCCAACATTATCTCTCTTCTGACACTCGCATTCACTATCCAAAACATAAGAGAAGTCTCACCCAATGGCTTCCCTCACCGGCGCCACCTCTCATCTCCTCCCCTCCGCCACCATCGCCGCCACCTCCGCCTCCACGACGGCCAGACTTGCCATTTCATTCTCCTCTTCTTCTTCTTCTCTTAAATGCATTCGATCATCTCCCCTCCTTCCCCACATCTTCCGCTACCAGGTTCATTGCTCTTCTCCTTTAGTTAATTTTG
The DNA here is from genome assembly GCF_019186545.1 of Solanum stenotomum. Taxonomy (NCBI): domain Eukaryota; kingdom Viridiplantae; phylum Streptophyta; class Magnoliopsida; order Solanales; family Solanaceae; genus Solanum; species Solanum stenotomum. The sequence goes on from NC_064292.1 coordinate 45,332,400, forward strand.
TTTTTTCTATATTCTCGTTTTGAACTCAATTTGTTTTCTTGTAGAAACGAGCGTTGATTGGAACAACGTCTAGTGGAAGATTCAGTACATTGGCTTCGCCGAAATGCGCTGCTTCTGATCCCGATCAGTTGAAAAGTGCAACAGAGGACATTAAGGAGCTGTTGAAGACCACCTTCTGTCATCCTATTTTGGTAATTTTTTTCTTTCATGCTCTAAATCACTTCTTAACTAAATGAGGCGAGGATTGAAATTTGAACCTATATGCTCTTCCCACTTACCTATTTTAGGTTCGCTTGGGCTGGCATGATGCTGGAACTTATAACAAGAATATCGAGGACTGGCCACAAAGAGGTGGAGCTAACGGGAGCTTAAGATTTGAAGTTGAACTAAAACATGGAGCAAATGCTGGTAAATATTCAATTTCTTATTACACTTTTTGCTTGCTTACTATCTATTTTTGGCTGACAAGCTTGCAATTCAGGACTTGTTAATGCACTGAAACTTCTCCAGCCAATCAAAGACAAGTACGCTGGTGTGACATATGCAGACTTATTTCAGTTGGCTAGTGCCACTGCCATTGAGGTCGTTACTACTTTTGGCTTTTGTGTTTGCCTGAAAGTTAATTCACTCACTTAGTTTTTCTGCTTTTTCAAACCTATAGGAGGCTGGAGGCCCAAAAATTCCCATGAAATATGGGAGAGTAGATGTTTCTGGACCTGAGGAATGCCCAGAAGAGGGAAGGCTTCCTGGTGAGAGATTCTTCACTGTCATCTATATTTCTTTGGCACATCATGATTTTTTTTAGCAGCTTAGCTTATCATGCATGGAAAGTACTGATCAGGATCATCTTGAATGAATTTTATCCCAGTGTTTTAGTCAGGAACTTTATCCCAGTGCTTAGTATTTAATGGACTCCTGCAGAGACAACAATTTCATCTAATGCTATCTTTACATTATCCTCTTTGAAACCTGGTGGTTAGTGAAGTTCAATTGGTTTGCACTAGGTGTGAAGTTAGGTAAGAGACCGCATAGAACTTTTTCTTTCTCTGAAGTTCATCCAATCCTGGAGATTGAAAGAAGATTGCACATCTGTTATTTAATGGGAAAAAAGCAGAGAGATCACCTAGGTGGATGAAGATGATTGATGGAAGGAGCTATACCTAGGTGTTTGCTGATGCCTCGGGATAGACCACATTATCTCGCTGATGCCAGCGGAAATGCCAAACCCTGCTAAATTTGTTTAAGACAAAATTAAGTGGTCCTAATTGCAAAGCTATCTAGCCAACATTTTTTCAATTCAAGTCCAATTGTATTCTTTAAAAAGTACATCAATATGCGTGATAAGCCTGCATCATTGGGCTTGACTCGTGATCTTCCATGGGACAAATTTGAGGATGTGGAAAGGGGTTATCTATCTGCCTCCTTATATTGTTTTTGGTAGTCCTCACCACGTGAGCTAGCTTTTACGTTTGAGCTAGGCCTAAGGTTTATTTCTTTACATTGTTTCAAAGCCAAACCCATTCTTGTTCTTGGTTTACCCGGTGTCGGAATCCATGTTATATTGTCTACGCTCCACATGCTCAAACAGAAGGGAAGCAGAGATGGTTAGAGTCCCACATTAGTGTGGGGGTCTCCTTATATCGTCTTGGGCAACCCTCACCTCATGAGTTAGCTTTTGGGTTGAGTTAGACCTGAGGTTCATCTCTTAACAATAACATCTAGTTGTCCATCTAAAACTGGTACTCTTCTCATAGGGAATAACGTAGTGTGTAGCATTGGGATATTATTTTGTCCATTGAAAAGAAGTTATACTTTTTTTTTGGGTGAACTGCAGATTTTCATTCATAACCAAAAGTGTATCTTTACAAATGGAGTAGTATTGGACTAACTACTCACTCATCAATAAAAACAAAACCTACTAATCTATAGCCTTCTATACAATACATCCTATACAGATCAGTGATTCAATTCATTATAAAAAAAAAATAGATCAGTGATTCAATACTTTATGTATCTAATCAGAAACTAAGGGTAAACATTAAGTTGTTGAAGTGCAGTCTGCCATTTCGCCCTGGTCTGACTCTTGATATGCATATTAATTACGATTTCCTTAAACACTTCATCAGTGTTCATAATCTGATCTTGTTCCTTTCTCTCCATATGACATACACTAGCATACCAAAAACACTATTTGCAAGTTCAGCTGGTCCAGCCTTCTTCTTTGCCATCAAGCATACGTATATCACTTCTGTCTCCCAGTCCTGAATAGCTCTTGAGAACCCCAGCCATTTACACAATCTATTCCATAATTCCTTTGTCACCTGGCATTCAAAGAACAAATGTCCGAATGTTTCTAATGTCAATCCACAGTAAGCACAATCAGGAGGGATTTGGATCCCAAATTTGATCAGCCTATCAACAGTTGCCAATCTCTTCTGGACAGCTAGCCATACAAAGAACCTGTATCTTGGATGAATTCTGGGGTGTATTGCAATTGCCTTCCATTCAGCTTTAGGGAATTGAGGCATCAGTCTTGTGTGTATGGAGAATTTGTCACCTGACTGGTATGCATCAAAAGCTGGATTCAAGTCTCCTTGTACTGTTTGTCCCAGTAGTATCCATTCCCTTGCTACCAATATCTTCTTCACAACCCAAGAAGCATTCTTAGGTATTTGGACTGTTTCAATGTCTTTCCTTCTTATAAAATAGTTGTGCAACCACTGGATCCATAAGCATTCTTTGTTTCTTGCTATATTCTATAATTGTTTCAATATTGCAGCTCTATTCCACATACATAAGTTGATGATATTCAGGCCACCAGCTGCAACAGGTTTGCAAATGTTTTCCCAAGAAACCAACGTTTTTTTTATATGCTCATATTACCAGTCCACAAGAAAGTTCGACAAATCTGTTCAATACTCTTCATCACCTTCTTAGACATCAAAAATATTTGGGACCAATAAGCTTGCACCCCAAACAAGACTGACTTGATCAATTGTACTCTTCCAGCATAGGTTAGTAATTTAGCAGACCAGCAAGTGATCTTTGCAGTAATTTTTTCAATAAAGGGCAAGTAATGGTTGAGGCTGAGCTTCTAAGATGCTAAAGGCACTCCTAAATATTTGAATGGGAGGACACCTTCAACATATTCCAGCTCCTCAAGAATCTCTTCTTTTGTGTGAGTGGCAACCCCTGCAATATATAGAAAGCTTTTGTCTACATTAGGCTGTAATCTAGAAGCTTTGGAAAACTTCATGAATGCTTCATTTAGCAACCTAACAGAGATAATATCAGCCCTCCAATACATCAATCGATCATCTGCAAAACAAATATGCACACTGCCCAACTTCCTGCACCTTGGGTGAGAGTTGAAGTTCCCATTCCTAGCTAATTGATTCAGTTCTCTTCCCAAATACTCCATAGCCAAGACAAAATGATAAGGGGACATAGGGTCCCCTTGTCTAATGCCTCTTTTTGCATTAAAAGGGTGAGTCAGTCCTCCATTAATCATCAAGGAATAGGACACTGTAGACACATATGTCAGTATCCAATTACAAATTTGGCAGGAAACCCTATGTCTGTTAACAACTTCGTAAGAAAGCCCCATTCCACAGTATCATAAGCCTTCCTTAGGTCCATCTTAAGAACATACCTTGGGGAAATCCATTTCCTAGAATAGCACTTAAAAATCTCATGACTAAACAATATATTATCAATAATGCTTCTCCCTTCAACAAATGCAGATTGGGAGCACCCCACTAGTCCACCAATCACCTGTTTGAGTCTCCTGGTTAACACCTTTGAAATGATTTTGTACAAGGTAGTACAACATGCTACTGGTCTATAGTCCTTAACGTTGTAGGGGATGGAACTTTGGGAATTAGAGTTATTGCAGTAGTATTTATAGCAGAGTGAAGTATACCAGTGCTGAAGAACTGCTGCACAGCTTGTACTATCTCATCGTCCAGCAACTCCCAATTCTTTTTGAAGAACTCAATAGGAAATCCATATACCCCTGGAGCTTTCTCTTTCGGCATAGCCTTGATAGCATCAGTGATCTCCTCATATGTCACCTCTCGTATCAATTCTTTTTGTTGTTGCACTGTTAAGTAGATCCCATCTCTAATAACCATGGAGTCCAAGCAAGGAATCTCAGTAGCACAATCCCCCATCAATCCTGAGAACACAGATATGAATTCAGTCTCAATAGCCTTTGGATCAGTTAGTTTGACATTATCTTCAGTGTAGATGGAAGTTATTGCATTGTGACTACTCCTCATCTTCCATTGAGCATGGAAATACTTAGTATTTCCATCTCCACTCTCCACTCTCCACCCAAGTAGCTCTTGCTTTGTGTCTAATAGCTTGTTCCTCTATGTTTCTCCGTTTTGCAATTTCTAGCAGCAGCTCCTATTCCTGGTTAAACAAGTCTTGACATAACATGTGGCTTTGGATTTGACCCTGTACTATACCCAACTTTTCTCTTGCTAGGCACAACTTCTGTTGGTATGTTTCCATAAACCCATTTATGTCTTTGAGTTGTAGCTTGAGCTTCTTCAATTTGCACCACTCATTCTCCATTGGCTGATCAGATTCCATTCTAGTCCACACTTGTTGCAAAATGCTGCTAAAATCAGGATGTTCCATGACATTAGGAAAGAATCTAAAAGGTCTAGGATGAAGGTTGTGCTGCTGACAATACTTAACAAGTATAGGGGAGTGATCTGATATTGAGGGATGGAGGAATTCAGCTTCCACTTGGCCACACTGCTGCACCCACTGAAAGTCCCTTAGTACCCAGTCTATCTTACTATATACTCTGCAGAAGTTAATACTTTTCATTTTCAATTGTTAAACATAGGCATTTAGACATTTTTTACTTAAAGACTAAATTCCACTTGGTGTCGATCCTCTTCTATTTATCGTGTCAAACAGGCAGCTTTATTTTTTTATCATGTTGTTTTTCTTTAGTATCTTACATAACCATTTACCTAACCATCTTCTTTTTATACCGAAATAAAGGGCTACACGATGTTCCAAATTGCTTTGGTCTGATTATTCAGCTTGTGATAGAAGCATATCCCTGTATAACCCATTTGCAGTTTGTTGTATGTCTTAGATGGTCTGCCATGACTTCCTTTTTCTAATCCTTCATTATGAACCAGATTATTTGTTTATCATGTTTTCTTGTCACTACTAGCATTGTACTTTAGCGGATACTTCCTTCTTATCAGCGCCTCAACTTTGTTTACTCCCCTAAACGGCTTCCTCGCCTACCGGTTTCAACATTAGGATGACATAGTATAGAAGTTTTCTCCCTGTTTCCAGTGTGCTAATAAACTAGAAATCATGATTCAAATAATTCTAATACATAATAACTAACATAAATTTATTCAATCATATATATGATATTCAAGAATATATGAAATTAGTTCCGCATATTTTTTGAACAATATACATTTGCTTCTTACTTATTCATGCTATCTGAAATATCTGATTGAATTTCAGATTGTTGCTCCATTTATCTAAATACTTAAATTTTTTTGGAGAGGTTTTTGAAAAGAGTCTTTGATATATCAGGCATTGTCTGCCTCACAATTTTTACAACTGAGTCTATATATAGACATACACACTCTAATACGCTTTTTACATCTGTCCACTACTATTTACTACTATTCATGAATAGTTTTTATTTTGTCTACCACTATCCTATTTACGACATATTAATAATGTACACATACACTTGTCATTATTTGCACACTAT
>NC_064292.1:45338693-45382423 GCF_019186545.1 Solanum stenotomum
TCTTTAGTTAGTCCTATCTTGATAACTTGTATTTGAGGTTTTATTTCCTCGTATAATATCTCCGCTGGTGCTGTATAGAATTTTATATAAAATAAATTTCCTTTTGTAACTCTTTTGTATGTGATGAATGCCTTGTGTAATTCTGGTATTCCACTAACTTCTTCTCCGTCGTATGTGTATACGGTATTTAACAGTCCATAGTTGTAACATGTTCTTACTAAATTAGCATTAGTTTTTGGCCGTGCAATTAGCTTGTTATATCCTTGTAACTTTTGTGTCAAATAATCTTGGTTTGGTTCTTTTGTAGTTGATCTGGGGTTAAGGTTTAAATAAGTTTGATTTTGTGTATATTTTCGATATAGGTTCGTGTGATGTAGTTATATGTCTTTTTCTCATTTTGGTTTTGCAAACTATCTGCGTATGTAGATGTTTGTGGTTCCATGGACATGTGTCTAGGTGTCCTTTGGGTAAATGGTTTTTCGAATAGCTGGTTTAAGTTTGCATTTTTATGTTGTTTATCACTAACTTGTTTGCTTGTACCTGCAGCTGTATTTAAACAAACATTATGGGTTTTAAGGAGTTTCCCATCGTCTCCTTTTAGCTCTGGGTTTTTTCCGTCTTCCGATCGACGTAGCTCCGCATTTTTATAGTCATGCTGTTGACTAGCTTTAGACTTCAGATTATCTTCATTAGTCTTTAGCTTTTGTATCTCGTTGTCCATACTATCCACTTTTGTACAAAGTGTAGTAATGGCTTTGAGTATCTTTTCAATTGTATCTTCTTCCTCAGTCTCAATGGTATCAGAGCTATGGATAATAAGAAACATGGTAAGAAACATAGTAGTAGAAAGATAAGAAAAATAAGAAGAAAATTAAACAAATTATATCCGGAATATAAACAACTTAATATCATAAAAACTGATAACGAAAAATTAAATCAATTAATAGATAATATATCTAAAGTAGAATATAAATATATTCAATATTTAAAATTACAATGAATAACGAGAATAACGAATATAGACAAAAACTTAATGAAATAATTATAGCAAAAAGACAAGAATTAACACATAGTCAAAGTAGACTTAACAGTAATATATTTGCAGGAATTTGTCACAAATCTATAATAACACAAAGAAAGACTATTTTATATCTGGAAATACAAATAAATAACTTAGAATATAAACTTCAACACAATCTATAAATGAATAAGGAAGAATATTTGTTTTTGAAATAGGTAACTTTGTATTCACACAAAAGACCTCATCAAGTTTCTTGATGAGGAGGGATTTACAAACCCCCCGGGGGTGCCATCATTCTCAAATCCAAAACCAAATTTTCAAAAATTTACAATTGTCCTATAAACTCTACTAAACTATCTGCTTCCCCCACTAAATCTTGTTTACACCAAAAAAACAAAAGACTAAGGCATCTCATCTTGATCGTCTGAGAACTGCTAGTCCTCCCTTCAAAGCACCTTCCATTCCTTTCTTTCCATAGTGTCCACCAAATGCAAGCAGGTACATTTTTCCACCAATCTCCCTTTGATCCTCTCTTCCCAATTCCTTGCCAGCGTGTTAGTTAGTACCTCAAAAGTGGTTCTGGGCATTGTCCAGTTAACCCCGAGTATACAAATGAACATGTTCCACAGATCTGCAGCCATCCTGCAGTGCAAAAATAAATGGCCATTTTCTTCAGCCTCTTGTTCACACATAAAGCACCTTGAGCAGATCTGTAAACCTCTTCTTTATAGCACTTCGTGTGTTAGACAAGCTCTTCTAATTACTAACCAAGTGAAGCAAGCAACTTTTAGAGGATCTTAATCTTCCATATTAATTTCCAGGGCCAAGATGTTATCAAAGAGTGGTTGGTGTTTCTTTCCCAGTAACAAGACTTTACTGTAAAAACTCCCCTACTATGCAATTTCCAAACTGGTTTGTCGGACTCTGCATTGATGCCAAGGAACAGGTTCAAGGTCTAGAGTAAGTCTGCTACCCTTTCAACCTCCCAATCATTTAGAGCCCTTCTAAATATAAGATTCCAGCCTTGAGGACTCCACATCTGCGCTGTAGTGTCATTTTGTTGTAGGCTGATGATGTACAAGTCAGGAAAGAGTATCCTCATTTTCACATCGCCTAACCAAATCTCATTCCAGAAACTGATCTTCAGGCCATTCCCTACTCTGAAAGTCACCTGCGCATTGAAGTCGGTCCACATTCTCCTAATAGTTTTCCATACTGAGCACCCAAAAGTACCATTCACCTCTTCAGTTATCCAATTACTCTGTAGGCCATATTTCTCAGCTATGAACCTCCTCCATAATGCTGTATCTTCGCAACAGAATCTCCACAACCATTTTTGCAGCAAACTAGTGTTCTGAATACTTAAATTCTTAATGCCCAGACCTCCTTGTACTTTGCTCATTATCACCTCTTCCCATTTAACCAAGTTGTATCCTTGCTTCTCTTTGTTCCCTTGCCAGAGGAACACCCTTCTCAACTTGTTGAGTTTCTTTCCAATACTTTTTGGTAGTGGAGAAAGACTTAGCATATAAGTTGGGAGGGCATCCAGAACTGATTTTATGAGAGTCACTCTACCTCCCAGAGATAAATATTGACTCTTCCACCTTGTCAGCTTCCTTTCACTTCTCTCCAAGACTTCACTCCATACTTCCAATTCTTTGTTCTTGGCTCCCAAGGGCATCCCCAAATATTTGGTGGGAAGAGAGGCCACTTGGCAGCCCAGGTTGTCGGCTAGGCCTTGCATATTATTGACTTGATTAACTGGGAACAGGCAACTCTTCAGCCAGTTCACATGTAGACCTGAGATGGCTTCAAATATGGTTAGTATTGCCCTCAGATGCCTAATTTGCGACACTTCTGCACCACAGAACACAAGAGAATCATCTGCATACAGTAGATGTGTAATCTCCATGTTATTAGCTCTGTTAGTATATGCACCAAAGCCTCTTATCCACCCCAATTCATTAGCCTTTCTAACCATGTAGTTGAGTCCCTCCATTGCTAGAAGGAACAAGAAAGGGGACATGGGATCTCCTTGTCTCAGTCCCCTTTGTGATTGAAAGAAACCTTCTGGACTCCCATTTATAATGATTGAAAACTTCACTGTTGACACACAAAACTTAATCCAATTCACCCATTTCCTCCCAAACCCCATGTCACTCAGAACTTTAAATAGGTAGTTCCAATTTACATAGTCGTATGCCTTCTCTATGTCCAATTTGCATAGAATACCTGGTATCTTTTGCTTTACCCTGGAGTCGACCAACTCATTAGCCAATAAAGAAGCATTCATTATCTGTCTATCCTTAAAAAAAGCCATTTGATGCTCGTTAATCAGTCTCCCCATAACTGTTTTCATTCTTTCAGTGATCAACTTAGCGATGATTTTGTACATTCCACCAATCAGACTTATTGGCCTAAAATCCTTGAGTTCCTCTGCTCCATACTTCTTAGGGTTTAATGCCACAAAGGTGGCATTCAAGTATCTTTCAAACAATTCATTCTGGTGGAAGTTATGAATTGTTTGCATCACATCATCCTTTATGATCTCCCAGCATTCCTTGAAGAAACACATAGTGAAACCATCTGGGCCAGGAGCTTTATCCCCATCACACAATTTGAGGATGTGTACCACTTCCTCTTCTGAGAATGGTCTCTGCATCCATTCTTGCTCCTCTTGACTTATTCTGGGGCAGTTCATCATCACAAAAGGTGGCCTCCAGCTTTCTGATTCAGTGTATAGCTTCTTATAGAATTTTGTTATATGCTCTTTGATTTCTTTTGGTCCTCCCCGCTAATAACCAGTCTATCGATGGTGTTGTATCTCCTATGTGTTGTTGCCACTCTTTGAAAGAACTTGGTATTATTATCTCCCTGCTTTAGCCATAATACTCTGGATTTCTGTCTCCACCTGGACTCTTCATTCTTTGCTAACTCTTCTAGCTCAACTAGGATTGTTGCTCTAATAATCATCTCATCCTCTGTCTGCATTCTGTCATTCTGAATCAAATCTATCTCAGCTAGCTCATTTAGTAACTTGTTTTTCTTGTTGATGAGTTCCCCAAAAGTTACACCGCTCCATTCTTTGAGTTTCTCCTTTAGCATCTTTAATTTCATGCTAAGTTTGAAGTCTGGGCATCCTTCCACAACAAAACCATTCCACCAGTTCTGAATTAAATCTTTGAAACCCTCAACATTAGTCCACCAATTTTCAAATTTGAAGTAAGGATTCTTTTGTTCCCAGTCACCACATTGTAGCATAATGGGGTTGTGGTCAGATAAAACTCTAGGCATAATTTGTTGTCTAATGTTTCTGAATTGTTCTTCCCACTCAGTTGAGTAGAGAAACCCATCCAGCCTAGCAGCACTTTGATGGTTAGGCCCTCTGAACCAAGTGAAACTCCCACCCTTTAGACAAGGGTCATGTAACTCCATATCCTCTATCCACCTCGAGAAATCAGTCATTACATTGGTTATTCTCCTGCATCCTCTTCTTTCTGCCATTGTTCTAACAGTGTTGAAGTCCCCACAGGTAACCCACGGACCTCCACTTAGCTCCCTAACTGCACCAATTTCTTCCCAGCATTTTAATTTTTTAGTTCTAGTGTGTGGGGCATACACACCAGTGAGAAACCAGCAAAACCCATCTTGGACAACTTCGAATTTGTATGTAAGTGAGAATTTGCCTTCCTCTACACTACTGCCCACCCAAATTCTTGAATCCCACATTATCAGGACCCCCCCGCTGCTGCCATTGGCTTCGATATACCCACACCTCATCCATCTGCTAGCCCACAATTGTTTGGCAATCCTGTCTACATCTTTGCTGATTTTTGTCTCCTGAAAGCAGTAAACATCAGCTCTCCATTTAAGTAGAGAGCTCTTAACCAGATTCCTTGTTGAAATCTTGTTAATCCCCCTAACATTCCATGATAATATATTTACTTTCATTTGAGAAATAGTGGCTGGACTCTCCCTCTGTTCCTTACACCTTCAACTTCCTCATTCAAATCTGATTGCAAATTCTTCAACTCATTCTTGCCAATTCCTGTGTGTCGAGGAGTTGCTGCTTCACTATTTTCCCCTATCTTCTACATCCCCCTTTTTCTTTCATCGATCTTCATCAGTAATGTATGTGTTTCTCCCCTAAAACCTTCAAATGCCACTCCGTAAGTTCTGCTAAGTTCCAAAATATGTGAACTTACCCAATTGGATGCTTCGACCTCTGCATCTGTCTGGTCTCCAAAACTTTGTATGGATACCGGCTCAACATCATGAATCTGCTGAATTTGCAAGCCTTCTTCTGGCGATTTTTGTACTCCTGAATTCTCCCCAACATCCTTAGGTTGGTCGATTTCCTTTGCTTTATTGCGAGTTGGTTCAACAGCCTCTTCCATCTGGTTAATCGACTCTCCGAAATTTTGATTTGCAGAGCTGTTGATGTTCTCTACCATCTTCGCTTTTTCCATTTTGTTGTACGCATGTAGGAACTGAGACGCTAGTTCCTTGATGTCCTTTAACCCTTCGAGAAAACTCCCCTGCTTATCACATATTAAGTCAAGTTTTTTATTTAAAAGACCCCCTTTTTTAGTTTGCTCTGGCCCAAACCTTTGAACTGGGCTTTGTTTTGAGTTGGACTCGCCCCGGCCCACTCTTTTATTTATTTTCAAAATCTGCCCATGCTCTTCTGTCAAAACACGTGATTCACCTGCTGTGTTTGATGCTTTTTGACTTTGCTGGAGGTTCTCGTCTTTACCCAATGGTTCTCCGCCTTGTATCCGCTGGGTAATGACTTCAGAGTTCCGATCTTCTCCGGCGACCACCCTTACCAGCGATTCGGTCCAAATTTGCATTGTATAGCATATTTCACCCCCGTCTATGGTCACCTCTTTGGGTATGTCTGCTCCATCTCCTTTGATTGTGATTCTTGCCCACTTGAGATGATTTCTCAATTGGGTTTCCTCTTCTGTCTCTACCCACCCTTTGCAAAAATCTCTGATAGCCTTGAAAATTTTCTGGTCCCAGAATTGCAAAGGTAGCCCTAAAATTCTTACCCAGGTTGAGCTTTCTGTACCCCTCCCGCATCTCGTACCTACCGTCGGGTTCCACCATTGGAGGGTAACTGGCTTATTCCTCCACTCCCAGTCCCCTTCGATCACTTGCTCTGCTGTGACCCTAAGTGCAAACTCAAATAAGAAGAGCCCATTGCCCATTTCATAAATGTTCAGATTGTGTGTCTGTTTCCATAGTCGATTGGCCCATCCCCTGATTTTTGCAAGAGTCGTTGTTTCTCCGACTCTGGGTTCAAATACACCCACCAAACTCCTCTTTAACACTTCGTTGTGCTCCTCTGGATCATCTGTAACAAAGATTCTCTCTCCCTTTAGGACTACCTTCTCCTTTTCAGCAACTTTTGACCCCTTGTTAGCCCATTTAATGCTTAAGGAGATTGGTATTAAATATATTAATTTTTACATTTAATCTTGAAGTAATAAAAACCGATAAGAATGTTATTGCAGATTACCTATCACGACAAAGCTACTCAGACTGAGACTGAGGAAGAAGATACAATTGAAAAGATACTCAAAGCCATTGCTACACTTTGTACAAAAGTGGATAGTATGGACAACGAGATACAAAAGCTAAAGACTAATGAAGACAATCTGAAGTCTAAAGCTAGTCAGCAGCATGACTATAAAAATGCGGAGCTACGTCGATCGGAAGACAGAAAAACCCCAGAGCTAAAAGGAGACGATGGGAAACTCCTTAAAACCCATAATGTTTGTTTAAATACAGCTGTAGGTACAAGCAAACAAGTTAGTGATAAACAACATAAAAATGTGAACTTAAACCAGCTATTCGAAAAATCATTTACCCAAATGACACCTAGATACATGTCCATGGAACCACAAACACCTACATACACAGATAGTTTGCAAAACCAAAATGAGAAAAAAAGACATATAACTACATCACACGAACCTATATCGAAAATATACACAAAATCAAACTTATTTAAACCTTAACCCCAGATCAACTACAAAAGAACCAAACCAAGATTATTTGACACAAAAGTTACAAGGATATAACAAGCTAATTGCACGGCCAAAAACTAATGCTAATTTAGTAAGAACATGTTACAACTATGGACTGTTAAATACCGTATACACATACGACGAAGAAGAAGTTAGTGGAATACCAGAACTACACAAGGCATTCATCACATACAAAAGAGTTACAAAAGGAAATTTATTTTATATAAAATTCTATACAGCACCAGTGGAGATATTATACGAGGAAATAAAACCTCCAATACAAGTTATCAAGATAGGACTAACTAAAGACATGATTATACCCGAGGACATCGGACAACAAGAAGAGATATGCAAAATAGAGATATCAAGTTTTTATGCCAACAAAAGAATAATTGGTATATCAACTATTATACAAATAATTATTTAAACGGAAATGCTATATGGAGTTATTACTCGAGAGATCAATTAATGATATATTCAAATTCAAGAGAACTACGAAGAACAGATATGGATGAAGTCCAGCGATGGATCTTATCATTATTAAAACCAGAGGAACAACCTACGACAAGAGCACTAAAAGCAGGATTTATTTCAACAGAGTTATTAACCAGATATTGCAAACTAATTGGACACAAATATCCTAATCACATATGTTCAAAGTGTAATGGAGAAGATAACATAATTCCAGGTGGAATAATCAACGAAGAAAACAAGAAGGAGAAGATTAGAACGGAAAAAGTTATGTAAGTAAAATAATGTAAAGTAGTCAAATGAGTACGTAGATAAGATGTAAAATGTCATAAAAAGAATAGTGTATAGTTTGGTGTGTGTGTCATAAAGCAGGTATGTGTCTTAAATATAGTGTGCAAATAATGACAAGTGTATGTGTACATTATTAATATGTCGTAAATAGGATAGTGGTAGACAAAATAAAAACTATTCATGAATAGTAGTAAATAGTAGTGGACAGATGTAAAAAGCGTATTAGAGTGTGTATGTCTATATATAGACTCAGTTGTAAAAATTGTGAGGCAGACAATGCCTGATATATCAAAGACTCTTTTCAAAAACCTCTCTAAAAAAATTTAAGTATTTAGATAAATGGAGCAACAATCTGAAATTCAATCAGATATTTCAGATAGCATGAATAAGTAAGAAGCAAATGTATATTGTTCAAAAAATATGCGGAACTAATTTCATATATTCATGAATATCATATATATGATTGAATAAATTTATGTTAGTTATTATGTATTAGAATTATTTGAATCATGATTTCTAGTTTATTAGCACACTGGAAACAGGGAGAAAACTTCTATACTATGCCATCCTAATGCTGAAACCGGTAGGCGAGGAAGCCGTTTAGAGGAGTAAACAAAGTTGAGGCGCTGATAAGAAGGAAGTATCCGTAAAGTACGATGCTAGTAGTGACAAGAAAACATTTTTTTTGATGACAAGGGAAACCCGCAGCCGCTACCCTTTGGGTGCGCACAGGGTAAAACCCCCGCTCCTATGCAATAGCTCGCAAACCACATAGGAGAGGTAACCCGCACTAGGCAAGCCCGGTGCGACGAGCTCGACCCAGAAGGCAAACCCCTTGCTTTCGCTGGCAAGGGGTTTCGAACTAGTGACAAGAAAACATGATAAACAAATAATCTGGTTCATAATGATCTAATATGAATTTAATCAATTATGAATATGGTAGGAAGGAATAATTTGAAATAAAAAACCTGCATAATAAAGAATATGACTACATACATGCATGATAAAAAACTACGAAACTTTAATCTTATATGTACTTAAAAATATAGAAATAATTGAATTAAGAAGAATAATATGGGAAAAAATATTTAATGATTACGAATCAGAAGATATATTGAACCAACAGTAGTATGAAATAGACCTACATGATTTAGACTACGAAAGAATAGAATGGTACGATTTAGAAATAAATTCAGACTAAAATGAACTACAAATATTTACAATATTGGACAGAATCTATGGAAAATATAAAACTATTGGAACAATTAATGGAAGAAAATTTATACATGTACCAAAGAACCCAAGATATGTTATACCAGAATATATCATAAATAATATTAATGAAATATTCAGATTAAAACAACTATCAGAAGAATATTACAATAAATATTATTATATTTTACCATGAATTTCGCACTACCGAAAAATAACATTAAAGAAATATCAAGATTAAGACGCTTAGCAAAAGAATATTATAATAAAATCCTTAAAATAAATTACTCACCTACCACACTACCACGTACCACACTACCACTTTCATAAATCCACTTCCATGAATCCCTCAACTACCAGTTCCGCACCGAAAAATGGTGCATTTTGTATAACAGTCTACTATTGCAGAATTATCCTCCATTTTCTTTAATATATATAACTAACTTAATCTTATTGATTAGATGCTGGTCCCCCTTCCCCTTCTTCTCATTTGCGAGATGTCTTCTACAGAATGGGACTAAGCGATAAGGTAAAATTTGTCAAAGTTTTTCTCTAATTCATCTCATCAATGATCTCAACTTCTTTGTCTGAGGTACGCTTCTCACTAGTGAATTTTTGCTTTCTAGGAAATTGTGGCACTTTCTGGGGCACACACTTTGGGGAGATCCAGACCAGAGCGTAGTGGTTGGGGCAAGCCAGAAACGAGATACACGGTATCCATTTCCACGCTACTTGATATTATCATTAATTGTTAATTGTTGTACTTTTGAGGCGATTTTGCAAGTTTCCATTCCGACTTAGTTTTTTCCAGCTATAATGTTAATCTAGAAAGAAGACTGACAATTGAGGATCATGTCCATTAAAAAGCATGCTGCAGAACTCAAAATGCTCCTTTGTATTGTACCATTCTCAAAACCAAACAAAAACATCTTTGTATTTATGTGTCACAGATATACATAATTATGCTGTTAGTTGTCTATGAATCATTATTCTACACCCTTCCTCTTAAAATTAAATGAAATGTTTGGACTTTGTTATCAGAACACTTTTTCCTCAAATTAATTTGAATAATATTCTCACTTAGCCCTTCGTATGGAAATAGGATCTACTGAGGGGCTGTGTGATTGGAACCTAATTTCCTATAATTTCTAATACATAAGGTTAGTCTTTTGCAATTTACATCTCTATTGTTCAGTCAGTTAATATTAGTTTCTCATGTCTTGATTTTCCTCTATGGTCTGTACCATGGTGCTTTTGTTTCTTTACAAATCTTAATAAAAACCAGATATCTGCTGCTAGCCTCTGAGCAATGATCTACTTATGTTTCTTGCATATTAACAAATCTGACTTTTTTAAGCTGATTTGTCTGCATTACAGAAAGATGGACCAGGAAGCCCTGGAGGACAATCATGGACTGTGCAGTGGTTGAAATTTGACAATTCCTACTTTAAGGTGCTGTATGATGATAATTGCTAAGACTCATAGGCACTGAGGTCTGATGAAACTAGATGAATTGTTACTTATTATTCTAAATTTGAATTGATGTTAGGACATTAAAGAACAAAGAGATGAAGATCTGCTAGTTTTGCCTACAGATGCGGTTCTTTTTGAAGATTCTTCATTTAAGGTGGAAAAGAGAGTACAACTTCGCGAGTTTTGTCAATACTAACTAATTTTGCTTCCCTAACAACTTACATGCTTGCAGGAATATGCAGAGAAGTATGCTGTAAATCAAGATGTATTTTTCAAAGATTACGCGGAAGCCCATGCCAAACTGAGCAACCTTGGTGCTAAATTTGATCCTCCTGAGGTTTGTCAGCAGAAATATTTTTCTTCTGTTAATAGATTATACTTCTTGCATCTCTATTTCTATATGAGCTGTAAGTGAGTTTATAATGGAGTCTTGTTGCACACTCATCTAAATCTTTTTATGAAGTAGCTGGATGAACACTTGTCACCATTTTTTAATTGATTACTATTTGTGTGAAATCTAAATATAGATGTCCCTGTGTCGTTATGAGCTCCTTCTACCTGTCTATTTTTGCTCTCCAGCACAACATGTAAGTATAGCGTCCTGACTAGTTATATAGAATGAATATAATTACCGTCCCACAGAGAATTTGCACCAATCACTTGTTAAATACCAAGATTGGAACTTCTTTGATTTGTTCAGCCAATCTAGCTTTGACTAAAACTTATCAAGGATTAAGCCAAGGAAAGATGTAAATACTATGGGATTTGCTCTTAGTGTAAAGTCTTAAGATCAGATATCTCCTAATACTGATGAAGAGAATCCATTGTAACACGCCCTGTTTGTGATTGCATAAGGCAGACTTGGTATGCTCCTTCACTATTCAATTTACATATAAGCGTTTTGGACCTATGATATTCAATCCTAGTCAGACCTATTCCTTTTTCCAAGTTCAATCGTAAGTTTCCATCATATTAAAACTCAAAAAACAAGTAGATTTCAGTAATTATACCTAAACCACCAAGAAGAAAGAGAAAAAGAAGAAAAACTTTGTCAAAGCAGACTTCTGTTCAAGAATTCCTTTCTTTGCACTTCATTTCCTTGCCAAAGAAAAAAGTTCTCCCAGGCCCTGCTTGATTTCTCCTTATATAAGTAATGGAACAGCAACTTAGAAATTTCGAAATGCTGAAAACAGCACCTGATGCTAAAGCTGGAGCACCTAACTTTGTCTAAAACTTTCTTAGACAGATTTTCGACTACCACACATTTCTTCCTTAGAGCATAGGCACTGGTTTTCAGAGGGATCGTTTTGATGGTTGTGCAGCATCTAGCTGCTAGCCTTCTGCTAATATTCTACACCTTCAATAATTTTACCACATGTATGTGTAGGGGTTTCATTGACAAACCATTTGAAACATTAAAATCTAGGTTTTGAGCTCTGAAATACGGCTAAGTAACTCTCACAGATATATTTTAGTAAATTCTTAAAGCTGAGTCAAAATGCAGCTTGATCATAGCATGCTTGACACCCAAGAGATATAATTTCTTCTCAAAATATGAACTTGGTTGGAGAAACCTATGAAATTCCCTGAAACTTAACAAATCTGAAGTTACAATTACCTGATTGTATGTAACTGAAATCAACTCATTTTGTCTGGCTTGCATGAGTACCTTCAGCGCTTGCTCTTGTACTCTAGTTCGATCTTCAAGTGTTTATACTCATTAGAGAATATTTCCGAGATAGTTGAGATAGTCAAAGCAACTCTAATATGTCTTCCAGAATATTCATTCATATGACTGTAAAGTAAGGCAACTTTTGATTCTGTACTATAATTTCTATTAATCACTCAAGTCACTTCCATTTCCACGCAACTCTTTTTTTTCCTGTGTGCAACTCTGACTAATTTTAGCAAATTTCTTGGACAGGGTTTCTCAATAGACAATAGCCCTACACAAGGTCAGCCAGAGAAGTTTGTGGCAGCAAAATACTCAACTGGAAAGGTTAATTTTAAATTCCTTATTATGTTTCCTTCCGTTAATTAGTTAAAGTTCCAGATTTGCATTTTAATTCCTGGGGAGATACATACATGTTTAAGTTTTACTCTTTTGGTTGCTGCAGGATTAAATACAACTTATCATCTTTAGTTCTGCTGTTTCTTTTAATAAAATCCAAGATCAAGCTATTACCAAAATTTTGCATTCAAACGTAAAATTGTTAGTTTAATGAAAGGAGAGAAATAAATTCAACGAGTCTTGCTTATTTGAATTGCAGAGAGAGCTCTCGGATGCTATGAAACAAAAGATCCGAGCAGAATACGAAGGCTTGGGAGGAACCCCAGATAAGCCTCTCCCGACGAACTATTTTCTCAATATCATAATTGTGATTGGTGTTTTGGCAATTTTGACATATTTGCTTGGAAACTAAGATGGCTTTAGTTTGATCTTGTAGATATTTTGTGTGCTTTATATCAGCATTATTGTAAATGAAAATTTTGCCAGTCATATATGCAAAATTTGAAATTTACACTGTGCTTTTCTATCATTTTCTTCACACTGTTTTGTGCCTTGCAATTCATTCTCACTGAGTAACGTCAATAGATTTACATTATATTGTACATATGTCCGATTATATATGTTTAAATTAATTGGCATTACAGAACTATCAATTAATTAGAGAAAACTCCAAAAATAACTTATCAAGGTTTAGAAGTTCATTATATCTCAATTTGCTTTCATTAATTGCCCAAAGTTGTTTATATAAAGCATCCGCGCCTAATTTACTTAAATCTAACTCATATTTTGCAACAATTAAACTTGAAAAAAGTTATTTTTGTGACTCCATTCATAATTTGATTTCAGTGAACTGTTGGCATCGATGCAAAATGAGGAGTAAATGGCTAAAAACATCCCTCATTTATATCTCAAACTTAAACTACATAATAAACAAAAAAACATCCCTAAACTATTTTCAAAAGTTGCAACTTACATCCCTCTGTTAAAATCTGTCAAGAAACTAACGACTTCAACCAAAACTACTACATATGTACTTCACCTCAGCCATGTACCAATGCATGCGTTAAATTCGATGGGTCTTACAAATTATGTTGCTTGACCGACAATTTTATGATCGGCAAAAAGATGTAGGATGGATCAAATCATCTTATATAAAAGGGAATAGATCTAATTGTAATGTCATTGAAATATATATGTTTTTTGTTGTTGACAAGGAAGCTCGCAGTCACTATCCTTCAGGGTTCAGGTGTGTATAGGACAACTCTCACTTAAATGTAATAGCCCGCAAATCACACTGAAGAGGTTATACTAAGCAAGTCTCATACGATGAGCTTGACCAAGCAAACATGTAGGGAATTTTGTACCTATGAATTCGGGATTATCTTTCTCAACCAACTCGATACCCTTGCGGGCATCATTGAAAAAAATAATTATCTCAAAAATTTTGAACATTGAATTACCATTCATGTCCATACTTGCTTTTTGAATAACATGTGAGCTCTCTATTAAATATATAAAAGCAATGTTAATTGGATAACATGTGAGCTCTCTATTAAATATATAAAAGCAATGTTAATTGGACAACATGTGAGCTCTCTATGCTCAACAATTACCAATTTTTCGTTTCCTTGATGATGAAGTTTTGTTGGGAAGAGGGTGATGTTATTTGGAAAGAAGCAAAGAACAAAAAGGTGGAAATTGATGTTAATCAAGTAACAAATTTATGTGACCTGTTGAATTTGGTGCAACAAATGAATTGATCCATGGGTGAGGTGAAGAAGAGATATTGTAATTTTTGAGAATAGTTTAGGAATGATTTTTGTTCATTATGTAGTACAAGAATGTAGTTTAAGTCTGAGGTATAACTGAGGGATGTTTTTGGCCATTTACTCCAAAATGAGAATCATAATATATAAATATAATCAAATTCGAGAAAGTTGATCAACAACCTGTTATCACATTAAAAATATACTACAAATGCTTCAGTCTTTCAGAAGATTATTGTGATTAAAAGAAGCTAAAAACAAAATTGTAATAAATTCATTCAGTATTCTCAGCTTTCTTTTATGTGGATTTGGACGGAACGGTATCGACTGAAACCTCCTCTAGGCTTGGCAATGGCAATGGCAATGGCCCTCCTTTTGGGAGACAAGAAAATATTTTTTTAGCAAAATCAGCTGGATGTGCACCTGCATGTATTTGAAAAGTTTCGTAAACAGTAGCAAGAGTGAGATTCTTGACTTTTACAGTCATGAAATATTCCAAATATCCTGTCAGGCGTTCGTTTAATTTCTCAATCTTCAAAAACTTGTACTTATAAAGGATAGACTCTTTGTTGTATTCGTCGATAGCAAGGTGAGCTAGATCCATGATTAACCGATACTCCTTGTCTTCCTCCTTGAGTGCATTCAAGTTAAATGGCAATGTAGCAGCCAGTACCTCAGCATCACCAGGAAAAGTATCAAGGTCCATACCATTGGTTGAGTTAAGTTGATTAAAGTAACATTCCCAAATTTCTTTAAATTGATAGCGATGTTCCGGCAAAGCACCGTTGGGAAGATCTACGTCGGAGTCACGGATATTTACTGGGCCTCGTTTCCTCCCGCAGAGGTATCCATTTCCTTGTTTGATAAACTTGAAAAACTCTTCTTCAGTCATCTTCTTCCTTGATCCTCCTCCTGGTTGTTGCCTATTCTCCTCCATCCCAACATTTACAATTGATCTGCCAAACCCTCTAGATCTGGAAAATTAGGTTTGTAAGCAAAATGAATTTATATTTTAATCTTTATTTTGAAAAATAAAGTAATTATCCAACTAAATAGGGACTCATTACACTTCTACTTCTAAACAAATTAAAAAACTTTGTAATTATAATTATTTAAATTATTTCTTTTTTTAAAAAAAAACACTAGCTAAACAATCTGTTTAGTTTACGTGAATTTTTATTTTCCGTTCTTAAAGTTAAAATTTTTTATATTAAGTATATATATATATATATATATATATATATATATATTAAATTTTAATTATTAAATTAATGCATTTAAATTTTAAGTTAAAAGGTAAATTAGACCAAAATATAGAGGCTACCGTATGACATTACATTTTTTAGGATTTCAAGTTATTTTTCTTGCATGTTGGACATCGTGTTTTAAGTTATTTTTGTCAATAAATTAGAAATTTGAATATGTATCGGGCAAATATTACAGGAAAAAAGATATTTTTACTTGAAATATTAAAAATAAATGCGGCGAATTGATTCACGTTTTTTGAACTACTTCTTTATAGTAACTACAAGGATAAAAATAAATTAATTTGTTTATTTTTAAAACTCTTTTTAGTATTGTTCATGTGGTTTAATTAGTGGGATCGCTTCTAAATTTTTATAATTATTTCTATCTTTTACTTAAGAAAGGCATGCAAAAGTATTTTAACGGAATTAGGTACAAATAATCTATCTATGTCATATTATTAGATACAAATATAAAATATGTACACGTTAAAGAAGTTCCAGGACTATGACACAAATATTGTTAAATTCAGTTGCTGTATAATATTTCATGAGGGGAACATGTACTTGATTAGTATTTATTAAGTTGTGTGAAATTTGTTCATATATCTACTAGAAAATGTAGTTGCTTGAATATTTTTCCTTAATTTATAAATAGGAGAGAATGTTTGTTTGGCTGAAGTTTATGGTTGGTCTTATTTCCTTTATTGATTAATGTTAACTATAAAAATTTGATATGCTTTGATCCACATGTCAATCAAAGTCGAGTGCACTCTATCTACATACTTAGTATAGAAAACTATATATGTTCTTCATATTAAAACCAACAATTTTTTTTATTTAAGGTTTTAACATATCGTTGTGGTTCGGCTTCACTGATTTTCCTTCTATTCTTGGATTTTGCATAAAAGATATTTAATTTCATAGGTAGGTAATTAATATCAATATTTACAACTAAAATTTAATATACCGTTTTGAAAATGAAGCATAAAGTACTTCAAAATCACTATTTGAATTCTAGGTAAACACTAAATATAGAACAATATATAATTTAAAATATTATTGTAATAAATGCATACAATCAACTAATAAACTAAGCTTATATATTTATTCCTAATAACTATTATAATTTGCCAGGATGCTAAATGTACTAAAATTCTCTTATATAAAATTTATAATAGATTGAATTTTGAAATTGTGCTACAAGTCTATTTTATGATTACATATATCAATTAAATGTGAATCGCACACGTACATACGTATATTACTTTTATTAAAAATGAGGCTGTAAGGATTCGATCCCAAGTCTTCACGCGAAAAAGTAATTGGCTTAACTATCTGAATTGCAACACATTACTGCCACTTTGTACTATATTATATCTAGGGGTGTGCAAGTCAATTCATAAAGTCAAATCGAACCGACGAACCAAATCAAATCGAAAAAAAATCAATTTGTGATTTGGTTTGGTTGGTTTGGCGGTTGAAAAAAAAAATCGACCACTCTTGGTTTGGTTTGGTATTAAAAGAAAAAAAGTCAAACCTAACCCAAGCCAAACCGACATAATATATATATATATATATAATTTTATTTATAGATAAAATATATTATTTATAATCTACTTTGTGAATATATTTTTAATTAGTTTATAGTTTTCAATGTTTCTATATTTTATTTCAAATTTGGGCTTGTAAGATTTGTAAATATTTTATGTAAACATTATGCAAACCACATAGTATAACATACAAATTACATTTTATCCCTACTCTTTCATAAATTACAGAAATCCCTTTATTTTAATACCTTTTAGATACATAATTGGGAAGCGCGGATACTTAATTTAGAGATTTCTGTTATCATTTACTGCGCTAAATTAGGGACTAAAAACAGAAAATATAATTGAATCCCACAAATCAAGAGTACGCTTCTTTCTTCTAACAATCAGTCGTTCGCAAAAAGGTAACATAACTAGAAAATTAAAATTTCAAGTTGTCAAATTGTGTCTCCCTGTTCTTCTAAAAAACTGCAAAAGCTTGATCCAAAAAAAATCTGGAGTGGAGAGAAATTGATGGTTCATTCCGGCGAGCCACCCTCTCTACGGCCGGAAGATGCAAAATCCTTGCAAGATTGATGGTCTTCGGACATAGCAGCTACAAGTTTCTATTTTTGTTTCGTTTTTATGGTTGTTTTTTCTTTTTATTTTCTTTTGGTTTGGGATGTTGTTTTGGCTTCTTGAACCTTTGGTGTCAAGGGCGTTTATTATTTTATATTTGGTACAATTTGCAGCTATGTATTAGTGTGTTATGCAGTTTCAATGGAATCAATGTCGAACAAAAGTGATTGGTCAGTTTCGAATTGTGTTTTGGAAGAAGTTGTCTTGCCAACAAGATACAAAAGAATGTCCAGTAGATCAAAAAAAAAAGGAAGAAAAATCCTGATGAAAAACTAACATCAAACATGAACTGTTGTGGGCGATGTGTACAAGAAGACCACAATTGAAGAACTTGTACTTTCTTCTCGATAGAATCTTGATCAATACTTTTTTGGAGTACTTTGCTTTTTTTGATCTAATAATTTTCAAATTATAACATTTCTTTCCACTGTTGCAAATGTTTACATTAAAAAGTACTTTTAGCTTACTAATTTCTGATTCAATAAATTGAATTGTTACGTTTTTCAGTTCTGCCTATATTTTTTTATTGTTAATTTTTGATAAAGTGAATCCGGTATACATATTGTGTATTATTTTGTGTTTGATACAAAGTTATTTTTAAAATATACGTTATATTGGTTAAGTAATTAATGTATATGTAACTGCTAATAAGTACTGAAAATACTATTACATTGCATTGATTTGTTTAACATAATGAATTTGATACTTAATTCTTTGAAAAAAATTGAATCGGATAATATAGTATCAAGTGTTGTGATATGTACCAGATAAGAGTTGTGATGTGTATAGGATAAGAGCCATAATGTTAAAAGGTACTAAATATATTACAAATTTAGAGGATTGTAACAATTGTAAATATATAGTATCAGATTTTGTGAGACACATCAATTTGTGATTTTTAAAGCATGATAAATAATAATTGTGTATCATATACATAATATATTTTTTGGCAAATTTGTATCAGCTTATACACATCAATTTGTGATTTTGAAAGCATGATAAATAATAATTGAGTATCATATACATAATATATTTTTTGGTAAATTTGTATCAACTTATAATATAGTATCAAGTGTAGTAAATTTATAAGAGACATAATGTTAAAAGGTACTAAATATATTAAAAATTAACTGATTTGTATCAAGTATAAAAATATAGTATCAGGTGTCGTGATACATACAAATTTTGTTATATCGAAAGTAATTGTGTATCATATACATAATAAAGTTTTGAAAAATCTTGTATTTGCTAATAATATACTATCAACTATAGTAATGTGTACTATACTTATAAGAGACAAAATTTAACAGGTATTAAGCATATTGAAAACAAAATGAAAAGCGAAATAAACAATTTTCAACATAAAAACTCTTCACATTTAGAAGTAGTATCTTCAAAAGGGAAGAAATACTCAAAAACACTAATTAATGTATCTTAAAATCAATATCACCAACAACTGTCGGTGAATCGATATATAAAAATCTATTCTACATTAACAAGATCATCTTCTGTTGGTGGAGTGTAGTCACTCTTCGACCTTGTAGGATCATCATTCTCGCTAACATATTCCGTCTTGGTTGAGACCATACTTTCATAACAATGTTGCATATCTTGTGCGAAGATAGTCACTTCGAAAATCATTAGATTAAATGTTGATTTCACCGCTCAGAAATTCAACAAAAACAACAAAAAACATTTCGCAATCACTAAAAAAAGAAGAAGATACATTATAAAAATAGATCAAATGTGTAAGTAAAGAAAAATTGATTCAATAGTTACAGACTGTCGCTTTCTTGTTGCATAATATCTTGAACAAATTCCACCTCAAACGAATGTTGTGGATCCAATAGTAACATGTGAATACATAAAATTACAGAAAAATAAAAAAAATAGTAAAATACATATTGTTGGTAATGCAGATCTGGATATGGCCGAGGCAACCTTTCTACCCCTTTTCTTAGGTGTTTTTCCATGTGCCTCCTTTTTAGGTTTTGACTTCTTAGAACTTTGCTTAGCCATTGTTATAGGATCATGCAACCTACTAGACCTGTTTTCTGCCCCGTTAAGATCTTCATAATCAGAGATTCGATTAGTGTTGGCTGTGGCTATTTGTGTAATCCCAATACTAAAAGACGGATGATCCATAAAGTATAAGAGAAAAACGAAAAAAAAAAGTTGAAGATGAAGAGACTACCTATTTCAAACTCTAAAATTAGTTGAATGGAGAGAGAATTAGTTTGAAATTCAAAATTGGAAAAATGAATCTGTTGAGAATAATGGGGGAGAAAATTTTGGAGAGGGAATCGTGGGTTGTGGGAAAATTTGAGGAGAAATTATTGGAGTAAATTTAGGGGTGGAAAAGTAAGGTTTAGACTTCTTCAAGAATAATGTATCAGTGGTTTAGTTTTGTGGGAACAATAGGGATTCTAGTATTTTTTTTTAAATAGTAGGGAAATATTGAGAATATGTTAACTAAGTGTGTGTATTCTAGTAATTTTTCCATAGTTTATTTTGTATTAAGATCCAAAGTTACAATTATATTGTTATAGCTTTTCAAATTCGAAGTTAACAATTTACTTTGTAAATATTTTGTTTTGTATTCAATTTACCCCTAGACTTTAATCTTATTAATTTAACATAATGAACGTTGATATTTCAAAAAAAAACATTTTGTAACCATGTGAATTTTACCGTCTTTTTGAAAATTTCTATTCATTTAATATTTTTAAGTTTAGCTTATCACACAGGTAAGTGAAAATCTATTTGATCTCTTTTTCAAATACCGTATAACTGTAAAAAGTCAAAAAAATCGAAAAACCAAAAAAACTCGAAAGAACCGACTAAAACCGAAACTGAAAATATCAACTTTATGTGGTTTGATTTGGTTTTAGATTTAATAAACCGACATAATTGGTTTAGAATTTTTGTAATGAAAAACCAAGCCAAACCGACATATGTACACCCCTAAAATTATATCTATTATTTTTTTATTTTAATTTATGTGATGTAGATAGAATTTAGAAATTAAATTAAATTTTAATATGATTTTTAGATATTTTAAGTTGTTAATTACTTTTTGTTTGCGCAAATTTAATGTGAAGAGGTCCATTAAGATGTCCACAATCAGAATATTTTTCGTTATCGATCGTTGATTTTTTACTCAAAGTAGTTACAAGATATAAACAAATATGACCGACATTTAAAATAATAAACTATAACTAAAGAATATGAATTTAACTTAAAGTCATAGCTAAAACGGATCTCATAATTTCAAAAATATTATACACTATTTAAATTAAAGTAGAACAAAAGAAACAATTTTCTAAAATTTTTTTCCGTAACATGCTGAAGCAGGCACGTCGACGGAGACACGATTGCTTCGGCGTGAACTCTCTTATATAATAAAAGAATATTTGTGTTTTTTTAGTTGTCTTTGAATTATGTATAGCAAATTTTTCTGACGAAGCCGTGCAACGTAACAACCCTTGAGTCTTAGTAGATTCGCCCCTAGATACATAATCTCAATTATTTCAAACCTAAATTAGTATGGACTTGCTTTATAGTTTACTATATATCAGGTAAAGGCACAGTGTATTCGCGAGTTCTAAAAAATTCAAAATTAGGTATAATTTGCACTTATTATACTGCGGCTGGTAATTGCTTTCATCAACCAAGGTCTAAAGCAATTTTCTTTTTTTATTATTTTTAAACTTAGAATATAAAATATATTTGATACATATATTATTTATTTGATACAATTCAATATGTTTTTAGTTAATTTTAGGGATAAGGGTCTGAAAATACTTCAACTTTGGTCGAATTTGTTGTTGCGATATTAAACTTTCATGAGGACCTATTACCTCCATAGACTATTTAATAGTGTATTTTTTTACCCCCTGAACTATTTAATAGTGTATTTTAAAGGTATATATGTGCTCACGTGGACACATTACTATTTATAATTTTGCATAATTTTTTATGTCCATGTAAACAAATATATATGTTTAAAATACGGTATTAAATAGTCTAAGAAGGTAATAGGTCCTCATGAAAATTTAGTATCATAACAACAAATTCAATCAAAGTTGGGGTATTTTTCAGACCTTTATCCTTAATTTTATAAAATACCTAATTATTCAATATGATTATAATTTTTTTTTTTTTTATACAAGTCATCAAATTTTATTTCAAAAACCTTAAAAATTAATTCAATTTTAAAAATCATTGATACCTTGTGTGCCAAAAGTGAGTGGAACTCAAAACCCTCGTTAAGCCCCTCAGCTCCACTCTCGCGCACACACAATCACATTGGAGTACAAAAATGTTGATCCGGCGCATTGTGCTGACCAAATCTCTCCACCATTTCCGTTTGTTGAGCAACTATGCCACCGCCACCGCCGCCGTTGTTCCAGACGTAGATGATGATTTCCCAAAGCCCGACCCCAAATACGCAGAAACTATTCATGCCGTTGTTCGTGTCACTTCCGGCAAGAACATCGCCGCCAAAGAGAGGAAAGCTGGGAGGGTACCCAGTATAGTGTTTGAACAAGAGGATGGACAACATGGTGGCAACAAAAGACTCATATCGGTTCAGGCTAATCAGATAAGGAAGCTTGTTAACCATCTTGGTCGGTCTCAGTTCTTGTCCAGGTTGTTTGATCTTGAGGTTCATCCTGACTTGGAATCTCAAGACGTTATTGAGAAGGTTCGAGTTCTGCCCAGAAAGGTATTTGCCTCTGTTTATTAGATTTAGTTACTTTGAATTGATCTGAAGATAGATACTGGCTTTCAATTCATATATGCTTATAAGTAGGGATGACAAAATCAAACCGAACCCGCCCTATTGCTATTCCTACTTATAAGAGTAAGCAGTTTCTTAAAAGCTTATCTCTTTTAGAGTCTTAAGTATAGGTGTGGATATTAATGCTTCTATATTGTCGGACAAGCTTATGGTTTGGGACATTTTAAGGTATTGGCTCACTTTGTTAGTATGTGAATTGAGTGGAAAATAGATTTGGTTCAGGAAGAACGTGTTTTTCCAACTCCGGGAAAGGATTCATCTAAACTAATTTTAGCTTCTTGCCTTTTACTTTGCTTGCTTCTGAGTAAGCAGCAAGTGACAGCTTATCAGTCCCCTAACCTTTGGGACTCGTCAATAATACTTCTGATCTGGATAATGTTAGCTTTGATGCTGGTTGCACTGTTATACTACACTAGTTTTAGGGTACTGGTTATGGATTCACACATTTCTTTCTGATAATGATAGAAACTGAGTCAGAGTGCGCAAATTGACATTTCACGAGTTACATTGAGTAACTGCTACCTGTCACTAGCACAGTTACCTAGTAACTCTTGACCAAGGGTTTAGGCAGATGAGAAGAATCACATTGTGGTTTTTTGTTGCTGATGGGATTTGAACCTACTTTCCCTGGATTTTCACTCACTGCAATTACCGCCAGGCCACACACTAGGATTTGAACACAGTTTCACACACTAATTGGGAAAAAGGTTGAAATTCTTGAGTTGATATATGCTTGAACAAAGCTAGGTTCTAAAAGATTTGGTGGATTAAATGCTTGGAAATAGGAGTTGATATTAGTTCTCATAGCGCTGTTGGCAAACACTGGTTGTGATGTCCCATAAAGTAAGCAGCCACAACTGTGAAGGCAACACTTACAAAATAGCTTGCGAAACTTCCTATGTGGAAGAATAATATTCACATTTAGGGTTTAATGATGATTAATGGACTGTTCTTTTCACAAGTCTTGTGAGTTGTGACATTCTAAACCAGAATGATGGAAAAAAGTTGTCGCCACAGTGAGATATATCGAACAGCCTACTGAGGTATGTGGTGTAAGGGGTTGAAACTCAGGGAACTTCTTAACTCAGCTCAGAAGGAAGACCTATAACTGCTTAACTCGGTTCAAAAGAAAGACCTTTAACTGCTTAACCCGGTTCAAAAGAAAGACCTTTAACAGCTTAACTCGGTTCAAAAGAAAGACCTTTTGTAGAATTATGAAGCTGTTGGAGCCAAACAGAGCTTTAGATGGCTTTTAGCAGGGCGATGTGCTGATTTATCTATTTCAATGTTCAGGTTCATCTAGAAGCTGGTTCAGATGCGCCTCTTAATGTTACCTTTATAAGAGCCCCATCAAGTGCTTTATTAAAGGTTGAGGTTCCTCTTGTATTTAGAGGAGAGGATGTGTCCCCCGGTTTGAAGAAAGGTCAGTACTAGATACATCTGCCTTTTCCTCTTTGTAACTTGCTAAAAGATGCTTATCTTTGTGAAGTCTCTATATTTATTTACTATGCTGGTTTCCACGGGGATGTATTGAAACTAGCTTATCATATGTTACACTTGCATCAGTTCTTTATCCAGAAGCATAACGTCTGGTTTTCTTGAATTCATTCAATGCAAATATTTTATGGTTGTGATGGACCTAGAAGTTTCTCAAGGTAGAGTACCCAAGGGTGTAGTCTAGCTGTTTAAATTGGAATGAGCTATGGAAGACTAGGGTTCAAATCCCAAATTAGGTCAAACATGTTGGTGATTTCTCGCTATTTGTCCAAGTCTTGGTGAGCGGAGGCAAGAAAACCCTACTTATGTGCCATTAACCAGCACTGACAGTTACCCAATAGATTGAATGTATTGTCTGTTGAAACCATCTTTGATTAGATCCTATCATTTTAGTATTCAGGACGAAGTTCTAGTTAGCACAATCTTAGGCCTTCACTATGTCAATTGTCAAGTTTTCTTACACCTCCAGGTCCTCCTTACCCTAATTTAATTATTACCTTCTTTAGTCTTTCAGCGAGTGATTTTGAAATCCTTTATAGCACTTTCTACCAAACAGATCAGCTTGGGATCTCTTCATTCAGTCATCCCTTTCTTTGAGCACTAAGGGGTCGTTTGGTAGGATGCATTGGAAAAAATAATGCATGCATTAGCTTTGTGTATTACTACAAATTTTAAAGAATAGGCACCTATCCACTAAAAGAAGTTTAGAATAGAAAATGATATTTCATCTAAACTTAAAGTTAAGTTGGCCATAAATATTTTCAATTAGAGTTGGGCAAGTCCAACTTTAGACCCGTGTATTTGAAGTACCTTGTTTGGCACACTTTTACAACAATATAACTAACACAAGCATTAGTTATATACACTATTTGGTATGATGCTATCTGTGCATAATTAATACATGACAAACCTTGGTATTGTTACTCCAAAAAAACATGGCTAAATTTGGTATTGTTCCTCAAGAAAAGTATGGCAAACCTTGGTATTGTTCCTCATAAAAAACATGACAAACCTTGGTATTATCAATGCAAGGGTTTTTAATGTATGCATTAAGATGTTTAAAGAGACAATTACCCCTCAAAACCTTTTCCACATCCCTTTCACCATATTTGTGGAGGGAATTTTTGTAAGCAAATATTTTTTTTTTAGAAATTATGCAATGTATGTTGTTTTTAATACACCAAACCAAACAATGCATCAGATGTAGTCTTAGCTAACTAATGTCAACATTACTAATATACTCTATTCAACGCTATTCTTATACACCCTACGAAACAACCACTAACGTAATTAGAGTGGTGAAGCAGAAATTATGCAATGCATGTTATTTTTAATACACCAAACCAAACAATGCATCAGAATTAATTTCAGCATTACTAATGGCAACATCACTAATACACTCTATTCAACATTATCCTTACACACTTTACGAAACGACCACTAAGGTAATTAGAGTGGTGAGGCAGAAATGATGCAATGCATCTTATTTTAATACACCAAACCAAACAATGCATCAGAAATAATCTCAGCATAACTAATGTCAACATTACTAAATACACCCTATTCAACACTATTCTTATACACCATGTGAAACAACCACTAAGGTAATTAGAGTGGTGAAGCTCTTCTCAAATCTTCCTTCCGGATAAATTTGGTAGAGGTTTAGAGCATCCCATTCTAAACATTCTGCGATTTTTTTTTTTGGTTAAACGCTATAGTAAAGCCAAGGTTGATCTCCAGCACTATCATTTATGTTCAGTCACCTCTTCCTCTCTTCTCTGGAATAGGCCTTTACAGCCATTTGCTGTCATTTTTTTTTGAAAATGGTAATTGTTTCTATTTCTGTAGAACAGTACATAGGTTGTACTGAAACCCGTATCTACATAAGGAACTCTAATAATACTGACCTATCCCTATAATGAGTCTAAGACATCAATGATAGAGACTGTATCATTTGCTGTCATCTTTTTTGAGATAAAGGTAACTGTGTATTCACATTAGGCTCATCATCAAACAAATGATGAGCATAGATCAGTTACAATCTCATCAGCTCATGTCAAAAACTACCCTGTGGGTGATTACAAATTTCCTATGAAATCAACGAAAAGTTCTATATCCCCCATCGTATCTTGTTTACACCAAAAATACAAAAGGCTAAGGCAATTCATTCTAATCTTCTGGATGTTGTTTCTCTTATCCACAAAGCATCTTGCATTTCTTTCTTTCCACATAGTCCACCAAATGCAGGCTGGGATTAACTCCCACCAACCATTTTCTGTCATCTTCTAGTAATATATAATTAGGTCCCACCATCCCAGACATTCCACCTTGGGTCCATCAACTGTAAATTCCATGAGGGTTGAGAAGAAATATGAATTCGAAAGAGGTAGAGTTTGGGTTAAAAGTGTTCTAAAATCTTAACCTGTTAGTACTTA
Source organism: Solanum stenotomum (assembly GCF_019186545.1). Taxonomy (NCBI): domain Eukaryota; kingdom Viridiplantae; phylum Streptophyta; class Magnoliopsida; order Solanales; family Solanaceae; genus Solanum; species Solanum stenotomum. The sequence goes on from NC_064292.1 coordinate 45,365,122, forward strand.
CATACATGTAGTAAGCAATTAGACAATCAAAATGGAAAACACTGCACCAGCTGCTATTTGGAGAACTGTTTGGATTGAGAGAAGTAGAAGATGTTTTCAAGACATGGAAAACAACAATCAGAAGATAAAATCCAAATGTATACCTTTATTTTCTTTTTAGTGTAAAATGCAACAAATGGATGAGGCCAAATCTATTCTAGATGTGATTAGAATCAGTGGCGAATCTAAAGGTAAAAAATAGGGCATCGGAACCCGTGGTCTCTTCGTAAAACTAGATATTTTATGTATATATTTTCTAAAATTTGTATAATATTATATTCTGGCACCCGTACTATAAGAAGTCTATTTGGTCCACATGCTTAAATGTTGACCTTTTGACCTTGAGGATTAAGAATCAATTCTCACTTAATACATTTTTCTTGGTGCATCTATGTTTGGATCAATTCCCACTTAATACATTTTTCTTGATGCACCCATATTCGAAAAATCCTAGATTCGCCTTTGATTAGAATAACTGCAGGTCTAGAATGGTTAGATTTTGTCTAAGTTTCTCTTTTGCTGCGGGTGTACAGATTTTGACAGCACTTAAAAAGAGAAGGACAATCAAATTGGTTTTTGCATGTAAATAGAAATATTTTCTTAAATATATGAAACATAAACTTGTTTAATGAGCATAACTCACTGCTTTTCTTAAAAAATAATTCCAGTCACTTCAAATTTGTCCACCTTGTGCAGTAGAGGTTTGTATTGGAGAGTACAGATTGCCTTTCTCCCATCCAACCAAAAATTGGTAATTACAGAGATTGGAGCAATAAAAAGAGGGATAGAGTTTAAAGAGTATGCCAAATCATAGTTACGCCTATTTTTAATTTTAAATAGCATTAGCCCAACTGATAAATCTCTCTTTCTCTCTCTCAGTAGTGTTGAAAACCATGAGTTCATGATCTGTTTGTGGTTATAGCCGTCTATGGTCTGTCAGCTAATATATGAAATCTGAATCTTATGAGATAGTGAGCTTCATAATTAGAAATGGTCAATTTCAGAAAGAGACAATCCTTGCTGAATGATAATTAAAATGATGAATTTAACACGTGAGGCGATATCTATATCCTATTTGCTTGCACTTTTGTTTTTCTTTCTAATAATCATCTGTTAACCAATTTGGTAGGGTCATATTTGAATATCATCAAGAGAACGGTAAAGTTCATATGCCCAGCGGATCTCATCCCTCCCTACATTGACGTCGACTTAAGTGAGTTGGATGTTAACCAAAAGTTGCTAATGGGCGACCTGAGGGTTCATCCAGCTTTGAAGCTTATCCAATCAAAGGATCATCCTGTTGTCAAGATTGCTGGAGCAAGAGTTTCTGATCAAAAGAAATCGAAATAATTTTTGTTGAAGCACTTGTCTAGAAATCTTAGCAAGCTTATTATGGAACGGAGGATTAATTCCACAGCTTGGGACATTGGCATTGCTAGCTGATGTAATTTACTGGACGATCGATCTTGTTCATTTGTGCTAAGTTAAAATAGGGTGACTAGGTGATAGCTATCTCAGTTTTGGAATCAGTAGCTGAATTGTACAACAAATTGCTAATATCCCCAATAATTTTTCTATACTGGGCTGTGAAATTTCAAATCATGACGACGTTCTCTGCCTATTTGCAGAATATCAACTTTATCTTTGAAATACTTTCTGGTGATTCTTGCAAAGAGCCTTTCATTGTTAAAGATGGACAAATAGTCTTCAAATTTGGCAGACAAGTCTTACATATTACCAAGGGTGAAGTGCACAAATACTTTATATTTAAAGAATAGTCGAAATTTACGATGTTTTTAAAGTTTAACCGTATCAGAATCAACTACAAACATGCACAGGTTGGTCTGAAGTTGTGCACTTCCCTTTTATTACACGATTTTATATGGGGTAAATTTCTCAAAAAATCACTCAACAATGTGAAATTATTTAGTAAGCTTAATTATCTTATTTTTGTATAATAAAATCATTCGTGAATTTTCTCTTACGAATTCACTTTAGCCTTCCAATCACCAAAAAATTGATTTGGCATGGGTTTTAAAATAACAAAAAAAATAAAAATGACCTATTACTATTCAAGTAATTTATTTTAAAAGCATGGCAAATTATGTTTATGGAGATTGGAAAGTTAAAAGTGATTCTGAAAGAGAATTTAATAAATTGAGGGATTTTATTAACATAAAAATAAATTAAGTGAATTTATTTTATTTCACATAATTGAGATTATTTGAAAAATATATTTAAGTTATCACTTACCAAAGTTATTTGTTAGTTTAGCTACTTTAATAAAAGCACATATTATTATTTTTCCTCCCCCAACTTAAATGTTGGTAAGTCCACCATTCACCAATGCTGAAAGTTTTGCAACAAGATTAACAACTCATGATTTTTTTGAAAAGAAACAGGGAAGAAAACATAAAAAAGACTCATCATTTTATTTGAAAAACTTAACTTATTTTAACTTAAGTATTTGATCTAGATGATGGATCAATTATGTATAGTTACAACAATAATATACTTACTATAATTTGACAAGTGAGATAGATGGAGGGTGGTGTGTACATAATCTTACTCTCACCTAGTAAATATAGATAGGCTATTTCCGATTGAATCCTCTATTTAAGATTTTAAGTAATGTATCAAAATCAAGTATGTAAATATATATATATATATATATATATATATATATATATAATAGCAGCGTCGAACAATACAAGGACTAAAAAAGAAACGACAAGTAATAATAAAATTGAAGTCAAAGATAATAGGAAAGTAATAATAACAATAGAATATAAGAGAACTAAACAACATTCACCTACCTACTAACCTTTTATCCTAATTCTTGACCTCCATACCCTCTTATCTAAGGTCCTATCCTTATTAAACTGCAAGTGAATCATATCTTGTCTAATCAGCTCTTTTCAATACTTCTTCAACCTACCTACTTGTTCTCATACTTACCATAATCAACCTCACTGGGCATCTATGCGCATCTCCTCTTCACATGCCAGAATCATCTCAATATTGCCTCCCTTATCTTTGTTCTTCTTCTTATCTCTCCTACTATGTCTACACATCTATCTCAACATCCTTATTCCCGCTGCCTTCATTTTCTGATTTTGCAAGTTCTTGAGTTACATTTCTAATTTGAAAAATATAGATTGAAAACAAAAAAAAATAGTAAAAGTAATTTTCTTGTCATTCTATTATTTGCTACATATGCAAAGTTAATTTTCTTAAAAATATATAAATCAACGCAACTCTTAGGATCAAATATTCGAGAAAATCAGATAAAGATTAATCAACAAAATATTAAATCAAGAAAAATAAGCTAAGTGTTATTAATACACCATAAAGCTTTGAAAATCAAGTCTCTCTTCTAATGAGACCCAAATTTTAACTTTGTTGAAGGTTAATTTGATTTTGCTTTTCACACTTTAGATTTTTCCATCCTCTTCCTGCTTCAAACTTTTGTTTTTGTTTTCTTCACAGTTTTATTCTTTAACGTTATTCTTTTTTTTTCTTTTGTTCTTACCAATTTATTACAACTTTCGTTTAGAATAAGAGTTGAAAATTCTAGTTGAACTTATTTATAGTTCTAATGAATTTAATTAGTAAATATCCATTTATTTCCTTTTGATTTGATTATGAAAAATTGTGATAGCTTTCAAAATTGTCTTTGAATATGTATTATTAATCTTAATATTTTGAAATTAACATATAGATAAAGATAGCAACACCATATAATTAATATGGAAAAAAAATTACAAAAGCGAACTATTGTATCTAACAAAAGAAATATTGAATTAGAATTATGATTTTTCATTAACTTGTCTGATTAATATATACAATTTTCATTTTTTCTTTACTAGTTTCTTTATCATTTATCTTCTAGTTTAATTCATTAGAATCAAAATGAGATATTAATCTTCTCAATAAATTGAACAAACCTCGATTTTTTGATCATCTGCAAATATATATAAATAAATGTATTACTATAATAATTGAATTAATTACGATCCATTTAAATATACTTGTTATTATCGTTTTGGGCTAGTCATACATTTACTAACTATCAAATATTTTTCAATTTGACTATTGTGAGTAAACAATATAAAATTACATCTGAAAATATTCACCCTCGATCCACGAACTATACATACATACATGTCCAAAAATCTTGCATGTTGAGCTAAATGTTTTTGACGTCTTCTTTTCAACTCTTTCAAGATTTCTTATTCCTTTTTTTTTGTTCGTGTCTGATATCCGTATTGGAGTCTGACTAATTTGGATTCACGTTAGGTAGAACTCCATTTAGGGGTAGCGCTCTCTACTAAGGATTTTTCCATGCTTAGGGTTCAAACTTGAGACTTCTAATTAGAAAATAGTCTCATTCACTGCACCACATCCTTTGATAGTATGTTTGACGAGATTAATGATTCACTTGATAAGTGTCACAATCGTCTAGTGTCAATCACGACTGTTCAACCTAATTTCTGCCTGATCAAAATTTATTATTATTAAGCAATATCGTATAATTGCACAATATAAGATCACATTGGCCACTCAAAGTAATGTTTATTATTAAGCTATATAACATTTACATAACATAAAATTACACAGGCAACTCAGAGTTTTCCTGCATGGACGTTTATTATTAGTATATATTATAATATTATATACTTAAACAACATATATAAGATCACACCGTACAACTCAGTGTTTCATGCATGGAAGTTTATTATTATTATCAAGCTATATGTCTATATATATTAAAGTTAGGCAAAAGAAAAATAACATTTCCCAACAAAACAAAATTTTTCTTATATCTCCATTTTTAGGCTTTTTCTAAATTCTAACTATAAAATGCAAATATTTCTTAATATTTTGAGTATTTAGTTTCCTTTTTTTTAAAAAAAAAAAAAAAAAACTAAAGGAGAAATGACTAACATATGTCATTTTTTCGAAATTGCCTTTGAATATATGTCATTAATCTTAATATTTTAAAGCATAATATATGGATACTATATATTAATAATACCATAAAAAAATAAAAAAAATAAAACTAAACTATTCTATCTAACAAAAAAATATCTTGAAATAGAGCTATGATCTTTCATCAACTTGTCTGATTAATATGCACGATTTCAAAAATTAAATTTACTAATTTATTTAATCACCATTTATCTTATAATTTAATTAATTAGAATCAAAAGTAGAGAGATTTTTTAAAATAAATTGAACAAACCTCGGTTTGTTCATGATCGTTTGCAAATTAATAACTACTCTCTCCGTTTCTTTTTAGTTGCCATGTTGCGTTTTTCAAAAAGTCAATTTGACTAATTTTCAAAACTAAATTAGATTACGTTCATTTGATATTTTAAAATAAAATTTTAAATATCCAAAAACTACACGAAAAGTACTATAAATTGCAAAAAATTTCATATCGCTATGACGAAAAACTACATCTTTAAATGTTAGTCAAAATTCATATCGTTTAACTCTCAAAAAGAAAACTATGACAGCTAAAAAGAATAAAGAGAGTAAAAATCTATTGTAATAAATGACTTAGTCATGCCCGATCCATTTGAATATACTTGCTATGTATTACTCCCTCGGTTTACTTGTCCACTTTTAAATTGTCGCATCTATAAAGAAAAAAATGATTGACATAGTGAGTTTACCATTTTACCTTTATTAATTATGAAGTGAATAAATTAAAAATTTAAGAGTCTCAAGAAGTTCTATCTTTTTCAAAGTAATTAATTGAGGGTATAATACGTAAAAAAAATTGTTCTTTCTTGATTTGTCAAAATGGACAAGTAAAAAAAAGAAAATTAGACAAGTAATTAGGGACAAATGAGTATCATTTTGAGTCTAGCGACACATTTACTATAAATGCAAATGCAATAGAACTCTTACCTTCAAATTTTGAATTCGCCTATGTTAAGCACTAACAATGGTGAATGAATGAGAAACAGTAAGCTAAGAAGAAGAGAGGAAAAGTGAAGTTTCATTCAGTTCATCATAATTGCAGTAGTTTACAATGATACCTATACATCACTATATAAAGGTGTGAATCAACTAACTAACTAGACTAGTTAAGTTACCTAATCACAGTTAATCACAACTAACTTCTATAACTATTTATTAACAAACTTGTAACTAACTTTTGCCCTTTACACTTTAGCTCAACACCACTCCTCAAGCTGATGGCTGAAAGATGTCTTTCAATCCCAGCTTGGACATTAAGTGTAGATGTGGAGCTTTCCAAAGCCCTTTAGTAAAAGTCTGCTAGTTGATCCCTTGTTGATACATGTTGAGTCTTGATCATATGTTGTAATATCTTTTCTCTAACAAAGTAGCAATCAATATCAAAATGATTGGTTCTTTCATGAAAAATGGGATTAGATGCAATTTGAATTGCAGCTTTGCTGTCACAGAACAGATCTACTGGTTGTTTAATGTTGACTCCTAACTCCTTGTATAGCCCAATGAGCCATGTGATTTCAGTTACTGTTGATACCATGCTCCTGAACTCAGCTTCAGTAGAACTCCTAGCAACAATCTCTTGTTTTTTTGATTTCCAAGAGATAATAGCATCACCAAATTTTACAAGATAGCATGTGACAGATTTCCTTGATTGCACACAAGTACCCCAATCTGAGTCACATTAGGTAGTTAGTAATTCTGTGCTTTATGAAGGCATAAACAAGCCTAACCCCGGAGTTGTTTTAATATATCTGACTACCCTGAGAGCTGCTTCCATGTGAGACTCTTTTGGAGCATGCATATACTGACTCAAAACTTGAACATCAAATGATATGTCTATCCTGGTCATAGTGAGATATAATAGTCTCCCTACTAACTTTTGATATCTCCTAATATCTTTCAACGACTTGTCTGCCTGTATGATTCCTGAATCACCTTGCACATGTGAGTCATATTCAATGGAAGTCAGCCTTACATTAGGATCTAGTGGAGTGTGAACTGGTTTTGCACCACTTAATCCCATCTCATAAATAAGCTCCAAGGCATATTGCGCTGGTTCATAACATACCCCTCCTTGGAGCTAGCAAATTCAATGTTAAGAAAAAATGTCAACTCCCCAAGATCCTTCATGTTGAACTTGAGCTGAAGATCATTCATGGTTTGAACAATCAAGGAAGCACAACTCCCAGTAACAAGAAGATCATCCACATACACTAGGACCACAACCAGGTCAGGACCAGTCTGCCTAGTGAATAGAGAGTAGTCATAGTGACTCTGAACAAATCCAAGCTGAAGTAATGTTGCAGTTAACTTTAGATTCCATTATCAAGGGGCCTGCTTGAGACCATACAGTGATTTGTGAAGCTTACAAACTTTAGTAGACTTCTCAGACTTACTAAAACCAGGAGGAACCACCATGTAGACATCCTCAAGGAGATCACCCTCTAAGAAAGCATTATGAACATCCATCTGAAAAATAGGCCAAAGTTTAGCAGCAGCAACAACCAAAACTGATCTAATTGTGACCATTTTAGCAACAGGCGAAAAAGTTTCAGTATAGTCTATCCCCTCCTTCTGACTGAACCCCTTGGCTACTAATCGAGCCTTGTACCTCTCAACAGCTCCTGAGGCCAAATATTTAACCTTAAATACCCATTTACAACCAATAGGATGCTTTCCAGGAGGAAGGTCAACAATGCTCCATGTGTTGTTGGACTCTAAAGCACTGATTTCAGCTTTCATGGCATCAACCCATTGAGGATGGGAAGAAGCCTCAGTAAAGGATGTAGGCTTATAGATAGAGGAGTAAGCAGCAAATGCATCATCATAGGAAGCAGAGAGAAGATCATAGGACACATGATTGGAGACAGGGTATAAGCAAGCAGACCTAGACTTAGAAGTGATAAAATTAGTCATCCATATAGGAGGTTTAGTCGGTCTGGAGGATTTTCGAAGACCAACAGACTCATGGGGAGGAATGGGAAGTGGAGGAAGTGGCACATGAGAACTGGACTTAGGATTCAAAGAGAAGTCAGAAGGCTCAGGGAGAGCCTGATCACACAAAGGCAACTCTGCACAAGGTAAGTCTGTGGAAGTGCCTCCTGTAAATTGGAGCACAGGGAAAAGAGAGTTGGAAGGACGCATATGCTGAAAAAGAAAGAAGGATTCTTTAAATACAACATCTCTGCTGACAAAAAAAGTTTTGGTATGTAAACTATAGAGTTTGTAGCCTTTTGAAGACTAGAATAACTAAGAAACACAGCTGGAACAGCTCTTGAGGCAAATTTTTCAGTCTTTTTTACCTCCTCAGCAAATGCAAACAACCAAAAACTCTAAGATGATCAAGAGAAGGGAGAGTTTGATACAACAACTCATGAAGAGTTTTACCCTTAAGAACTGTGGAGGGTATCCTGTTTATTAAGTACACACTTGTGAGAACACATTCTCCCCAGAATCTGAGAGGAAGGTGAGACTGAAATCTCAAGAACATGTCGATGTTTTCTCTCTACAACCCCATTCTGTTGTGGGGTATAAGTGCAAGAACTCTGATGCAATACACTCAAGTAAATCAGAAACTTGGGAGTTAAAAAACTCACAACCATTATCAGATCTTAACACTTTGATGGTGCTGGAAAAAACATTATTAATCATTGTAAAGAAGTTCCGTAAAGCTACGATAATCTCAGATTTAAAGTTCAACAGGAACAACCAAGTATGTCTTAAGTAATCATCAACCAAGGTAAGGAAATATCTTTTATTGTCATGAGTAAGAACTCTATAGGGACCCCATACATCAGCATGTAATGTATGAAAACAAGTTGATGTAGTGGTAGTACTTAAGGGGAAAGGAAACCTGGTTTGCTTAGGCAAGGGACATACAATACATATATCAGTAAAGGAAGAAGACATATGTTTGCAACAACTAAGTGTTCTCAATACACTAACAGGTACATGACCCAACCTTTGATGCCATAAAACCAAGTTGTTAGGACTAGTAGAATAAACCACATTAGCAGTAGTAGCTTGATCTTGCTGAGACTTCAATTGAGTTCCCTGAGTCTTCAACTGAGTATTAACATGAATCATGTACAGATTATTCTCCAGTGTGCCAGTCCCCCTCACATTCCCACTTGAGAGGTCCTGAAAAACACAGTGATCAGGATAAAAGATAGCACAACAATTTAGTTCCCTTGTTAACTTGGATACTGATAGAAGATTATAGTGAAATTCAGGGATGTGTAGCACATTTGAGATCTCAGCTCCTCCTAACACTCGAGAAAACCCAATGTGACTTGAAATGTGCAAGGCTACCAGTAGGTAGATGTACTTTGTTACAAAGATCTCTATCTAAGGAACAATATTGTGTTAACATACTTAAACTGTGTACCATATGTTTGGATGCTCCTGTATCAATGATCCATTTGTCAGCATCAGGAATGAGAGAAGGACAAATCAGCATACCTGATGCATGAGCAATAGTAGTAGTATCACAGTTACTCTTTACATTATCTGGCTCTATCAGTTGCAAGAGTTGCATGTACTGCTGTGGAGAGAAAAGAGGGTGAAACTGTTGTTGTTGATGAGAGGATACACCAGAAGATCCAGTAGTTGGAATCTTAGAGGAACTAGAATCATTAGTTGCTCCTTGACTATTTCATGTTGAGGCATTTTGATGATGCATAAGCAGTCCAGGAGCATTGTTGAATCCTGCAAGATTAGCTGAAATAGGACTAGCATTGTTTCTCCTTTTACCTTTCCAATCAGCAGGATATCCATGCAATTTGTAACAAGTAGCTCTAATGTGACCCTTCCAGTTACAGTAATCACAGTAAAGAGTGATATTGTTGTTAAATTGTTTCTGATTAGATCTAAACCCAGCTCCAGTAGGAGGATTAGACCCTGAAATAGATCATGATCTTGGTATTTGTCCTTTACCATTACTAAAAATGGCCATAGCCTAATTCATCCCACCATCATTAGCAAAAACAGAGTGATCACTTCCTGTTGTATTAGATTTACCAAGGATTCTCTGACTTTTTTCAGCCATTACAAAAGAATAAGCTTTGTTTACGCCTGGTGTTGGATCAAGCATCATCATCTGACTTCTAGACTGATTATAAGATTCATTTAGTCCTAAGAGAAATTGCATCTGTCTTTGATACTCAAAGTGCTCTACATAGGTTTTAGAACTCTCACAAGCACAACCAGAACACGACATCAATGAGTCATATTCCATCCACAACTCCTTGAGTCTAGAAAAATAGCTAGAAACAGACATAAGTCCTTGTTGCAGTGTGGCAATCTCCTTATGTAGATAGAAGATTCTAGAGCCATCAACTTTGTCAAATCTCTCTCTTAAATCAGTCTATACTTGTTAACACTGCTAGCATAGACTATTCCACTCAGTAATTCCCTACTCACAGAGATCATTATCCATGATAGCACTATGACATTACATTCTTCCCATAGATCATGTAGAGATGCATTGAATTTATCCTTACTACATTTTCCATCAATAAATCCTATTTTCCCCTTACCTAGAAGACCTATCTTCATAGATCTACTCTATAATGAATAATTCTCAAATCCAGATAGTTGAATAGAGACCAAAGAACTACCTGGAGTGTTACACGATTGCAGAAAGAGAGGATGATGAGAATCCACCATTGTAGTTCCTCCTTGAACTGCACCACTGGTTGAAGAATCAGTCGGCATGATAAAATGCAGCTACAATTGTGATCTTCACTAGTTTCTAGGACAATACAGTATCTCAAGTCTTCTACTGCACTGAAAGCTAACGCGATCAACTGGAACACCTTAGAGCTTTGATACCATGTTAAGCACCAACAATGGTGAATGAATGAGAAAAAAGTAAGCTAAGAAGAAGAGAGGACAAGTGAAGTTTCATTCAGTTCATCATAACTACATAGTTTACAATGATACCTATACATCACTATATAAAGGTGTGAATCAACTAATTAACTAGACTAGTTAAGTTACCTAATCACAGTTAATCATAACTAACTTCTGTAACTATTTATTAACAAACTTGTAACTAACTTTTGCCCTTTACACTTTAGCTCAACAGCCTACGTGTTGGCGGTGAAAGAACAATAAAGTTACATTTGAAAATATTAGAGGAAAAATGACTAACATATGTCATTATATTTTAAATTATAACTTCGATAATTAATTAATTTTAAGTATTACAACTTACAAGTAATTACGTAATCCATGTATGAAAAACTTCAAAAAGATAAATATTAAATAAAGAACATATTTTTTTTTAGTAATTAATGAGAAATATTTGGTTTGTTTCAAGTAGTGAGGGTAATTTAGTGGTGGATATTTTTTTTTTTAAAAAATAACAAATAAGACATGCAAAAAGCCATGTACGTGTGTTCATAAAGGTAGGACAAATTAAGAATAATTATTCAGACTACTTTGTTGTGTTATATTTTGGACATCTCTTTTTAATTAGGGATATATAGTGACTACTATACAAAGCTAAAGTATTTTTTGACGCCTTCTTTTCACCTCTTTCTGCTTTACTATATACCCTTGACAAACTTTTTGACATGATTAAACTTGGTTTCAAGTCCCATTTTACTTGTTTTTTTCTCATTTATTTATTGAAAATATGAAAAGATAGATGAGGCCTCAACTTTCATAGTCATCATTTTATATAAATTTATAAAGTTGGTTTCATTTTTTGGACCTCTTTTAAAAGCCTCAAGTATATTGCAACTTTGAAAAGAATGGTTTAGATATGTCTACATGTTCATTATTACTCCTAATAAATAATGAAATGGACTTGCTAACAAGTGTGGTGTGTTGGGATGAAGGAAAATCCATGTTTTTCACAGAAAATGATTTCCTAGAAAATGTTTTCTTATTTATTTTCTAGTATTTGATAAGTAAACAAGAAAATATTATCGTAAGAGTATTATATGATATCTAGTAAAACACTATAGAGGTGGAATGAGATGGGGTTCGGGGGGTGGCAAGAGGTGGGATGGTCAAGGGGTGGGATTTGGGGGAGTTGTGTGGGTGTGATGAGACAATAAATTTGGAGTTTCACTTATGCAACTTGCTTTCCGTACTTCCATTAGAGAAGTCATTTTTTTAGGAAGAGAATATTTTCCAAACATTTTGACCATTTGTCATTATTTATTGCAAATAGACGAGGCTAAATCCGTGCAGATCAAAACTCAAACAAAAAACACTTGGGGTCGAAATTGGGAGGACAAAACGGTAAATTCCTGAAACTTTCCAAAAATGACCAATTGTGTCATTACAGATAGAACCTTACTTTATTTCAGAACTTAGGAAAAGAGACTGTCTCTGACATACCTTCAACTCAAGACAAAAAACTTAATGAGAACAAGTCCCAAATAGTTATACAACATAAGATCACATTGGCCACTAAAAGTTCAGACTAGTTTTTGCATGAGCGTTTATTATTATTAAAATATATTACATAGTTACACAACCTAAGATTACACATCGATCACTTATTAGATCGTTCAGCCTAGTTCTTGCATGAACATATTTATTATTTATTATTATTAAGCTATGTTACATAACACCATATTACATAGTTCAATTGCATGAACATTTATTATTATCAAGCTACGTTACACACTTCTTCAAATAAGTGCTGCCTTTTTGGCACAGTAGTTGTCACTGCAACTAGCTATGCACTCTCCAAGCTTCTTTCCATCTGAAATGTTGAAAAATCAAATGAATGCTTAGTAAGTTTTTAAATATATTTTATTTAGGACAAACTAAATAATTACACTAACATTCTTACCATATTTATTAATTCTCTCTATAGTTTGAAGTAATTACTTTTATCTCAATAATTAATAATTTCATATCAGATACACCTAGATACATGTTTTTATTTTGCTACCAAATACATTGAAATAGGAAGAAAGGCGAGTGAGAACAGGAAGAAGGCGGGCAAAATTTGTCTATGTATCCCAGATACATGCGAATCACACTAGATACATGTATCTGATGTAATTCACATGTATCTGGGAAACCATATAAGCGAGCGAGATAGAGAGAGTGACATGCGAGATGGGAGGGTGACGAGTGATAGTTGTCTATATATCCTAGATATATGCAAATACAGTACTATATCTCGAGACACATGTATCTAGACGTATCTGGACGCACCATAGTCTAGATTGCACCAGAGTCTGATAAAATTTGTAATATTACAAATTAACATGTATCTAGTGTAGGATTTCTATAAGTTATCGTTTTATTTATATATAGTAGATGTTGAACAAAAGCACTTTTAGTGAAAATTCTAACTTCGTTACGGTGTATATACACTACAAAAAAACCCCAAATTGCCAACAGATTTTACTAATAACTTAAGTTGGTTAGTATTCTACTAACAAATTACCAACATATTTCTAACTGAATTATATTTTAAAACTTAACAACGAAATTCTAACAGATTACCAACCAAAATATTTCTAAGTAAGTATTTTAGTTGGTAAATAAGGTGGGAAAAAGTGGCGCCAAATTTAGCAACTTTATATCAATGGATTACCAACTGAAATATTGCTAACGCACACCTTTTGTTGGTAATATTACCAACGAAGTATATATCGGTTGATAAATATGACAAAAAAATTATTTAAATAATTTATTAACATATTACCAACGAATTACTAACCAAACATTTACCGATGGCAAGATTGTGTTGCTAAATTTACCAACCAAATACAAATGTGTTGGTAAATTAGTAATGAAATGGAATTTGTTGGTAAACTTTCCAACCAATATCCAATCAGTTGGAAATTTTGCCAATGAATAAAGATTGTAGTTAGTAAATTACTAACATCATTAAAATAGTTGGTAATATACCAACTAATCATTAATCCATTGGTAAAATATACCAACATAGTAATTATTAGTTGGTAATATTACATATGAATGTTGAGTTGGATAGTAACTATTACCAACTGTGATAAAATTTATTGGTAAATTATTAAATATTAACTTATATTTGAATAGTTGGTAAATTTATCAATTGAAGTTATATTTTTCGATAAATCAGCGTGTAGTGTTGAAATAATAAGTAAATTTAACGATGTAACACTAAATCAATATATTTCCCCGAATTTAAGCTTTAGTGATATATTTAATGATAGATATCAATTGTTATTTTATAAAGAATCCAAAATTTAATAATAGATTTATCTTTACTTACATATATTGTTACATTCACTAATAATATTACCTATTTTATCGATCCAAAATTTATCATGACTTTCTCTTAATTTTTTTTGGAAGAAAAAGCGGGTGAAAATCATTTTCCCTTATGAAGTTTGCTATAAAAATCAAATCCCCATCCCCCAACATTAAACAATATAATGATCCCCCCCACCCCACCCCCCTTTTACGAAAATCTGGCCATTGACCGGCAACGTTAAAAATTTGACCGATGACTACAAGGGCAAATAGTAAATTTCCCTATCTTAACACTTAATGGGGTGCCCTAATAAATAAATAGGTGTTTCATTTTGAGGTTTTCATATTCGATATGTGTCGTTACGCATTTTAACTTTTAACTTTTAGCTGAAACTTGACTTTGGTCAATATTTTTGGTAAACGTGCTCAGATTAGAACTTCGTCAGTGTCATTAGCTTCAGAAGGTCATTTTTGAACTAACAAAAAGGTTGGTTCAAGTTTTGAGGCTTCCGTTTTCAGTTTTTGCCGTTAGGTGTTTCAAATCTTAAGTTTTGGCCAAAATTTGACTGCGGTCAATGTTTTTGTGCACGTGCTCAGATGAAAATTCCTTCAGCGTGATTATCTCCAAAGGTCATTTTTTATTTAATAGGATGGTTGGTTTTGGTTGTGAGGCTTTCATTTTAAGTTTTTGTCGTTAGACGTTTTAACTTTTAAGTTTTGATCAAAATTTGACTTTGGTCAATATATTTGGTAATGAGCTCAAATTAGATTTCTATCAGCGCGGTTAGCTCTGAAAGGTTAGTTTTGGTCTAATAGGATATGGTTGGGTCGATTTTTGACGGTTTCATTTTTAGTTTGTGCCGTTAGTCGTTTCAACTTTAAGTTTTGTCCATACTTTAACTTTGGTCAATATATGTGGTAAACGTGCTCATATGAGAATTTCATCAGCGCGGTTAGCTCTGAAAGATTTTTAATTCATCTGATAGGATGGTTGGTTGGGGTTATGAAGCTTTTGTTTTCAGTTTGTGTCATTAGGCATTTTAACTTTTACGTTTTGAAAAAAATTTGACTTTGGTCAATATATTAGGTAAACATGCTTAAATAAGAATTATGTCAGTGCGGTTAGCTCTGGAAGGTCAACTTTGGTCTAATAGGATGGTTGGTTCACGTTTTGAGGCTTTTGTTTTTAGTTTGTAGCTCTAGTAGTTTTAACTTTTAACATTTGACAAAAGTTTAAATTTGGTCAACATTCTTACTATAAGTGTTGGGATGAGAATTTTGATAGCACGCGGTTAGCTCAGGAGGGTCCTTTTTGGTCTAATAGGGTGGTTGGTTCTAGTTTTAAGGCTTCCGTTTTCACTTTGTGCTGTTCGGCATTTTAACTTTTATATTTTGACCAAAATTTGACTTTGATCAATATTTTTGGCAAACGTGCTCAGATTAGAATTTCATCAGCCTAGTTAGCTCCGTAAGATCATTTTTCATCCAAAAGGATGGTTGGTTCGGGTTTCGAGGCTTTTGTTTTGAGTTAATGTTATTAGGCGTTTTAACTTTGAAGTTTTGATCAAAGTTTGACTTTTGTTAACATTCTTGGTAAACATACTTGAATGAGTATTATGTAAGTTAACTCCGGAAAGTCCTTTTTGGTCTTGTAGGATGGTTGGTTCGGGTTTGGAGGGTTTCATTTTGAGTTTGTGCCGTTAGACGTTTTAACTTTGAAGTTTTGATCAAAAATTGACTTCGATCAAAATTCTTGGTAAAAAGGCTCGGATGAAAATTATGTTAATACGGTTAGCTCCAAAAGGTCCTTTTTTATCTAATAGGATGGTTGGTTTAGATTTCGTGGCTTTCATTTTAAGTTTGTGGCATTAGGAGTTTTAACTTTTAAGTTTTGCCCAAGGTTTGACTCTGGTCAACATTCTTAGTAGAAGTGCTCGGATGAGAATTTCATCAACGCGGTTAGCTCCGAAAAGTCCTTTTTGATGTAATAGGATGGTTAGTTCAAGTTTTATGTCTTTCGTTTTCAGTTTGTGTCGTTAGACGTTTTAACTTTTAAACTTTTGGCCAAAGTTTGACTTCGGTCAACATTTTTGGTAAATTTGCTCCGATGAAAATTTTGTCAGGACAGTTAGATCCGAAAGGTCCTTTTTGTTCTAGTGGGATGGTTGGTTGGGGTTTCAAGGCTTTCATTTTAGGTTTGTGTTGTTAAACGTTTTAACTTTGAGGTTTTGACCAAAGTTTGACTTTGGTCATCATTCTTGGTAAAATTTCTTGGATGAGAGTTCTATCAGCGCGATTAACTCCGGAAAGTACATTTCGATTTAATATGATGATTGGTTTGGGTTTCGAGGATTTTGTTTTGCGTTTGTGCTGTTAGGCGTTTTAACTTTGAAGGTTTGACCAAAGTTTGACTTCGGTCAGCATTTTTGGTAAACGTACTTGGATGAGAATTGCATCAACGTGATTATCTTTGCGAGGTCCTTTTTGGTCTAGTAGAATGTTTGATTCGGGTTTTGAGGCTTTCATTTTTAATTTGTGCCATTAGGCGTTTTAACTTAGACGTTTGACTTCAGCCAAAGTTGACTTCGGTTCGTATATAATGTTATTAAATTTTAATCTAACAAACCAAAACCCAAAAAAATTATTACCATTTATTACTTCTACTTTAATATCACTCTTAATTAAATATAAGTATTTTCTATCGATACAATTAGATTCATTACATGTCTTTTTGTAAAATAGTTCATCCATATAATATAAAATATTGAAGTCAATATTTTTTACATCAAAGCATTTAATTATATTTTCATGCTTCCATGAATATATATATATATATATATATATATATTATTATTATTATTATTTTTAATTTTTTTTATTTTTTATTTTTTATTTTTTGAAACCCACTAACCGTAACTTTTAGTGGATGACAACTTATTAGTAATATTATCTTACTTACTAAATTATAATATAGAAGTAAAAACTAAAAAAGAAAATAATGTAAGAAAAAACAAAAGAACTAAAACAAAGATCTAGCAGATCGTCTCCATCTTCATCTTAG
>NC_064292.1:45382677-45384171 GCF_019186545.1 Solanum stenotomum
GGTTCGTATATAATGTTATTAAATTTTAATTTAACAAACCAAAACCCAAAAAAATTATTACCATTTATTACTTCTACTTTAATATCACTCTTAATTAAATATAAGTATTTTCTATCGATACAATTAGATTCATTACATGTCTTTTTGTAAAATAGTTCATCCATATAATATAAAATATTGAAGTCAATATTTTTTACATCAAAGCATTTAATTATATTTTCATGCTTCCATGAATATATAATATATATATATTTTTTTGAAACCCACTAACCGTAACTTTTAGTGGATGACAGCTTATTAGTAAAATTATCTTACTTACTAAATTATAATATAGAAGTAAAAACTAAAAAAGAAAATAATGTAAGAAAAAACAAAAGAACTAAAACAAAGATCTAGCAGATCGTCTCCATCTTCATCTTAGCTGAGGAAATTTGGAGAAGATCAGTTCTTCCTATCAGTGGCATCAAATCTCACTCCAAAGGTAAGAACTTGTTTTGAATCTCATTTCGAACCAGCAAAATCTCTATCATCAACATTCAAAATAATTTTGGAGAGCTGATGGTTTGCCCTTTTTTGAATCTCCCAGATCTTTATCCGTCCTAAACTCGGAGAATCTCCCAGATATTTATCCGTCCTAAACTTGGAGAGTTGATGAATTGTAAATTTGCTGCATCAGATTGGAAATTGCAGGTATCCACCAATCGCTACAGTTTCATAGTTCGTCGCGTTGACCTCATCTAAATTGGAGAGATACAAATCGCTACATATGATGAGATCTAAAAATCGCCTAGATTGGAGAGCTACAGATGAAGGAAAAATTCACATCAGCTGTAAATCACCTAAATTTTCAACTCAAGCTCTATCAGATGCATCAATTTTTGCTAAAAAGACCCATATTGGCGTGTCGTCTAACGTATGTCTTCTTACCCTTTCATCCTCTCTTTGTCCAAATAATTGTTTGTGTTGCTTGTTTCCTCTTTTTGTCCAAATAATTGCATGTGTTGCTTGTTTTGTGCTGAGGTAGGTATTGTGTAGACTCCGATGCTTGTTCCAATTTTTGCATTTTTTTTTTATATTTTCTATGTTTATATTAAATAAAATGATTTTATGGCATATCCAATCTTTAAAAATTAGTTAAAATTATTTTGGACTCAATTTGTATTTTATAGTTCAAGAAAATAATATAAGAATCTGCTTTATTTTTTGTAAAAATAGTCCAAATAAAAAAAATTGCCGCTAAAATAATCCACCTCCCAAATTTAGTAATAGGTGGTGGTATGATGGTGACACTCGAACCCTAGACCAGTATTGCTTACTTTGATATATACCATATTGAAGTGTGTATCTATCTCATTTTAAAAATTTAAGCTATTAGAGATAATATATTTTTATTTATTTCTTAAAGGGAAAATGCATAAGTACCTCCCCAGCCTATACCCGAAATCCCAGAGACACACCTAACATTTATTAAGGTCCTATTACCCCCCCCCCCCC
>NC_064292.1:45384217-45410128 GCF_019186545.1 Solanum stenotomum
ATTCTACCCCTTTTTGGCCTACGTGGCACTATCAGGTGGGCCCAGCGCATGTTGACATTTTTTTCAAGGTTAGTGCCACGTAGGCCGAAAAGGGGTAGAATATTATAGATAAATTTAGTTCGGGGGGGTAATAGGACCTTAGTAAAGGTTAGGTGTGTCTCTGAGATTTCGGTCATAGGCTGAGGGGGTACTTATGCGTTTTCCCTTTCTTAAACTCTGTGCCTAGTCAATGTAGTTTCTGACTTGTTCACTTGATATAGGTTCCAGTTGACATGGTTGTAAATACAAAAATGGCTGCTCTGGCAAAACATGGAAATTTGCAAAATCCACAACTAAATGTTTATCATGTGGCATCATCATCTATAAATCCTCTCTCATTTTCTCAAATTTTTTACTATTGCTATGGTTTTTTCAAATTATTTCCTTTTGTTAATTCAAAAGGAGATAAATTTGAGGTTAAAAAAATGAGATTTTTTGACAAAATATCAGATTTTGAAAATTATATTTGGGAGGTATTATCCAAGCAGCATGAAGTGCAAGATGGAAAAGCGCTTACAAAGATTCAAATATGTTTAATTAAATAGAAGTTGGAATATTTGAAGAACTTTAGCAAACTTTCTGAACCCTACTTTTTCTACAAATGCTGGTGTGATATTTAGTTTATCATTTTTGAATTTATAATATTTATGACACGATCAATACATGTCTCTGATATTTCCTAAATGAAATATTTTAATAGTGACATAAATGAATTAAGACAGAAATTAAGAATATGTCATTACTAAAATATCATGAGAAATGGATGTGTAATTGCTAAAAAAAATATTTTTTTAACTTTTACTTGATGTTCAGTATTCGTATTAAGACCTGATTATTCCATAAATAGTTTATGTTTTCTTTTGCTAGGTTTGACAATTGCAATGTACGAAAGCTAATGGGAGACATGTCTGAAGAAGAAAAAAGAAGCTTTGAAATTGATGTGACAAAAATTAATTGAAAAAGTTATATTAAAAATACCCATATTCCTGGTGTACAAAAATATGTACTAGAAGGGAAAAGGGTAAATTAATTCTTAATATTGGAACAATTAATTGTTAGTGATTTGTGTGATAAACACTTAATTATTCAAGATTATATCATTTATGATTGTAATATTATTGAGTGTACTTGTTTGTTGTTTAATAAGAAAAGATTGTTTGCCACTGATTCCTATTTTATTCTGTAGGATTAGTTTAGATTTTAATTTTCTGAGAGTATAATGCTATTTCATTCTAGGGTTTGAAATTAAAATTTTAAGGTGAATCTTTAGTCTTGTATATAATAATGAACGTAAAATGAACTAAGATAACACTTATTATTAAACAGAAGAATAGTGGGCTGTTACATGTTGTTATGAATCTTCTACTCTAATTTTTGTTACCATTATTAATTAATTGCATAAACTTGATTTCATCACCTATAAATTGTGCCAATTAACAATAATATACTCCAAGTAGGCTAAAAAAAACAAGGAGCATATTTAAACTATTGTTGATTATATTATACATGAATATATTTCTGAGTATAAATTAAAGAAATAGATATGATATGGCTGATAATATGAATTTAATGGCTCAACTTGCGATTATAAGATTCTAAATACATTTTATGTTTATGTCCAAAATAAATACAAGTTACTGTCGTAAAAACTTAAAATTTCATCCGTTACTTATCCTCTCTTATACGGACATCAATTGTTCGAACTTTTGATCCTTCGCTAAAAGACTTTATTTTAGATAAAATCATATTTTCATCGTTTCTCTTAAATTATTATATCTTATTATAATATTATATATTACATATTGATGTTAATAAACACAATATACTCATTGAATAGGTAGAAGCCTTAATGTGGATAAAAAGTACTCCCTCAGTTCATTTTTACTTTATCACAATTTGATTTGACACACATGTTAAGAAAATAATTAATAATATAGGTATTCTACCAAATTATTCCCTATTAAATGATGTCTTGAAAAATAATTTAGAAAATAAATATTTAATGCTAATGGTAAAACATGTAAAAAATATTATTGTCTTTTCTTGATATATCAAAAGTGACAAGTAAAAATGAATATTTATTTTAGGAATAATTGACAAGTAAAAGAGAACGGATGGAGTATGTGACGTCCAACTTAAGATTAGAAGTCCACATCAGCAAAATACAAGAGAGATGGTTGTATATATGTAAGCATACCTTACCAATTAGTGACACATTTTAAAATCGTGCGGGCCTAGTCCCAAAGCTGACAATATTACTAGTGGGCTGGACCGTTACAAAGTAATTAAAAGATAATAATAAGGTAGGAGTTCTAACGTTATAAAGAGTAAATTTTAGGTTTAACAAACAGAAAAATCATATTTGTATGTTATAGTTATAGTTTGCATAATTGAGCTTCATAGCAAATTTTATGTTTACTATGGAGCATCAGATTTGTATAAATCGTATGCAGATATTCGCTTGTATAAAAGCGCATCGATTCCATAAGTATATCAGTTAGATAATTGTATATATGTAACTACTATATATATGTTCAATGATTATGATTGTTTATCTGCATAAAATTTGAATTTGTATACAATTGAATTGAAATAAAATATTTGTATATCAAATCTCTCTCTCTCTCTCTCTCTCTCTCTCTCTTGCTTTATACAACACAAATTATACATTGTAATTTATATAATTTGTGTTTGTATAAAGCGAAAAAGAGAGAAAGGCAAAAGAGGACGGATAGGGGAAGATCTGTATTTGTATAATTCTAAGTGTATAGGACGAAAATATATGTATTTGTATTTGTATATACAATTTTCTCTCACTTTATTCAAAGACAAATACAATTTATACATTTGTGTTTGTATAAAGTGAGAGAGGCAAGGGAGAGTGGCGAGCGAGATACAAGTGTTTGCTACATATTACAATTTAATGAAACTGCAGTTATAGCCTTTAATTTGAATTAATAATTTGCTATTTTATATAATTTCTCCTTTTTATTTCACATTAAAAGTCTTTCACCTTTTTAGACTCTAAATATGGAAAGTTTTATAACTCCTAATAATGGTAGTTTATGGAATCTTAAAGTCACATCTTTGTAATTGACTTCAAAATACTAAAATTATTGAAAGCCAATAGCAATAAATGTGTGTCTTCTTATTTTACAGCCAAAATCATTCAGAAAGCCACAATTTTATTTGTATGATGAAGACATATCATATGTAATGCGACTTTCAATTGATAGTGTGATTTTTGTACCCTCTCTAAATAGCCCTAACTATCAATTTATTCACCTTCATGCTAACCATGACACTTATGCCAACGAGGAGACGTTTAAGAAGAAGGATTGATCGATTTTTAGATTGACAAACTTTTATAAGAAATATTCTATTTCATGTTTTAGTTTATAAACTCAACTAATGTAATATTTTTTAATTTTATTTCGCGTGAGTTTAAACTTAATTTATTACAAATATTTGTGTTATATTATTGTACTCATATATAATGTAGTTTATTTTTTGTTTGCTTTTTCTTTTTTAATCAATACATGTGAAGTAACTATTTTTTAATCAATGCATGTGAACTTCACTTTTCTTTTGTCAGCTTCAACTTCATCTGTCTATGTAAGGTGGCAGACCCATAAGCAAAATTGGGTGCACGCAGAGGTGAATTGTAACGACCTGTTTCCGTCGTTAGGAAAAAGCCAGTGGGGGAAGAATTTGGGTTAGAAAACTTTTGAGTAGTGATTTGAAAATTTCTAGCCTAGTCCAGATTTAGATGAAATATGAGTCATGTGAAGTCTAGGGAAATATGGTAATTAATGAGAGGTTCAATAGTGAATTTGATTACATGAGTTGATAATCAAGACGTTAAGGAGCCCGTACGTTCAGGCGAGTAGAACTTCCGAAACTAATCTTAACGTGAACGGGTAGTTTTTGAACATCAATGGTTGAGGGTGTGTTATGAAATGGGGGTTTGAAACTCAAATTCCGAGGTTCTGTCTCCGTATAAGCCGTCGGGGCGGGATTTATCCCGCTATGGAGGGTTCGCTGTGGAGAGATGGAGTCCGTTGTGGAGGGGCCAATCGCGACTTAAGTCGGGGAAAAACCCCAATTTCGTTATTTTTTTGCAAACTTCGTTCTTAAGAGTTAGGAGACGATCCAGGACGAATTCTTGATAGTTTTCCACGACATTTAGTGCTAAAGGTAAGGATTTTACTCCCCTAATCTGTTTTTCGATTTGTGGAACATAAATTCATGGGTAATTATTGTTGGGGGAGGGTTTTAGCCTAAAGTTGATGGTGGAAAAAAGCCCTAGCTGCACCTTAGAATCATGGATTTGGTCTTGGGTTATTAAGTTGTTATAATCTGGATAATTAGACATTAGTTTATTGATCTTTGCGTTATATTAATTATTTGTAGACCTAGAACAAGCAGAACGAAGTCGAAAAAGAAAGATTCAAGTGCCTTAGGGCGATTCAAGCTTGGTTTCGAGGTTGGTGATGGTTTAATTTCATGTTTGTGTGATGTATATTAATAATTGCTTTATTGTAATGCATATATGTATGTGAATGAAGCACTATTGATCAAACCTAACGTAAATGAGTATGAATGAACCATTGTATGCCATGAATTGACACTTGATTGTATGATTATAAGAATGTACATTATAAGTGTGATTGTGATTGTGCTTATGTTGATTGGATCGGGTGTCACATTCCGACTCATGCATTGGATCAGGTGTCACGTTCCGACACACTAAATGGGATCGGGTGTCACGTTTCGACACATACATTGGATCGGGTGTCACGTTCTGGCACACCAATTGGTATCCGGTGTCACGTTCCGGCACACGAACAGTTTGGGTATGAGTTCCATGAGAGGACCATTGTGTTGCCATATCTAATTGTTATTGAGAATGTGAAATTGTACATTGCTCCTGAAGCTGTAATTGTATATATATTATGTATATGCGTGTTTACTATGCTCTGATTGCTTATATGTATTGTGCTTACTGGAATAGTCGTGTGATCCTACCAGTACACTGTGGTTGTTTGGTGATACTGCACATGCTCATTCTTTGTTGAGTACAAGGCATCTTCAGGCGACTATTGATAGACCTCAGCTAGGAGATCAGTGATCGGGACCGGATTTCAAGGGTGAGCCAGTTCTTTCAAGCTGCCATAGAGTCCTTCATTTTGCTTAGTCCATTCTTTTTGGACTTAGACATGTTTTAGTATTTTGTTTATGTTTGGTTGGGGTTGTACCCATTTTCCTTAGACTTGCATGAAAACTTTTCTCACAAGCTTCAGACCATTGAAACTTCGATGTATTCTGAGTCAACTTAGTCAATGGGGATGAAATAGACGAAATCCCTTGGCCAACCTTCTATAATAACCAGCCAATCCCAAGAGACTCCTAATATCAGTTATAGATGTGTGTGTAAGCTAGTTCTACAATGCCATAATCTTTTAAGTGACAACTCGAATCCCATCACCTGAAATAATGTGGCCTAAGAACGCCACTGACTCAAGCCAAAACTCACACTTAGAGAATTTAGCTTACAACTCTCTATCCTTGAGAGTTTGAAGAACTACTCTAAGATGACTAGCATGATCCTCCTCATTCCTCGAATAAATCAGAATGTCATCAATGAGTACGATAACAAACATGTCTAGATAGGGCTTAAACACTTTGTTCATAAGATCCATGAACGTTGCAGGAGCATTAGTCAAACCAAAAGACATGCCTAGAAACTCGTAATGACCATAGCGGGTCCTGAAAGTTGTCTTAGGAATGTCACTTTCTCTTAACTAATGATAGCCAAATCTGAGGTCTATCTTAGAAAAACAAGTGGCACCCTGAAGTTGATCGAAAAGATCATCAATTCTCGGAAGATAATACTTATTCTTGATAGTAACCTTGTTCAGCTAACGGTAATCTATACATATTATAAGAGAACCATTTTTCTTCCTCACAAATAAGACCGAAGCTCCCAAGGTGAGACACTTGGTCGAATGAAACATTTCTCATGAAGGTCTTTCAACTGCTCTTTTAACTCTTTCAACTCAGCTATAGCCATTCTATATGGGAAAATAGAGATAGGATGAGTATCGGAAAGAATATCTATACCAAAGCCTATTTCTCTATCAGGAGGGACTCCGGGAAGATCATCTGGAAACTCACTCACAACTAGAACTGACTGAATATGTGGTGTTTCAACACTAGAGTCATTATCTCGGACTAAGTGATAGATGCACTCCTTGGAAACAAACTTTCTCGCCTTAAGGTACGAAATAAAACGACCCTTAGGCACTGCTGAATTTTCCTTAAAGTACGAAATGAAACTAACGCTCGCCATAATGTTTGCAAAAGTCTTTTCAAAGGAGTCGAAAGAACTCTTAAGACTTAACTCTTAACTCTACCTTGAATTTGAATAATGAATTCAAGATGATGATTCATGTTATGAATGATTTCTAGATGTTTATAAGTAGTGTAGAGTAGTTAGAATCAAGAGGGAGTAAAGGTACCCTTTGAAAGAACTCAGACGGGCTAAGCGATGTAGAACAGGTTGGGACAGCCGACCCTGGTGCAGGGCATCATCCCCTGTACAACATAGCATCTCTGCTGGCCCAATGGAGAGGCGACACTCTAGCCCTTGCCTAGAAAACCCCGACGAATTTCTTTCTCATTTTCTGATCCTAACTCACCTAGAATAGAATGGTTTCTTCCCTACTCACTTAGATTCGAATACCCAACATATGTACACGATAATATACTCAGAACAACCTTCAAATTACTAATACTCATCTCAAGAATTCATTAAAACTCCAACAATCAAGATTGCAAATGGAATTTCAAGAAAACTCATCAAGAACTAAAATCCTTCAACCTCAAGAATGAATCGCAATAAAATAGCATGATTGGCATGTGGGTTAACAAACCCAACACTATGAGAACTTACATACCTCTTAGGGATCAAACCCTTGAAGAAACAACCCTCGATCCGCAAGAAATCTTGATGAACGCCTTGACCCTTTCCCTCTTTTCTCCTCTTTTCTCTTCTTGAACTTTCTTCTTAAATCATAAGCATATTTTGGGATAATGAAAACTAACCCAAATTATATTTGACCCGAAAATATTAATAATTTTGTTTTAATCTGATTAGGTAAGGAAAATACTAAAATACTCCTCATAATTTTGGGTAACTTTCCTTACTGGACATACTGACTTCAAATAAGCATATCTTCCTCATACGAGCTTGAAATGTAGCAAACTTAGTGGAGTTGGAAAGAGGATTCCAAAACCAGCTTTCATTTGATATCTTATGGGCCACCTAGCTCATCCTGTACTGAAAGTTATGGTCGTTTGATGTTGACTCAAAACTAATAACTTAAGCATAACTTGCAATATTTTAGATTTTGCTATTTCCAATTTAGTTCTTTCTAATTTTAGCTCTTTAAAATTCCAAGGCGTTACAAAAATAAACTCATATGAATATAAAATTACTTTTAAGGCTCCAAACCTTAATACTTTATTAGATCATACAATTGACTACTTCATTAATAGCATATCTACATATAATATATTAATCTGTGAGTGCACAAAATAGAAATTACTAACATTCCAATCTCCAATAGTCGATAATTATTGTGTTGAGCTATTTTTAATAGTACTCTAATTTTTGTTTGAATTGTTAATTAATTGCTTAAACTTGATCACTCCAACAGGGCCAGAGCAATGGATTGGACACCCTTCGCCGAAAAATTACAAGATATATATAGGTCAAATATTACTGCTTTCAAATCAAATTTGAGCCCGAAGCTCGTTTTCAATCTTAAATATAAAAAATACATGTCTGCCTGGCCCAACTTTAAAAAGGAAAGTTAGCCCAAATATATCAATACCCTTTTTGTTTCTCACCCTATTTTTAACACTTTCCCTAACATTTGTTTCCAAATCCTCCTCTTTCATATTCTTCTCTGCGCCGCCTTCATGATTCTCCTTTGTCTCCTTTAGATCATCATCATTCAACCATGGCGGTGTACTACTACACATCTTCAACAGCTTCAATAGGTACTGCTCCTCCTTAATTATCTTCCTCCTCCTTTATGTTTCTAATCTCTCATTTATCTTGGTTTAGTTTGTTCTGATTTCTGGAATTAACACCGTTGCTAGCTGTGGATCCAAATATGATTCTTTCGATGTTCCTCTCTATGACAATGGACGATGTGTTTTGGATATATACTCCTCGATTTTTGCCGATTTCCTTTTTTGTAAGCAGGTAGCTATTTATTTCTCGCCGATTTTAAGCATTAGTATTGAAAAAAACTTGAGGTGTACATATAAAATCTTGCGAGACTCACCACATCTTGATTAATGTAACTGTGGTCCATACTGGCTGTTTATGTTTTTTTATCTTTCTTGTCTTGATTCTCAAACTTGCGATATGTGCTTTGTCCATGTATATAATTCTTTTGCAATTAGCTGGTAGTTGTTCAAACTGTTTGTATTTATGTACCTCCGACTTACTGTAAGCACTATTAGCAATGACATCTACTAGCTGATATCCTTCCTGGTATGCATGCTGAACTTTGAAGTTGTTTTGTTCCACAATTTGTCTTGCTTCTTCCACTATGTCTAGTATCTCCCATGGTATTTTCCATTCCCTAAGTATCATTTTCATGATTCCTAGTGATATGTTTCTAGAATAACCTTCTTGAGCTTGCTTTTTATACAGTAAATTAGCCCTCTTAGTACTGGTGTCGCGCCATATACTACTTTATATTGATATATTAAGCATTTTGAACACCCTAAACAACAACAATGAATTGTAGCTCAGTAGCAAAAGTGTGTCCAATATGTACACAATACCTAAGTTGGAATCACTGCATCTATGTTTTGTATATTTTGTTTAATGTGGTCTGCTGTAAAACAGTTAATTAAATTAAAAACGAAATACTTTGTTGTTTATAGAGTGGTAGCTTAGTGGCAATAGTGTGAAGAAGTTTGTTTGCCATTGTGGTTCAATTCCCCATGGCCACATTTGTTTTCTATGTTGGCTTTATTTTGGATACCCTTCACGAATTTTCTGCCTACGCCACTGCTCACCAATATATTTGTGCTAATTCTAGTACCCTTTATCATGAGTTTAGCTGAAGGTTGTGAATAATTCACTACCTTCCTAGAAAGGGGGATAAGACTCGAAGCACCCAAACTTTTCAACATGGTATTAGAGATGGCAAACATTATAACTATGTTGAAATCTTTCTATCTCCAAAACGAATCAGGCCACATGTGAGAGATGTGTGAGTTGAAAACATTATTAATTAATTAATTAAAAATATGTGCTATTTAATCATTCAAACATAATTTTAAATGACATTGTCACAAGCTTCAACATTTTCAAAGAAAACATAAAATTTTAATTAGGAAGAAAGAATTTAAATTAAACAAATCTCACGAGAAAATAAATTAAAGATGTGGTCAACATATATACATAAAACTAGACATGGTCATTCCATAAAAGCCCTATATGAACCAATACTATTGGTGGGAAATGAAAAAATTAAAATGTTAAGTTTTTCTCTACCTTTCACACTATATATATAATCCTTCTCTAAGTCTTTTATTTCACCAAATCCCCATTTCTCTCTTTCATTTGCTTTTTCTATTATTATTTTTTTCTCTCTCCTAATGGCCAACTCTCATGCTAAGAATGTGCCCCCTCCTCCTCCCCCCCTTTCCAATCTCCTCTCAATCTTCCCCTGCCCCTTCCCCTCCTTGTGTTCGCAAGGAAACTACACCAACTGCTGACACTGAGATCTTAGGAGTTTATGGGAGTAGCGCCCCCATCCACTCAGTCAATGCTCCTCCTAGAAAAAGGGGAAGCATGTCGAAAGCTGGGGAAAGAACATCTGTGGTTCGGGCAAAAAGGCCCAATGTTGAGGCTTTTGGACCAGCAGCAACAACTGATGCATCATCATTGAGATCGTTGGAGTTTTCATCATGTGTAAGTGGTTCAAATGATGGTTAACATGATGACCAGTCAGAATTTCCGTCCCAGTCAGGAACATATGAACTTACTTCCGGATGAGAATGCATGTGAATGATCAACGATGTCAGCGTATCGAACGCAATTTCACATGCATAGCAGATTCTCATGCTCTATGACAACTCTAGTGATTCTGGTGCTAGTGCTGGTACAGGTGGAATCACAAATGTAGATGCAAATGTAACATGTTCATAATCTGCACCTGTTGCACCTGCATCTGCTCTTGTGCCTCCACCTGCACCTGCACCAGCACCAGAATCACTAGAGCTAACATGCTATGTATGTGAAATTGTGTTCGATACACTGGCATCGTTGATCATTCACATGTATTCTCATCCGGAAGTGAGTTCGTATATTCCTGACTGGGACGGGGATTCTGACTGGTCATTATGTTCACCATCATTTGAACCACTTACAACTGATGAAAACTCCAACGATCTCAATGCTGATGCGTCCGTTGTTGTTGCTCCAAAAACTTCAACATTGGGCCTTTTTACCCGAACCACATATGTTCCTTCCCCAGCATTCAACATGCTTCCCCTCTTTCTAAGAGGAGAATTGACTGAGTGGATGTGGGCGATACTCCCATAAACCCCTAAGATCTCAATGTCAGCAGTTTGTGTAGCCTCCTTGCGAACACAAGGATGGGAAAGGGCAGGGAAAGATGGAGGGGGAGATTGGAGAGGGGGAGGAGGAGGGGGGACATTCTTAGCATGAGAGTTGGCCATTGGGAGAGAGCAAAAAAATAATAATAGAGAAAGGAAATGAAAGAGAGAAATGGGAATTTGGTGAAATAAAAGACTTAGAGAAGGATTATATATAGTGTGAAAGGTAGAGAAAAACTTAACATTTGAATTTTTTCACTTCCCACCAATAGTGTCAGTTCACAAAGGGCTTTTATGGAATGATCATGTCTAGTTTTATGTATATATGTTGACCATATCTTTAATTTATTTTCTAATGAGATTTGTTTAATTTAAATTCTCACTTCCTAATTAAAACTTTATGTTTTCTTTGAAAATGTTGATGCGTGTGACAATGTCATATATATTACGTTTGACTGATTAAATAGCACATATTTTTAATTAATTACTTACTAATGTTTTCAACTCGCACATTTCTCACATGTGGCCTGATTCATTTTGGAGGTAGAAATATTTCAATATAATTATAAATTGCACTATCTTATTTTAACGCTTAAGATATTAGGGAAAATACGTTTTTTATTTATTTAATTATATCTTCAACATATTTACCTTTTCATCTCGGCCTAATTTCCTATTATGGGTCAAACACTTGGAAATAATTGGTGGGGGCGAAACTTGAAATCAGGATTAGAACTGCCTATGATGATGAATGTTAAAGTATGTAACCATCTCATTTAAAAATTTTAAGTCATAAAGAAACACATGGCTTACGGTTCCTTACATTCTTACCTCATTTTTTATCATGGCCCAAACACATGAAAATTCTTTTTTAATGAAGAGCGACAATTCAACTCGAACCCTAGACTAGTATAATATATTTTGATACAATGTTGAAGTGGATGACCATATGATTTAAAATTTTATATATTAGAGTAAAACTGAATTATATTTTCAATACACCCTCACCTCTCGACCTAAATTCTTTCTTATGAGCCAAACACGTGGAAATAATTGATGGAGGCAAGACTTGATAAACTCTGGACTAGTACTACCTACTATAATACAATATTGAAGTATATGACCATCTCATTTTGTGATATCTTTGATATACGTACACATATGCTCACTCAAGTCCTGACTTAAATTTTGTTCATGGGTCAAACACATGAATATTCTTGTTTAGTAATAGGTGGTGGTATGATGGTGACACTCGAACCCTAGACCAGTATTGCTTACTTTGATATATACCATATTGAAGTGTGTATCTATCTCATTTTAAAAATTTAAGCTATTAGAGATAATATATTTTTGTTTATTTCTTAAACTCTGTGTCTAGTCAACGTAGTTTCTGACTTGTTCACTTGATATAGGTTGCAGTTGACATGGTTGTAAATACAACAATGGATGCCTGGCAAAACATGGAAATTTGCAAAATCGACAACTAAATGTTTATCATGTGGCATCATCATCTATAAATCCTCTCTCATTTTCTCAAATTTTTTACTATTGCTATGATTTTTTCCAATTATTTCCTTTTGTTAATTCAAAAGGAGATAAATTTGAGGTTAAAAAAAATGAGATTTTTTGACAAAATATCAGATTTTGAAAATTATATTTGGGAGGTATTATCCAAGCAGCATGAAGTACAAGATGGAAAAGTGCTTACAAAGATTCAAATACGTTTAATTAAATAGAAGTTGGAATATTTGAAGAACTTTAGCAAACTTTATGAACCCTACTTTTTCTATAAATGCTGGTACGTGTGATATTAGTTTATCATTTTTGAATTTATAATATTTATGACACGATCAATACATGACTCTGATATTTCCTAAATGAAATATTTTAATAGTGACATAAATGAATTAAGATAGAAATTAAGAATATGTCATTACTAAAATATCATGAGAAATGGATGTGTAATTGCTAAAAAAATTATTTTTTTAAATTTTACTCGATGTTCAGTATTCGTATGAAGACCTGATTATTCCATAAATAATTTATTTTTTCTTTTGCTAGGTTTGACAATGGCCATGTACGAAAGCTAATGGGAGACATGTCTGAAGAAGAAAAAAGAAGCTTTGAAATTGATGTGACAAAAATTAATTGGAAAAATTATATTAAAAATACCCATATTCCTGGTGTACAAAAATATGTACTAGAAGGGAAAAGGGTAAATTAATTATTAATATTGGAACAATTAATTTGTTAGTGATTTGTGTGATAAACATTTAATTATTCAAGATTATATTTCATTTATGATTGTAATATTATTGAGTGTACTTGTTTGTTGTTTAATAAGAAAAGATTGTTTGCCACTGATTCCTATTTTATTCTGTAGGATTAGTTTAGATTTTAATTTTCGGAGAGTATAATGCTATTTCATTCTAGGGGTTGAATTAAAAATGTTAAGGTGAATCTTTAGTATTGTATACAATAATGAATGTAAAATGAACTAAGATAACACTTATTATTAAACAAAAGAATAGTGGGCTGTTACATGTTGTTATGAATCTTCTACTCTAATTTTTGTTAACATTATTAATTAATTGCATAAACTTGATTTCATCACCTATAAATTGTGCCAATTAACAATAATATACTCCAAGTAGGCTAAAAAAAACAAGTGTTCACTCCTTATCATGATTTTAGCTTAGGGTTACGACTAATTCATTGGTGTCCACTCCTAACCTTTAGACCTTTTCGAAAGAGTTACACTCTTCAACATGGTATTAGAGAAGACGAACGTATAGTATAGGTTGAAGTCTCTCCGTCTTCATAAAGAATCAAGCCACATGTGAGGGGTGCTCAGAGGCGGATACCTACTTTATTAGTGGGGTGCACGTGTACCCGTTAAATTTGAAAAAAAATTATGTGTATATATGTATATCTATCTCGAGAAACTGATAGAAACTAGGATACAATTAACAGTGCATCCATGAAAAGTATATGAATGTTCTAGTTTTGTTGGTACAAGGTAGGGGAACCACTTGCAAGACCAAAGTTCGAATCTAGCTAAAGTGTTATTTCATTATTTTTATATTAAAATATTACTTAGAGATCATATTTGATGCACCCAAAATCTTTAAATTCTAGATTCACGTTTGGGGCTCTTACATGCGTTGCAAATATATTATTAAGTAATTAAAAATATGTTGTGTTTTAATTCTTTAAATTTAATTTAAGATGAGATTATCACATACTTCAACAATCCCTAAAAGAAGATAAAGCTTTAATTAATAAAAATTATCATGAATATATTTGATATCATTTTTCGATAATAAGGAGCATATTTAAACTATTGTTGATTATATTATACATGAATATATTTCTGAGTATAAATTAAAGAAATAGATATGATATGGCTGATAATATGAATTTAATGGCTCAACTTGCGATTATAAGATTCTAAATACATTTTATGTTTATGTCCAAAATAAATATAAGTTATAGCCGTAAAAACTTAAAATTTCATCCGTTACTTACCCTGCCTAATACGGGCATCAATTGTTCGAACTTTTGATCCTTCACTAAACACTACAAAAAAACCTCAAATTGCCAACAGATTTTCCTAACAACTTCAGTTAGTTAATATTTTACTAACAAATTACCAACATATTTCTAACCGAATTATTTTTGAAAACTTAACAACGAAATTCTAACAGATTACCAACCAAAATATTACCAACAAAATATTTTAGTCGGTAAATATGGCGAGAAACAATGGCGCCAAATTTAGCAACTTTTTATTAATAAATTACCAATTGAAATATCACTAACGCACTTCTTTTGTTAGTAATATTACCAACGAAGTATATATCGGTTGGTAAATATGACAACAAATTTGTTTATATAATTTATTAACAAATTACCAATGAATTACTAACAAACCATTTACCAACGGCAATATTTTGTTGCTAAATTACCAAACAAATATAAATGTGTTGGTAAATTAGTAACGAAATGTAATTTGTTGGTAAACTTGCCAACAAATATCTAATCAGTTGGAAATTTTGCCGACGATTAAAGATTGTACTTTGTAAATTACTAATATAATTAAAATAGTTGGTAATATACCAACCGATCATTAATCCATTGGTAATATTTACCAACATATTAATTTTTAGTTGGTAATATTACACATGAATGTTCAATTGGATAGTAACTATTACCAACTGTGATAAAATTTATNAGTCCCAAAGCTGACAATATTACTAGTGGGCTGGACCGTTACAAAGTAATTAAAAGATAATAATAAGGTAGGAGTTCTAACGTTATAAAGAGTAAATTTTAGGTTTAACAAACAGAAAAATCATATTTGTATGTTATAGTTATAGTTTGCATAATTGAGCTCCATAACAAATTTTATGTTTACTATGGAGCATCAGATTTGTATAAATCGTATGCAGATATTCGCTTGTATAAAAGCGCAGCGATTGCATATGTATATCGATTAGAAAATTGTATATATGTAACTACTATATATATGTTCAATGAATATGATTGTATATCTGCATAAAATTTGAATTTGTATACAATTGAATTGAAATAAAACATTTGTATATCAAATATCTCTCTCTCTCTCTTGCTTTATACAACACAAATTATACATTGTAATTTATATAATTTGTGTTTGTATAAAGCGAGAAAGAGAGAAAGGCAAATGAGGACGGATAGGGGAAGATTTGTATTTGTATAATTCTAAGTGTATAGGACGAAAATATATGTATTTGTATTTGTATATACAATTTTCTCTCACTTTATTCAAAGACAAATACAATTTATACATTTGTGTTTGTATAAAGTAAGAGAGGCAAGGGAGAGTGGCGAGTGAGATACAAGTGTTTGCTACATATTACAATTTAATGAAACTGCGATTATAACCTTTAATTTGAATTAATAATTTTCTATTTTATATAATTTCTCCTTTTTATTTCACATTAAAAGTCTTTCACCTTTTTAGACTCTAAATATGGAAAGTTTTATAACTCCTAATAATGGTAGTTTATGGAATCTTAAAGTCACATCTTTGTAATTGACTTCAAAATACTAAAATTATTGAAAGCCAATAGCAATAAATATGTGTCTTCTTATTTTACAGCCAAAATCATTCAGAAAGCCACAATTTTATTTGTATGATGAAGACATATCATATGTAATGCGACTTTCAATTGATAGTGTGATTTTTGTACCCTCTCTAAATAGCCCTAACTATCAATTTATTCACCTTCATGCTAACCATGACACTCATGCCAACGAGGAGACGTTTAAGAAGAAGGATTGATCGATTTTTAGATTGACAAACTTTTATAAGAAATATTCTATTTCATGTTTTAGTTTATAAACTCAACTAATGTAATATTTTTTAATTTTATTTCGCGTGAGTTTAAACTTAATTTATTACAAATATTTGTGTTATATTATTGTACTCATATATAATGTAGTTTATTTTTTGTTTGCTTTTTCTTTTTTAATCAATACATGTGAAGTAACTATTTTTTAATCAATGCATGTGAACTTCACTTTTCTTTTGTCAGCTTCAACTTCATCTGTCTATGTAAGGTGGCAGACCCATAAGCAAAATTGGGTGCACGCAGAGGTGAATTGTAACGACCTGTTTCCGTCGTTAGGAAAAAGCCAGTGGGGGAAGAATTTGGGTTAGAAAACTTTTGAGTAGTGATTTGAAAATTTCTAGCCTAGTCCAGATTTAGATGAAATATGAGTCATGTGAAGTCTAGGGAAATATGGTAATTAATGAGAGGTTCAATAGTGAATTTGATTACATGAGTTGATAATCAAGACGTTAAGGAGCCCGTACGTTCAGGCGAGTAGAACTTCCGAAACTAATCTTAACGTGAACGGGTAGTTTTTGAACATCAATGGTTGAGGGTGTGTTATGAAATGGGGGTTTGAAACTCAAATTCCGAGGTTCTGTCTCCGTATAAGCCGTCGGGGCGGGATTTATCCCGCTATGGAGGGTTCGCTGTGGAGAGATGGAGTCCGTTGTGGAGGGGCCAATCGCGACTTAAGTCGGGGAAAAACCCCAATTTCGTTATTTTTTTGCAAACTTCGTTCTTAAGAGTTAGGAGACGATCCAGGACGAATTCTTGATAGTTTTCCACGACATTTAGTGCTAAAGGTAAGGATTTTACTCCCCTAATCTGTTTTTCGATTTGTGGAACATAAATTCATGGGTAATTATTGTTGGGGGAGGGTTTTAGCCTAAAGTTGATGGTGGAAAAAAGCCCTAGCTGCACCTTAGAATCATGGATTTGGTCTTGGGTTATTAAGTTGTTATAATCTGGATAATTAGACATTAGTTTATTGATCTTTGCGTTATATTAATTATTTGTAGACCTAGAACAAGCAGAACGAAGTCGAAAAAGAAAGATTCAAGTGCCTTAGGGCGATTCAAGCTTGGTTTCGAGGTTGGTGATGGTTTAATTTCATGTTTGTGTGATGTATATTAATAATTGCTTTATTGTAATGCATATATGTATGTGAATGAAGCACTATTGATCAAACCTAACGTAAATGAGTATGAATGAACCATTGTATGCCATGAATTGACACTTGATTGTATGATTATAAGAATGTACATTATAAGTGTGATTGTGATTGTGCTTATGTTGATTGGATCGGGTGTCACATTCCGACTCATGCATTGGATCAGGTGTCACGTTCCGACACACTAAATGGGATCGGGTGTCACGTTTCGACACATACATTGGATCGGGTGTCACGTTCTGGCACACCAATTGGTATCCGGTGTCACGTTCCGGCACACGAACAGTTTGGGTATGAGTTCCATGAGAGGACCATTGTGTTGCCATATCTAATTGTTATTGAGAATGTGAAATTGTACATTGCTCCTGAAGCTGTAATTGTATATATATTATGTATATGCGTGTTTACTATGCTCTGATTGCTTATATGTATTGTGCTTACTGGAATAGTCGTGTGATCCTACCAGTACACTGTGGTTGTTTGGTGATACTGCACATGCTCATTCTTTGTTGAGTACAAGGCATCTTCAGGCGACTATTGATAGACCTCAGCTAGGAGATCAGTGATCGGGACCGGATTTCAAGGGTGAGCCAGTTCTTTCAAGCTGCCATAGAGTCCTTCATTTTGCTTAGTCCATTCTTTTTGGACTTAGACATGTTTTAGTATTTTGTTTATGTTTGGTTGGGGTTGTACCCATTTTCCTTAGACTTGCATGAAAACTTTTCTCACAAGCTTCAGACCATTGAAACTTCGATGTATTCTGAGTCAACTTAGTCAATGGGGATGAAATAGACGAAATCCCTTGGCCAACCTTCTATAATAACCAGCCAATCCCAAGAGACTCCTAATATCAGTTATAGATGTGTGTGTAAGCTAGTTCTACAATGCCATAATCTTTTAAGTGACAACTCGAATCCCATCACCTGAAATAATGTGGCCTAAGAACGCCACTGACTCAAGCCAAAACTCACACTTAGAGAATTTAGCTTACAACTCTCTATCCTTGAGAGTTTGAAGAACTACTCTAAGATGACTAGCATGATCCTCCTCATTCCTCGAATAAATCAGAATGTCATCAATGAGTACGATAACAAACATGTCTAGATAGGGCTTAAACACTTTGTTCATAAGATCCATGAACGTTGCAGGAGCATTAGTCAAACCAAAAGACATGCCTAGAAACTCGTAATGACCATAGCGGGTCCTGAAAGTTGTCTTAGGAATGTCACTTTCTCTTAACTAATGATAGCCAAATCTGAGGTCTATCTTAGAAAAACAAGTGGCACCCTGAAGTTGATCGAAAAGATCATCAATTCTCGGAAGATAATACTTATTCTTGATAGTAACCTTGTTCAGCTAACGGTAATCTATACATATTATAAGAGAACCATTTTTCTTCCTCACAAATAAGACCGAAGCTCCCAAGGTGAGACACTTGGTCGAATGAAACATTTCTCATGAAGGTCTTTCAACTGCTCTTTTAACTCTTTCAACTCAGCTATAGCCATTCTATATGGGAAAATAGAGATAGGATGAGTATCGGAAAGAATATCTATACCAAAGCCTATTTCTCTATCAGGAGGGACTCCGGGAAGATCATCTGGAAACTCACTCACAACTAGAACTGACTGAATATGTGGTGTTTCAACACTAGAGTCATTATCTCGGACTAAGTGATAGATGCACTCCTTGGAAACAAACTTTCTCGCCTTAAGGTACGAAATAAAACGACCCTTAGGCACTGCTGAATTTTCCTTAAAGTACGAAATGAAACTAACGCTCGCCATAATGTTTGCAAAAGTCTTTTCAAAGGAGTCGAAAGAACTCTTAAGACTTAACTCTTAACTCTACCTTGAATTTGAATAATGAATTCAAGATGATGATTCATGTTATGAATGATTTCTAGATGTTTATAAGTAGTGTAGAGTAGTTAGAATCAAGAGGGAGTAAAGGTACCCTTTGAAAGAACTCAGACGGGCTAAGCGATGTAGAACAGGTTGGGACAGCCGACCCTGGTGCAGGGCATCATCCCCTGTACAACATAGCATCTCTGCTGGCCCAATGGAGAGGCGACACTCTAGCCCTTGCCTAGAAAACCCCGACGAATTTCTTTCTCATTTTCTGATCCTAACTCACCTAGAATAGAATGGTTTCTTCCCTACTCACTTAGATTCGAATACCCAACATATGTACACGATAATATACTCAGAACAACCTTCAAATTACTAATACTCATCTCAAGAATTCATTAAAACTCCAACAATCAAGATTGCAAATGGAATTTCAAGAAAACTCATCAAGAAATAAAATCCTTCAACCTCAAGAATGAAATCGCAATAAAATAGCATGATTGGCATGTGGGTTAACAAACCCAACACTATGAGAACTTACATACCTCTTAGGGATCAAACCCTTGGAGAAACAACCCTCGATCTGCAAGAAATCTTGATGAACGCCTTGACCCTTTCCCTCTTTTCTCCTCTTTTCTCATCTTGAACTTTCTTCGTAAATCATAAGCATATTTTGGGATAATGAAAACTAACCCAAATCAGATTTGACCACAAAATATTAATAATTTTGTTTTAATCTGATTGGGTAAGGAAAATACTAAAATACCCCTCATAATTTTGGGTAACTTTCCTTACTGGACATACTGACTTCAAATAAGCATATCTTCCTCATACGAGCTTCAAATGTAGCAAACTTAGTGGAGTTGGAAAGAGGATTCCAAAACCTTTCATTTGATATCTTATGGGCCACCTAGTTCATCCTCTACTGAAAGTTATGGTCGTTTGAAGTTGACTCAAAACTAATAACTTAAGCATAACTTGCTTGCTATTTCCAATTTAGTTCTTTCTAATTTTAGCTCTTTCAAATTCCAAGGAGTTACAAAAATAAACTCATATGAATAGAAAATTACTTTTAAGGCTCCAAACTTTAATACTTTATTAGATCATACAATTGACTACTTTATTAATAGCATATCTACATATAATATATTAATATGTGAGTGCACAAAATAGAAATTACTAACATTCTAATCTCCAATAGTCGATAATTATTGTGTTGAGCTATTTTTAATAGTACTCTAATTTTTGTTTGAATTGTTAATTAATTGTTTAAACTTGATCACTCCAACAGGGTCGGAGCTATGGATTGGACATCCTTCGCTGAAAAATTACAAGATATATATAGGTCAAATATTACTGTTTTCAAATCAAATTTGAGCCCAAAGCTCGTTTTCAATCTTAAATATAAAAAATACATGTCTGCCTGGCCCAACTTTAAAAAGGAAAGTTAGCCCAAATATATCAATACCCTTTTTGTTTCTCACCCTATTTTTAACACTTTCCCTAACATTTGTTTCCAAATCCTCCTCTTTCATATTCTTCTCTGCGCCGCCTTCATGATTCTCTTTTGTCTCCTTTAGATCATCATCATTCAACCATGGCGGTGTACCACTACATATCTTCAACAGCTTCAATAGGTACTGCTCCTCCTTAATTATCTTCCTCCTCCTTTATGTTTCTAATCTCTCATTTATCTTGGTTTAGTTTGTTCTGATTTCTAGAATTAACACCATTGCTAGCCATGGATCCAAATATGATTCTCTCGATGTTCCTCTCTATGACAATGGACGATATGTTTTGGATATATAGTCCTCGACTTTTGCCGATTTCCTCTTTTGTAAGCAGGTAGCTCTTTATTTCTCGCCGATTTTAAGCACTAGTATTGGAAAAAACTTGGGGTGTACATATAAAATCTTGCGAGACTCAC
This sequence comes from Solanum stenotomum, assembly GCF_019186545.1. NCBI lineage: Eukaryota > Viridiplantae > Streptophyta > Magnoliopsida > Solanales > Solanaceae > Solanum > Solanum stenotomum. The sequence continues at coordinate 45,405,233 of NC_064292.1, forward strand.
CACATCTTGATTAATGTAACTGTGGTCCATACTGGCTGTTTATGTTTTTTATCTTTCTTGTCTTGATTCTCAAACTTGCGATTTGTGCTTTGTCCATGTTTAGAATTCTTTTGCAATTAGCTGGTAGTTGTTCAAACTGCTTGTATTTATGTACCTTCGACTTACTGTAAGCACTATTAGCAATGACATCTACTAGCTGATTTCCTTCCCGGTATGCATGCTGAACTTTAAAGCTATTTTGTTCCACAATTTGTCTTGCTTCTTCCACTATGTCTAGTATCTCCCATGGTATTTTCCATTCCCTAAGTATCATTTTCATGATTCCTAGTGATATGTTTGTAGAATAACCTTCTTTAGCTTGCTTTTTACACAGTAAATTATCCCTCTTAGTAATGGTGTCGCGCCATGTACTACTTTATATTGATATATTAAGCATTTTGAACACCCTAAACAACAACAATGAGTCGTAGCTCAGTGGCAAAAGTGTGTCCAATATGTACACAATACCCAAGTTGGAATCACTGCATCTATGTTTTGTATATTTTGTTTAATGTGGTCTGCTGTAAAACAGTTAATTAAATTAAAAACGAAATACTTTATTGTCTATAGAGTGGTAGCTTAGTGGCAATAGTGTGAATAAGTTTGTTTGCCATTGAGGTTCAATTTCCTATGGCCACATTTGTTTTCTATGTTGGCTTTATTTTGGACACCCTTCATGAATTTTCTGCCTACGCCACTGCTCACCAATATATTTGTGCTAATTCCAGTACTCTTTATCATGAGTTTAGCTGAAGGTTATGAATAATTCACTCCTAAACCTTTGCCTTCCTAGAAGGGGGGAGAAGACTCGAAGCACCCAAACTTTTCAACATGGTATTAGAGATGGCAAACATTATAACTATGTTGAAATCTTTCTATCTCCAAAACGAATCAGGCCACAAGTGAGAGATGTGAGAGTTGAAAACATTATTAATTAATTAATTAAAAATATGTGGTATTTAATCAATCAAATATAATTTTAAATGACATTGTCACACGCTTCAACATTTTCAAAGAAAACATAAAATTTTAATTAGGAAGTAAGAATTTAAATTAAACAAATCTCATGAGAAAATAAATTAAAGATGTGGTCAACATATATACATAAAACTAGACATGGTCATTCCATAAAAGCCCTTTATGAACCAATACTATTGGTGGGAAATGAAAAAATTAAAATGTTAAGTTTTTCTCTACCTTTCATACTATATATATAATCCTTCTCTAAGTCTTTTATTTCACCAAATCCCCATTTCTCTCTTTCATTTGCTTTTTCTATTATTATTTTTTTCTCTATCCCAATGGCCAACTCTCATGCTAAGAATGTGCCCCCTCCTCATCCCCTCCCCCCCTTTCCCAATCTCCCCTTCCATCTTCCCCTGCCCCTTCCCCTCCTTGTGTTCGCAAGGAGGCTACTCCAACTGTTGACACTGAGATCTTAGGATTTTATGGGAGTAGCGCCCCCATCCACTCAGTCAATGATCCTCCTAGAAAAAGGGGAAATATGCCGAAAGCTGGGGAAAGAACATCTGTGGTTCGGGCAAAAAGGCCCAATGTTGAGGCTTTTGGACCAGCAGCAACAACGGATGCATCAGCATGGTGATCGTTGGAGTTTTCATCATGTGTAAGTGGTTCAAATGATGGTTAACATGATGACCAGTCAGAATTTCCATCCCAGTCAGGAACATATGAACTTACTTCCGGATGAGAATGCATGTAAATGATCAACGATGTCAGCGTATCAAACGCAATTTCACATGCATAGCAGATTCTCATGCTCTAAGACAACTCTTGTGATTCTAGTGCTAGTGCTGATGCAGATATAGGTGGAAGCACAAATGCAAATGCAAATGCAACATGTTCATAATCTGCACATGTTGCACATGCATATGCTCTTGTGCCTCCACCTGCACCTGCACCAGCACCAGAATCACTAGAGCTAACATGCTATGTATGTGAAATTGTGTTCAATACGCTGGCATCGTTGATCATTCACATGTATTCTCATCCAGAAGTGAGTTCGTATATTCCTGACTGGGACGGCGATTCTGACTGGTCATTATGTTCACCATTATTTGAACCACTTACAATTGATGAAAACTCCAACGATCTCAATGTTGATGCGTCCGCTGTTGTTGCTCCAAAAGTTTCAACATTAGGCCTTTTTGACCGAACCACATATGTTCATTCCCGAACATTCAACATGTTCCCCCTCTTTCTAGGAGGAGAATTGACTGAGTGGATGGGGGCGATACTCCCAAACCCCTAAGATCTCAGTGTCAGCAGTTTGTGTAGCCTCCTTGCGAACAGAAGGATGGGAAGGGGCAGGGAAAAATGGAGGGGGAGATTGGAGAGGGGGAGGAAGAGGGGGGACATTCTTAGCATGAGAGTTGGCCATTGGGAGAGAGCAAAAAAATAATAATAGAGAAAGGAAATGAAAGAGAGAAATGGAAATTTGGTGAAATAAAAGACTTAGAGAAAGATTATATATAGTGTGAAAGGTAGAGAAAAACTTAACATTTGAATTTTTTCATTTCCCACCAATAGTGTCGGTTCACAAAGGGCTTTTATGGAATGATCATGTCTAGTTTTATGTATATATGTTGACCACATCTTTAATTTATTTTGCTCATGAGATTTGTTTAAATACTTCCTAATTAAAGCTTTATGTTTTCTTTGAAAATGTTGAAGTGTGTGACAATGTCATATATATTACGTTTGACTGATTAAATAGCACATATTTTTAATTAATTACTTACTAATGTTTTCAACTGGCACATTTCTCACATGTGGCCTGATTCGTTTTGGAGATAGAAAGATTTCAATATAATTATAAATTGCACTATCTTATTTTAATGCTTAAGATATTAGGAAAAATACGTTTTTTTTATTTATTTAATTATATCTTCAACATATTTACCTTTTCATCTTGGCCTAATTTCCTATTATGGGTCAAACACTTGGAAATAATTGGTGGGGGCGAGACTTGAAATCAGGATTAGAACTGCCTATGATGATGAATGTTAAAGTATGTAACCATCTCATTTAAAAATTTTAAGTCAGAGAAACACATGACTTACGGTTCCTTACATTCTTACCTCATTTTTTATCATGGCCCAAACACATGAAAATTCTTTTTTAATGAAGAGCGACAATTCAACTCGAAGCCTAGACTTGTATAATATATTTTGATACAATAATGTTGAAGTGGATGACCATATGATTTAAAATTTTATATATTAGAGTAAAACTGAATTATATTTTCAATACACCCTCACCTCTCGACCTAATTTCTTTCTTATGAGCCAAACACGTGGAAATAATTGATGGAGGCAAGACTTACAAACTCTGGACTAGTACTACCTACTATAATACAATATTGAAGTATATGACCATCTCATTTTGTGATATCTTTGATATACGTACACATATGCTCACTCAAGTCCTGACTTAATTTTTGTTCATGGGTCAAACACATGAATATTCTTGTTTAGTAACAGGTGGTGGTATGATGGTGACACTCGAACCCTAGACCAGTACTGCGTACTTTGATATATACCATATTGAAGTGTGTATCTATCTCATTTTAAAAATTTAAGCTATTAGAGTTAATATATTTTTATTTATTTCTTAAACTCTGTGTCTAGTCAACGTAGTTTCTGACTTGTTCACTTGATATAGGTTCCAGTTGACATGGTTGTAAATACAACAATGGCTGCTTTGTCAAAACATGGAAATTTGCAAAATCCACAACTAAATGTTTATCATGTGGCATCATCATCTATAAATCCTCTCATTTTCTCAAATTTTTGACTATTGCTATGATTTTTTCAAATTATTTCCTTTTGTTAATTCAAAAGGAGATAAATTTGAGGTTAAAAAATGAGATTTTTTGACAAAATATCAGATTTTGAAAATTATATTTGGGAGGTATTATCCAAGCAGCATGAAGTGCAAGATGGAAAAGCGCTTACAAAGATTCAAAGACGTTAATTAAATAGATGTTGGAATATTTGAAGAACTTTAGCAAACTTTATGAACCCTACTTTTTCTACAAATGCTGGTACGTGTGATATTTAGTTTATCATTTTTGAATTTATAATATTTATGACACGATCAATACATGACTCTGATATTTCCTAAATGAAATATTTTAATAGTGACATAAATGAATTAAGACAGAAATTAAGAATATGTCATTACTAAAATATCATGAGAAATGGATGTGTAATTGCTAAAAAAAATATTTTTTTAACTTTTACTCGATGTTCAGTATTCGTATTAAGACCTGATTATTCCATAAATAATTTATTTTTTCTTTTGCTAGGTTTGACAATGGCAATGTACGAAAGCTAATGGGAGACATGTTTGAAGAAGAAAAAAGAAGCTTTGAAATTGATGTGACAAAAATTAATTGAAAAAATTATATTAAAAATACCCATATTCCTGGTGTACAAAAATATGTACTAGAAGGGAAAAGGGTAAATTAATTCTTAATATTGGAACAATTAATTTGTTAGTGATTTGTGTGATAAACACTTAATTATTCAAGATTATATCATTTATGATTGTAATATTATTGAGTGTACTTGTTTGTTGTTTAATAAGAAAAGATTGTTTGCCACTGATTCCTATTTTATTCTGTAGGATTAGTTTATATTTTAATTTTCTGAGAGTATAATGCTATTTCATTCTAGGGTTTGAAATTAAAATTTTAAGGTGAATCTTTAGTCTTGTATACAATAATGAACGTAAAATGAACTAAGATAACACTTATTATTAAACAGAAGAATAGTGAGCTGTTACATGTTGTTATGAATCTTCTACTATAATTTTTGTTAACATTATTAATTAATT
>NC_064292.1:45410228-45438412 GCF_019186545.1 Solanum stenotomum
CTACATTATAGGTGGGGCGGCAGGGAGGCTCGTGTTAAGGTATTATAGGTGTTCTTTAGTGGTTGAAAGTGAAGCATTATTGTGCTTGGACTGCAGTAGTCTTACTTCCTACGACATCATCATTCATATATATCACTCACAAGTTAAATAGTGGGTCAAGCTAAACCTAAAATTTTTGTTTTCTGATATCCATATTGGAGTCTGATTAAATTTGAATTTACATTGAAAAGTTCCATATTGGAGATAAAACGCTCCCTAACAAAGACAACATCATACCCAAGAAGATTCAAACCTGAAACCTCTAGTTAAGGATAAAATAGTACTTACCAGTTACCACTCCACCACAACCCTTATTGGTGAACTAAACCTAAATTAATAAATGAGATTTAGAAAATAAATGTAAGTAATAATTTTAACCCCTTTTCTTAATCAGGATACAAAGCTAAACAGAGAAATTTAATTTGAAAATGGAGTAACTTTTTCTTTAGATTCAGATCTGATTATAGCTCATGTGAAAGCAGCTAAAAGATGGAATAACCTTTTGACAAATATATTATTATTAATGGTATAAATTCAGTAATTACTTTCATATATAAATGCATTGTGTCTAGGGAAAAAATAAATTCAATTTACTCATCGTTTTGGTGGAAAACTAAAAATGTAAGAGAATATTTAATGAGGACCACAGTATCCTTTTGCTAGAAGTAGACATCATTTTGTTGGAATAACTATTAACCATTCAGCTGGCAGGTAACGTGTTCAACTTAAAAATTGTAACGACTTATTTAGTAGTATAGTAAGACTGTGTTTGGCATGAAATCAATATATTTTCTATGAAAAAATTTAGTGTCGCAAGTTCATGTGTATATCTCACTCTCTTTTAAGAGAATTCAATTCTACTATAGCATAATCTTCGTCAAATCAATAATATAACTTTTGACTTCTCTTCTTTAGAATACAAACAATCCAACAACATTGTATAACTCAAACAATTCTGAATTAGTTGAAGAATCCAAAACTTCACCAAAAAAATACTTCTTTTTTCTCAATATAAAATTACTCATTTTGTATAGTATACAAGCTTGAGACTAATTATCATATTTTTTCTTTGTCTCAACTCTATTTTTCACTATACTAATCTTGAAATATAAACACACTTTCATCGATTCAATACAAGGAAGAAAACATTATTTATATAGCTATAAAATTTCTTTCACAAATAAATGTCAAGAATGTGGATAGTTATTTGAGGATTAGTGGGGGAAATTAATATAAAAATAATAAGAAGAATATGTCATTGTGGTTACATGAGTTACAAAGAATTATGACTCCACTTTCTCCATTTTATGCCTACTAATTTAAATTTCTAATATTAAAATACACAATAACACTAAAAGTGAGTCTTTCAATAATATTTTTGATATTCAATAAATAACAAAAATATTATCACTAAAACACATATATAAAATCTAAACAAATACTCTAAAAAAAACATTTGTCATAATATTTTAACCAATACCCCCCCTCCCCCCCTCCCCCCCATACCAAACACACCCCAAAAGTATAATAATAGACAAACACAATGGGGTCTTGGTGGTGGTAGAGTGAAAATTCCTGTCCAAAAAACTCCACATTTGGCTGATGTGTGAAGTACATGTACTTAAAATTTTAAGATATTTATTTCTATATATTTAATTATACATCAAGACACAATCAATAAGAGACACACATTCAACATATAGATATAATAAGATATATATATATATATATCAATAGTAGTATTTTTATATATATAAGTTATGTGCTCTGACCGTTAGTAGATCAAGTGGTTTATTGGTGATCAAATCCCCATGACCATGTCACACATATGTTGGACATGGCAACGTGAGAAGACATGAAGTATCTTCTCACCATAAATTTTGCTTGCTTCTTTATACAACATTCCACATTTTTCAAAAAAGAAGATTCCAATATGTATTATCTTCAATTCAATGTGTATTAAACTCAACTTATATTTTCTTTGCCCTATCTACATTTGTTCGTTTAATTTGAGTATTTTTCACAATAAGATGAAAGGGCATAATGTTTATTTTGTCAAAGATATTACAACACACAAATTTGTTTAGGCAACATTTCTTTCTTTTGGTAAACTTGATTATCCAAAAATTTGCTTATTAGGTCAACAAATTAAATTAGTTTGAATTATGTTACAAGTAGCGTATATATTTCAAATATGTTAAATCTTTTATGATGCGAATAAAATGAGAGTAAAATTAAACAATAAGTAGGTGTTTGGATTAGGGGTGTGCATTCGGTTTTTTGATTTGATTTTGTATTATTTGGTTTGAATTTTTCAATTTCTGATTTTGAAGAAGTGTAATCCAATTCAAACCATAATAAATTTAGTTTGGTTTGGTTTTTCTCTTTTCGGTATGATTTTTTTCGATTCGATTATTTAGTTATGTCAATAATTAAAAAATAATCAGTTATATTTGCAATTTGAATATATATAAACATATTATTTTAGTTTTTCAATTTTTTTATTTTTTTAAATTAGAAACCAACCAAAAAATCAAACAAAATAAATTACTAAAACCTAATAAAAATAAATAAAAAATCAATCCAAATTAGAATTCAGTTTGATTTGGTTTGGTTTAATTCAATCCAAATTAGATTTCAGTTTGATTTGATTTGATTTTTCGGTTTAATCCAGTTAGTGCACACACCTAATTTGGACATGCGATTTCATCTCGTGATTTGAAATCATGAGGTAAAATCTCAAATTCTCTAAAAAGCTCAATTATGAAATTTCATATCATGTCCACACATAATCAAAATAAGTCCATAGGTGAAGTTTTTTCTTTAATTCGACCAAATCATATTTCTCTTGTTTGTTCTAGCTGTAATTAAATAAACTAAGGAGCTACATTTGGGGTGACAAAATCAAATCTAATCCGTCCAACCGCCTAATCAATTATGTATGGGCGGGTTTTTGACCCGCTCATTCATTAGCTCAATCCAATTCATTTCAACCCATTAAAAGTTGGGTTGATATGTAACCTAAATTGGCTAATGAAAAATCTTGTCAAAATATTTTATTTTATTTTATTTTATTTTCAGTTTGATATGTCATATAGCCATAATAAAGATTTTTTTTTATTAGATACTAAAATATTTTAAAAGACCAAGTAAAACAATTAATCTTAGTAAAAATGGAGTTGAGTCTTGACCCGCTATACAATCCATTACCTAATCCATTTTGACCCAAACAAATTTGGATTGAATTGGGCTGTATTGGTATCTAAGGTTAATAATTTTGCTTAATTGATACTAGATCAATATATATATATATATATATATATATATATATATATATATATATATATATATATATATATTGTATTGGTATGATTAAGGTTTCTTGTTCAGAAATTACTCAATAGTCAATGATACTATAAGAGTATTATGGTAAATATTTTGTTTTGAATTTATAACTTATGTTATATTTTCAGTTCCATTTGTTTTAGTAGTATTGATTTGATATTTCACCATTTATCTTTTAGCTAGACTAGATAGATTATCTTTTTCTAAGGGTTTTAATAATTTTATGCCATTATATTTATAATATAAATCTTTTTATCAAACAAGCATTTCACGATGTTCATAGAAATCTTGTACTTTTAGGTTTTATGATTCATTTAGTTAAAATATGCTAATTTGAAAAATATACAAATCAATTATTTTTCTAACAACATATGTTTATTAATTAATACATTTTAAAAAATATAACATATATGTTAAATATTTAATTTAATATCATTTATAAAGACTTATTTTTTAATATAGAATTTTAATTTTAGATAATTGATTTTTTTTAAAAAAATTTAATATAAGATTATGGTTGTACTTGTGCAATCAACCATTACACTTATAATTATACTGTAATTATATTGTGACAAACAAACATATTATTGTAATTATTAGATTGTGTAATTTATATACTAATAATTTCTATCCTAATAATTACACAAATTTCAACTATCAAGTGGCTTTCCAACCATACCCTAATTTGAAAAACAAAAGGGTAAATGAAAGTGGTGTAACTAAAAGACACCTTTTTCTCCATAAGTATATTAACTTTCACCAAATAAAAGATACAAATCAAGTGCAAAATTAATTTTATGAAGGTAAAAAGATTTTGGTATTTCGGTGTCACGCTATAAAAATGGACGTGATGATACTTGTCTTTTCCCACCAAGACAAGTCATCCTCAACCCAACGAAAACGAAAGAAAAGAGAAAATCATTAGCCGGAATCATTTTCCATCGGCCGGAACCATTTTCCATAAGCGAAAATCTCAAGTATCAAGCAAGTTAAATACATCAAATACATCAAGTCACAATAATCAATCTCTTGCCGGAACCATTTTCCATAGGCACAATATCACTAGTCGGAACCATTTCCCATCACTAGCCAGAACCATTTCCCATCGGCTTTATATCACATCACTAGTCGGAACCATTTTTCATTGGCTTTATATCAAATTACTAGTCGAGACCATTTTTCATCGACTTTATATCAAATCATTAGCCGGAACCATTTTTCATCGGCTTTATATCACTTACCTGCAAATACCTTGGCATAATAACTCATCACATGTCTCATCACGGTGCTCAATGATCAAAGCACACAAGCAATATCACACCACATAGAATAGATAACAATTTGCAAAATTCAAGTCCACATTCATGCTTTCAAGCATTTCATCAATCAAACAATAAGGGTTACATTAAGGCAATTCACGTCGTCATGTTCAACACATAGCCTTTTTCATTTCAACCCCCTTTTATTCATTTAGATATAGCAAGTGGACAATTTAAACCCTTCACCTCACTCCCATTACTCCCAACACGCAATCAACAAAGGAATCATATAAATTCAAACTAGAATACAAGGATTAGGAAGCCACTTGTCTTAAATCAATCAACAATCACTCCAATAGTTGAGTCTTCCCCTTCCGACACACTTCCAAAGCCACACAATCTATAAATAAGCAAGTATTTACAATCACTTTCCGGAAACAACAACACTCATGACCATTCCCTTGAATGGGGGTCAATCAACACAAAAATCCAATTCTAAAATTATTGAATTCGAAAAAATATACTTGAAAACATTGTTCAAGGCTTTAAGAACTCATTAGGGAAAATCATTTCGAAAACAAACTTGAAAATCAGTTCATAACTCACTTTTACTTCAAAACTCAAGTTCATGGAGAACTTCCAATTTATCAACAAAAATCTTGTATTAAACTCATAAATTCAATAATAATAATAATGGTATTTTGAGTTATGAAACGTTACTCAATAGTTTTATCTTGAAATCGCCTCTACTGAGTTCTCAAAGCTCAAAAAAATGAAAATGGAGAAGAAACCCTCAAATTTGGGTTTGACACTGCCAGGGGTCCTTCGCAAACGAGAATGCGAATTTTAATGATCTGGACCTCCGCGAACACGACAGGTCTCCCGCGAATGCGGTCGAGACTCCACGAACGCGGGGTTCTCACCCCTTCCCCTCCGTGAATGCGGAGGATTGCACCAGAACACAGAAAAATCAATCAACGCAAAATCATTGAAAGGACCCTCGAGATTTGTTCTGAACCCCGTAAACACAAACCGCATATGAAAATCGATTATACTCGACGTTCTGGAATTAATGGTACCGTCAAAACATGAATCTGAGGTCTCCTTGGCCCGACATCAGTGAAAATCACAAGAAACCAACTAACTTTTAAAAAGACAAACAAACTTGGGACCTCTCAAAAATCAACCTAGACCTCACCTAGGCCTAAAATCATCTCCCGAATTAAACAGAACTCTCGAAATTCTGATCCGAGCATTCGAACTCCAAATGCTGACGAAAGTCAACCCAAAGACTAAAATTTCACAATTTGACAACTTAGGACCTCAAAAAACTCGGAAACTGAAACCGACAACTCTCACAAAGTAGCTTTCACATTTCGAGACTGATGGAATTGACGGAATCCTATTCCTACACTCGAAACTCCAAAAGATGCCGAAAACCACTTTCTTAACAACTTAACCTTTCAAACTCAAAACTTACCAAAAAAATCAACTTTCAACTCAAAGTTCAAAATCAACTTTTCCAACTCAATCAAAAATGACTTGTATCGATATGGAGAGGGCAAAACAATAATTTTCACACACAAAAAAAAAAGACCGACCAGATCATTACATTGGGTGGACAAAAATAATAAATTGTCCATGAAAAACAAGCACCAAACTTTCAAATAAAGATTTGGTTTGCTATTAATTGGCGATAAAAAAAATTGTTTGTTGATTATAGATTTTCTTTTATTTACACCAATTTTGCTTTACACCTTTGTTCCTCAAAAATTAGTTTACGTCTTTTATTTAAGTTTGTTTTATTAGGTAAATGAGAGAATATTTTACTGTTTACTCGATGAAAAGACATCATTTGGTAAAGGAAATATATATCGAGTAAATATCCTTTGATTTGATTTAAGGTTTATATCTAAAAGTAATTGGTTCATTGGTCAAGATTTGAAACAGTTTACTAATAATTTAAAAATTAAGAAGAGCCTAGTGTACTGACCTTTTAAAATGTGAAAACTTTATGGATGAAATTGGAAAAGAAATTGAATTATTAAAGATTCCATAGTACTTCTTATGTATATATAAAAGTTCAAAAGCATGATATTTACTTCTTTTTTTTCGTTTCCTGTTCATTTTCCATAATTTAGTAACGGGAAAGTATGCTAATATCAATTGTTGTTTCACGTCTTACTCACTGCTAGAATTAATTTTTTATTTTATTTTTAATATAGGAATAACCATTTGTTACCGTACATTTTTTGTTTTTGAAGAAATAAGAATATTATTGATCAAATAATATGAGTAGTTGAGTACAATTCCATTGATCCCATGATTCTTCTCAATTAAGATTTTCTCTATGATTTGAGAACCGTTAAAAGCATATTTCTCGAACTAGGTTAATTTGAATCTCCTTGAAATTTATTTGATTTCCATGAAAGGATTTTGTGGATCTTCTTGAAGTATTTGATCGTCAAGAAGAGTTCGACCACATCTTGATATGTGATCTTTATAAATATTTTCAGAATTTATGAAATATTCGAGATTTCTCAAGTCTCTTGATGAATATGCAAAGAGTTATGAAATATTACTGTACTTTATTAGTTCTTTAAAAGAGAAAATTAATTTTTATTTCCTTTTGCTCTTTTGTCCTTTCCCATTCCAAATAGTTGAAAAATGGAGAAGGTATCAAAAGATATTTTCATTAATATACTTTCACCGATTCATTTTAATTATTGTGCTTATTTAAATTTATTTATTTATTATTTTAGAAAATTATATATTATTAATTCTTTGTTATCACTTTACCCTTAATTACTTAATAAATATGTAAAGAGATAAATGTGATTAAAATGAGAGTAGTACTCCTTCTAGTCCAAAATCAATTTATTTCTAACACTTTTTCTTGGATTGGAACGAATTTTTCAAAGTCTAAAGAGGAGTACTGTATTAGTTAATTATTTATTTTTTTCAAATTTACCTATCTCTCAAATGGGTTTTTCAAATCCAAACATTGTCTATTTATACTTTTTCAAAAAGTTTAGGAAAAGTAAAAGGATAATATTGTCAAGTGACCTTATAATTAATTGATTTTTAAGACATGTGTCACACCTTAAAAAATTACTTATTTTGAATGGGAGAGACTAGAGAGTATTAAATTGAGAGAAAAAACAATTAAGCTTAATATAATAAAATTACCTTTTTAGTTAATGTATAGTTTTAAGAAACTTTTTTTTATGATCGTAGTATTTAGATTAACTTTCTTACACTTTTAACTAATTTTACAGAATATTATTCACCTTCCACCAGCAATAGATATCTGATATAACAAAAATAGATCGAATAGAGTCGATGTTATCTATTGAACTAAAAAAGTAGAGATATAACAAACACAAAAATATATGAAAAGATATTTTCATTAAATAGATGGTAATATCTATTAAATTAGAAAAGTAGATAGAGATATGGTATCTAAATTCTAGTGAAATAAAAAGGTGTATATGTGGAGTTTTAATTATTTTCATTCATGCAAGCACATGCTAAGGTAATGGAAGGTGGGTTTCTTTAATGAAACTTCCATATTATAAAATATATATTTGTTACATCTATTGTCCTAATATTAGAAAGCAATGAACTTTATTTTCATGTCTTACTCCATTGAGGGTAGATTCTTTTTTTCCGTTTCACAATTAACCAAATTTTCTTCACTCACCTTTTCTAGATTTAACACTTTTCACCTCACTTGCATCTCATCAAAGACAACTTTTACAATTTTTGGGAACTTGTCAACTTTTATGAGTTGGCAAAATATGTTGCAAAAATAATCATTGACAACATAAGATTCGGTAAATTTGTTTATTATTTTATTTATCTCAATTTATATAGCAGCGTTTGATTTGATACAAGAAAAAAAATAAAAAAAAACTTTTAAAATTTGTAATTTTAAATAGGTTATGAGATTCTTGTTGTTATAAAAGCATGTTATTAAAACTAAATTAATTTATTCAAATATAAAATGACTGTACTTTTTTGAAGGAATTAATAAGGAAACATTACTGCATAAAAATGAAACATACTGAATATATGTAAGTGAGGGGAGGGATAGAGTGATGCAAACTTTACCCAGACTTTATGGAGGTAGGTTATATTCGAAGGATGTTCGATTTAATGGCAATAAATTAATTATGCAAAGGAAAAACAATAGTGAAAAAATATAGCAATTAATAAGAAAAGTAGTGTAATGCATTTAGGAAAGGAACAACAAAAAAGATATTTATAATAAGAAACTATACAAAGAGTAGTCTAATACTATGACAAATACTACCAAACCTAAATATCTAGAAAAGCAAGACGATGCTCCACTATCTACTAACATTTTACCCTAATATGCGACATTCACATCCTCTTATTTAAGATCATATTCTCAGTAAAATATTATTTTGTCATGTCTTATATAATTATGTCAATGTATTTCAACAAATATACTATAAAGATGATGATATGATCATTTAAGGCTATGCATATATTGTGTATACACTCACTTCCTCTCCAATCCATATATATACTATGGATCCATGAAAGACTCCTGAGGTCCACAAACTATACAAGCATATAATTAACTTCGATTTTTATATATATTGTGCATGTATGCAACTCCGATCCATATATAAACTTTGTAGGTGTAAAACTGTGACCCCAATGATATAACATGTGTTGGCGTTCAACTACAATCCCAATAATATGTTATGCATACATGCAATTTTGATCCATGATAACAAAGACATCTTCATGATATACACAGTTAATATGAGTTGATCAACATATTTCAACTTTGTTTACCTTGCATAATTACAATAATAATTTTCACGATATATCATCGTAATCTGACTCTGAATCCATAAAAAAAAGAGAGTAAAATGTCAGTTATCAATATGCTTTGTATTCAATATATACACTTGAAATATTGTATATGGAATCAGTCGTTCAAAATCATAAATAACAACGAATAGATTTGTGCTTTTACAAGAAAAACATTCAAAAGCCACTAAATTATCCTCATTTAGAAAACTTGTTAATTTCTTTATACAATTAAAATTTAATTATATCATAGAATTGAAAAAATATATCTACAATCAGGAATGTTATTTTGAGATTGTTGAACTGCAACGCTCTTTTTTTTTTTATATATATATAAATATTTTTATTTACAATTAATGGCCACAAATTAAAATTATTGAGAGAGAAAATTGAAGAAGAAAGTGCATACAAAATGAAGGATTTGTGGCTTATTAAGTAAACAATGATTAGTATAGCCCCCAAGGCCTAGCTCAAGTGGCAAAAGGTAGAGGATTTGTGGCTTAGGTCGCAGGTTCAAGCCCCACACCATTCAAAGCGAAGCCTGGTATTTAAGTGGAGAAGGGTAGATGGGCGGACCCATTATCCACCGGATTTAGAAGGCTGTGATTGGTCCAAAGGGCGGGTCACAGACGGATTTCTCGGTTAAAAAAAATGATTAGTATAGTGAATTCACCAATTCACGATTAGCGGATGGAGTCTTAAACATATTTACTCACTAACAATTTTTAAAGACATTAACTCAATGTTAATAAATTGAAGGTATAATGGGAAGAAAAAAAATTTGTCCATCTTTGATTTGTTAGAAATGACAAGTAAAAAAAAAAATCAAATTAAAAAAGGATAGTGCTAAATGACTAGAAAATGTGGCCCAAATTTAGCCAAAAATGTACAAAGACCATACTAGCCTTTTTATTCTAAAATAAACTGATCTTTTTTTCACTTTTTAATTAAAGGGTATTAAAGTGTTTGTTATTCCCTAAAATTACAATTCAATTAGAACACAATTCCATAGACTTGGAACATCAAGTCTTATACATTGGGACACTATTTTTTTTTTTTCATTCTAACTCATACGTAGTATTCTTATTCTCATATGTAGCATTACTGCTAATGTCACGATCCAACCCATTGGGCCGTGCGGCCACCCACTCTAACACCTAAGTAGGAGAACTCTCATATCTCAATAATTAAAAACATGCGGAAAAATTAACGAAAAACAGAGAAACGAAATCATCGAATTTTCATAAATAAAACTTTAAACAATTTAGAGTTAAAACTAGTAAAGTAACTAACAACCTCATGAATCTAGTCTAAACAGGTACAAGAGTATAACTGGACATAATAAATTAAAAAACACAGCTCGCACCATGTGGAAGGAAAGATAGAAGCTGCTAGAGAATTCCTTCGTCTTCACCTAATGGAACATCACCAACCTGCATCCAGTCTATGTCAAAAGACATAACAAGAGTAGTATCAGTACAACCACACGTACTGATAGGCATCATCGGTCAACCTGACGCCCACCACATAACATAAGAAACCAACTAGTAAGATCATGAAATAAACCACTCGCTTCTCCACCTTTACCCTCTCTTGAAATACCCCCAAATCACACAGGTGCTTTGACTACTAACCACCTTCTCGATCAACCTACCTACCAGGTACTTGATCATAGCCTAACCATTCTAACACATAGAAAAGTCCCCAAATACAACCACAAGCATTCCAACTAACCGCTCACGTCATACCCTTACTTCCTCGTCACACTACCCACCCATGGTCACATAGTACATTAAGTCGCTTTCTAACCACTAAACACAATTTCCTTCCTCCAAGTGAAATCCACCTAAGCACTTACTTCACGTACACTACCCCCCACTTTTCACCCTTGCCTCACACAAACGACCCTTGCCACTAATTATTCGACAACACGATATGTAACATACATAAGCCAATATGACAATATAGCCACATGCATATATCGAACATATGTAATACCATCAACATTTATGAACAAGGTTCAATTTCACAATCCTCAATATACACAATTATGACAAGTCATTGGTCCTCTCATGGAACCCAAACCCAAACTGTTAGCATATCGGAACGTGGTACCTGATCCAAGATTTATGTTGGAACGTGGCAACCGATCCCATATTTATGTCGAAACGTGGCAACTGATCCAAGTTAGTTATGCCGAAACGTGGCAACCGATTCATTCAACACACCACAATCACAATCACAAGTATATTCCCAAGTTTATACAATTTAGTCATGATTCATGGGATTCATCGTCCCTCTATCTCCTTTACAAAAAGTGTGATCAATAATGCAATATTCACATAAATACATGTATAATNTGTCGAAACGTGGCAACTGATCCAAGTTAGTTATGCCAAAACGTGGCAACCCATTCATTCAACACACCACAAGCACAATCACAAGTATATTCCCAAGTTTATACAATTTAGTCATGATTCATGGCATTCATCGTCCCTCTATCTCCTTTACAAAAAGTGTGATCAATAATGCAATATTCACATAAATACATGTATAATAATGAAGCAAGAATAAATATACATTACACAATCATAGAATCACAACCATCACCTAACCCTAGATCATCATCTAAGGCTTCTTCCTAAGATTTAACCATATTTTGTTCGGTGCACGAGGGCCTACGCATAATTCTACCATTGATTTACATATACTATGCGGTGAACACAGATTTATAACTACTCAATTCATAAAACCTAGCCTACCTGGGCGCCAAGCAGTTGCACGGAGTTGACTTCGATTCTTGTTTCCAGGCTTCGTGACGGTGATCTTGATCGAAAATCCGCCCTTTGCCGTGCTAGAAATCTCTCTCTCCCTCTTTTCCAAGCTTAAAGCAGCTTTTTGGGGGTTTTACGACTAAATTAGGAAGGAGAAAATAGGATTTCGCGTTACTTACGTTCTACCTCGTTTATCCCGCCCTAGCGCCAGCTTACCCCGCTGTGGCGCCACCGCCTTCGCGGGACAATGGCCCATATTTTTGTTTCTCCTAAATAACGACGATTCGAGTCGTTACAACTAACTCTTTTTCCTTGTGTTCTCTACTCACTTTATCTCCAAAAAAATATGAATACAACTAAATTTAGAGAAGAGTTGTACAAATATTTAGGGATGATATCAAACAATAGTTTGAAGAACGAAAATGAATGAGTTCATGATAATTCACACTACATTTGAAAAATGATGTACATTTAGATGAAGATGGAGAAAACGATAGAGAATATGATGAAGAAGTTGAGAACAATGAAGAACACATTTTAGGAAATGAGTTTGAAGAGTATGATGTTGATTATGAACCATATGATACTTTCACCAAAGAAGATGTGAGTGTTGGTCCAATCTCCGGAATGCAATTTAACAATAATTTTTTTTGTTTGCATTGTACAAAGAACATGCACGATTGAAAGGTTTTCCTATTGTGAAAAGAAATTTCAAAAAGATAGGTGGTGACATTGCTAAGTATATAACTTATTATTGTAATCGAGCTAGAAATCGCAAAATTAAGTGTACCACAAAGAGTAACAATTGTAAAGCTAGGATCACTGACATTGTTAATAACTATGATTTTTGGCATGTCTTTAAAGTTTTTAATGAGCACAATCATGATTTGCTCCCTGCCATATTTCGGTTAATGGCTAGTCAAATCTTTGAAGAAGTATTTTGTAGCTCACGATCGATCTGAAATTAGACCTTTCAAGAACATTAGGCTTGCCGAGGTTCAATGCGGTGGACCACAAAAATTGAATTGCACTCCAAAAGACTGGGAATTTTATTTTGAAAAGTACCAAAAAGGGGATGCGCAGTCATTGCTTAACTTTTTTTATGAAATGCAGGTAAAAATAAGTTTTTTTATTCAATAGACGTTGATAATAGTGGAAGGCTACAAAATATGGTATGGGTGCATTCACATTGTGAGGCAACTTATGAACACTTTCATGATGCGATATGCTTTGATACAACATATCTTGTGAATCGCTACAATATGTTATGTGCTTCATTTTTTTGCATTAATTATCATAGACAATTGATACTACTAGGATGCGCTCTCCTGAAGAAATTGTTAGTTACAAATTTGGTTTTAGAACTTGACTTGAGGCTATGAGAAATGTTCATCCAGATGCTATCATAACCGATTAGTGCCATTGTGGAAGTGATGCCATAGATTGTACATAGATATTTTATTTGACATATATTTTCAAAGTTGTCACTTTACTTAAGTGGGATTTCTGATTCTAAAATTGCACGTGGAGAATTCAAGTCCATGATCCATGATAATATTAGTGTTGAAAACTTTAAAAGATAAGATGAGCAGAATATATTGCAAATTATGATTTGCAAATAAGGAATTGATTCAACAAGTTTTATATTGAGAAGGAGAAATAGGTTCATGTGCACCTTGATGTGTTCTTCTGGACGAGTATGTTATCTACACAAAGAAGTGAAGGGATGAATGCATTTTTTATGGATTCATTACCCATCGAAGCACCTTGAACCTATTTGTACACCAATACGACTTAGCTATAAGATCTAAGCATAAGAAAAAGTTGGAAATTTTGATCCAAGAAATTTCATATTATAAGTGAGTCAGTGTTTAAGTGAGAGGAACAAGTACTTTTGTATTACACTCGCACGGTATATAAATTTTTCAAGACACAACTAAGAAAATTGTATCATTGTGAAGTCAGCACCCCCTCCGATCATAAAGCTATCTTCGGTGATGAGAAATTCGTAATTAGTGATTATTCATATATGCATGAAAATGGTGGAAATTCAGTATAATATACAAATGAATATAGGCCTGGTGATGATTATTTGTAGTTGCAAATGATTTGAGACTAGAGGTATACTTTGTTGTCATATACTCAAGATTGTGACACACAAGAAGATTGATAAAATTGATGAAAGGTATCTATTGACAAAGTGGAGAATTTGAATCGATTCTTTTTGAGAGGTTATCCAAATATAGCTTTTGAGTACAAGACATATTGGAGCATGCTGATGTATTTCGACCAGACTTTTGATGCATGATCTTCAAAATTGGACCAATGAGATGATTGTGGCAGACCCTGACTTGAATGACATAGATCAAACTAATGGTACAATTCTACGAGATCCCCAATTCATTAATTCACATGACAGGCCACATACTACTCGAAGTTGAGAAAGAATGGAATATTACTTTCCAAATTCACAATCGCGTGATTGATTTAGAGCTAGTAATGGTGGAAGAACTGGTGTATGGGGTGGTGGCATGGGTGGAGGTAATCGTGGTGGAAAAGGCAGTGGTAGAACCGATCAACGCAGTAGTAGAGGTAATGGGCTAGGCAGAGGTACAAGCATAGAGCATGATGATTCTCTTTTTGAGAATGAGGTATACTTTTGCTTCTATAGTTGATTTATAATTTAAACACATTTGTTTTCTTATTGTGTCATCTTGATTTTTATTGCAACAAATTAGCGCTACACTATTGCAAAGGACCTTCTTTGATCTCAATATTGATCCAAACTTGGAGTTATAAGAGTTGATGAACTTGTGTGTTACAACATGTTGCACTTATTCCTGCTGAAGTTTTCCTATAGTGTGGATTTAGCATGATAGGAAGCTTTAGCATGCTTCAAGGTGCTAACTCGTATTGGTGTACAAATAGCTTCAAGGTATTTTGACGGGTAATGAATTCATCAAAAATGCATGTATCCCCTCACTTCTTTGTGTAGATAACATACTAGCCCAGAAGAACACATCAAGGTATGCAGGAACCTATTTCTCCTTTTCAATATAAAGCTTGTTGAACCAATACCTTGTTTGCAAATCATACTTTGCAATATGATTTGTCATCTTATCTCAAAGTTTTCAACACTAATACTATCAAGGATCATGGACTTGAATTCTCCATGTGCAATTTTAGTATCAGAAAGCTCACTAAAGTAAAGCGACAACTTTGAAAATAAATGCCAAATACAATATCTATGTAAAATATGTGGCATCACTTCCTCAATTGTTGGCTTAATGCTCGGGCACTAATCGGTTATGATAGCATCTGGATGAACATTTCCCATGGCCTCAAGCCACGTTCTAAAAATCAAATTTGTAACTAACAATATCTTCATGAGAAATGAGAGTGCATCCTAGTAGTATCGATTGTCTTTGATATTTACTGCCAACAATTGAAGCACATGACATAATGTAGCGATTCACAAGATATGTCGTATCAAAGCATATCGCATCATGACAGTGTTCATAAACTGCCTCACAATGTGAATGCACACATACCATATTACGCAGCCTTCTACTATTATCAACATCTATTGAATAGAAAAACTCCCTGTTTTTACCTACATTTCATGAAAAAAGTTGAGCAATGACTACGCATCCCCTTTTCGCATTTCAAAATTTTTACTCTTCAAAATAAAATTCCTACAATCAAAATTTTGTGGTCCACCGCGTTGAACCTCGGCAAGCCTAATGTTCTTGGAGGGTCTAATTCCAAATCGATCATGAGCTACAAGATCCCTCTTCAAACATTTTACTAATCAACACATGACTAGCCATTAACCGAAATATGGCAGGGAGCAAATCATGATTGTGCTCATTTAAAACTTTAGAGACACGCCAAAAATCATAGTTATCAACAATGACAGTGATCCTAGCTTTACAATTATTACTCTTTGTGCTATACTTAATTTTGCGATTTCTAGCTCGATCACAATAATAAATTATACACTAAGCAATGTCACCACCTATCTTTTTGAAATTTCTTTTCACAATAGGAAAACCTTTCAATCGTGCATGTTCTTTGTACAATGCAAACAAAAAAAATTATTGTTAAATTGCATTTCGAAGATTGGACCAACACTCGCATCCTCTTCGGTGAAAGTATCATATGTTTCACGATCAACATCATACTTTTAAAACTCATCTCCTAAAATGTGTTCTTCATTGTTCTTTACTTCTTTATCATATTCTCTATCGATTTCTCCATCTTCATCTAAATGTACATCATTTTTCAATCTGTAGAGTGAATAATCATCGACCCATTCATTTTCGTTCATCAAACTATCTTCTGATATCATCGCAAAAGATCTGTACAACTCTTCCCTAAGTTCAGTTGTATTAATGTTTTTTGGGAGAGAAAGTGAGTAGAGATCTAAGCATGAGAAAGAGTTGAAAGAAGAATATCTGTCCAAGAAACTTCATATTATAAGTGAGTCATTGTTCAAGTGAGAGGAACAAGTAATTCAGTGTTACACTCACACGGTAAATAAATTTTTCAAGACACAATTTAAAAAATTGTATCATTGTGAAGTCAGCACCCCCTCCCATCATAAAGCTATCTTCGGTGTTGAGAAATTCGTAATTAGTAATTATTCAATTATGCATAAAAATGGTTGAAATTCAGTAGAGTATACAAATGAATATATGCCTAGTGGTGATTATTTGTAGTTGCAAATGATTTGAGTCTAGAGGTATACTTTGCTGTCATATACTGAAGATTTTGACACACAAGAAGATTGATAAAATTGATGAAAGGTATATATTGACAAAGTGGAGACGAGATATTATTCAACCCCATTTGAATCGATTCTTTTTGGGAGGTTATAGAAATATAACTCTTGAGTACAAGACATATCGGAGCATGCTGATGTATTTCGATTAGACTTTTGTTGCATGATCTTCAAAACTGGACCGATGAGATGATTGTGGTAGACCCCGACTTGAATGACATAGACCAAACTAATGGTACAATTCTACGAGATCCCCAATACATTAATTCCCATGACAAGCCACATACTACTCAAAGTTGAGAAAGAATGGAATATTACTTTCCAAATTCACTATCGTGTGATGGATTCAGAGCTAGTAATGGTGGAAGAACTGGTGTATGGGGTGGTGGTAATCGTGGTGGCAGCGGCAGTGGTAGAACCGATCAACGCAGCAGTAGAGGTAATGGGCTAGGCAGAGGTACAAACATAGAGCATGATGATTCTCTTTTTGAGAATAAGGTATACTTTTGCTTCTATAATTGATTTATAATTTAAACACATTTGTTTTCTTATAATGTCATCTTGATTTTTATTGCAACAAATTGACGCTACACTATCGCAAAGGACCTTTTTTTTATCTCAACAGTGATTCAAACTTTGGAGTTATAAGAGTTGATGCACTTGTGTGATACAACATGTTGCACTTGTTCCTGCTGAAGTTTTCCTATCATATCGATTTAGTGAATTAATTAACAGTTTATGTGACTATTTAAGCTATATTTTGACAACTCGTGTTTAAATCAGTGAATTTTCTTATTTTTAGATGCATGTTCTAAGATAATTTCTCCAATTCTTTAGTGCGTAGAGATTGTATTAAGGCTACTGTGACATATTGATTCATCTTAAGGTTAATCTTGTTTTCGAGCTATTAAAGATGATCTTCTTAACTTGTTATTTTGAGTTCTCATTGATTTTAACCTGTTTAATTTTATCATGTTGTGTTCATTTACTTTCAAGGATCTATTGAAAACATTCTTTCTACCTCTAAAGTAGACAGAGATTTCAAACTTGATTCACTTGTAATTGGAAGCAGAGTATTAGGAGTTATTAAAAGGTAATAAATCATTTCGACAGAAAGTTGTGAAAGGGACATTGTTCGTTACCCAATAATTTTGGGAAGGTATATAAACAAATTGTAATGCAGAAGTGGTATCTTTGGTTACTGAAAACATAGTCTGTTCTACAATTTTAAAATTGCTTGATTTAATATCTTTACTCTATTTGGTATAGGATATGTATTTATGGTTGGCTTTAATATGTTAGGATGGTAACAGTAGTTTGAAATTTTTTATCATTGCTTTAAGTTCAGGACCCATTTTAGAAGAGGCAAATCAACTGGTTTTGGCTTGATCTATGATTATGGCAAGAACGCAAAGAAATATGAGCCAAAGTACCGGCTGGTCAGGAATGGATTAGACACAAAGATTGAGAAGTCCAAGAATCAGATGGAGCGGAAGAACTGAGCCAAGAAAGTACGCGGTGTCAAGAAGACCAAGGCATGAGATGCCAAGAAGAAATAATCTGCAAATAATAGTTCTCTTAAGCCAAATGAGAAAAACTACTGTTACCATGTGTATTGTGTACTAACATATATTATTTCATCAAGATGCATAACTAATTCTAGGTGAATTAAAAATAACAGAGCTTCGAGATCAGTATTTGAAAGAATAATGGCAAGGCTAACATGTTTGTTGAAGATCTTTCTAAACCATCTAAACTAATAACCTAAGAGCAGAGAAAATAAAGAGTTTACATTTTTACAATTATCTTAGGACATAAATGACCTAGCAAAAAGCAATTAACACAGGAGAGTTTTACACCTTAACAAGAATAAAGTTGTACATGTAATGAATTTAAGCTATTCATATACTGAAAATTTAAACAAATTAACACATAAGAATCAGCAAAATAAAGGTGAAAGTCTTCACTGTAGAGCAGCAAAATTTCTAATCATGAATAAACTCATTTTCTTGAGCAAACATGAGATAGAAAACGACCCATTTCGATATGGTGGCAAATGTTATTTCGTTTAGTCGATAGAATTAAAATAAACAAGATTGACATAAGTGCTAATTCCATGGGATATCTCACCTCATGAGATATTCCTATTTATCCCATTCGGTGTATCAAATGACCATTCTTAGTATGGGTAATTGTCTTGCAAAAAGTAAAAAAACAAAATGCAACATGGAATAACATAATAACTTTTTCATTAATGAGATAGATAAAGGAGTAAACATAAGATAGACTAGGATTAAACCATAAGATAGAGAAAAGGATCAAAACACAAATGAAGGAACTTAATTAAAAATGTGTTTTGTGCTCTTTTGATTCACTAATGTGTCCTTTGATGCAGATGCAACAGCCTCAATATCACTACTTAAAACAATAACAGAATTTCCCTTTTCATTGGTTTTAGACACGGCACTGACCAACTCCTCAAGAATGTGATAGAGTCTCGTCAACGGATAAGTATCCATTAACATTCGCTTCACACAATCAACTCTTATCTGCTTTATCATACTCATCATTAGCAACTCGACCTCCGATCCTTAAGCTTATTATGAGTTTCCTTCTACAAAATATTATGATTGACCGGAGACCCATGTAACGTCTCACTAGTAATTGTTTTTGAAGGGGTTCTATTCATGCCAAAAAATATTTCAGCATCCCACCTCAAGCAAAAGTGGAAAAAAACATGGATAGAACCCCTTTAAAAAAGATTACTAGTGAGTCGTTACATGAGTCTCCGATCAATCATAATATTTTGTACAAGAAACCTCGTAATAAGCTTAAGGATCTGAAATCGGAGGTCGAGTTGCTAATGTTGAGTATGATAAAGCAAATAGGAATCGATTGTGTGAAGCGAATGTTAATGGATACTTATTCGTTGAAAAACTCTTTATGACATTCTCGAGGAGTTGGTCAGTGCTGTGTCTGAAACAAATGAAAAATGAAATTTTGTTATTGTTTTAAGCAGTGATACTGAGGTTGTTGCCTTTGCATAAAAGGATCCAGTGAATCAAAAGAACTAGCACCTTTTTAATTAAGTTCTTCGTTTATGTTTTGATCATTTTTTCTATCTTATGGTTTGGTCCTAGTCCATCTTATGTTTACTCATTTATCTATCTAATTAATGAAATTAATGTTATTATGTTATCCATTGTTTCATTCTATTTTTCCTTTTCTTTTTTTACTTTTTGCAAGACGGTTAGCTATACTAAGAACTAAGAAGGGTCGTTTGATACACCGAATGAGATAAGTAGGGATATCTCATAAGGTAGGCCGATATTTAGTCTCCTAATAGATGTGTATCATTAAATAATGAAAAACTAATGGAGTGTTTGGTTCAAAATAATCATAGTGTCATGCTAAATCTAATAATTATCAACCTCGAACGGCGAAAAATGACAAAAAAAAATGTAGCTTAAGACATATAATACAATTATATTATTTGGTCAATGACCTACATATCCAAATAATATATAACTATCAAGAGAATAATCTCTCTAAGCATAACTCTCCAAACAACTACAGTACATTGTAGATAGTTTTTTTTGAGACAAGGTAACTTTGTATTCACACCAAAAAATTCATCATCCAAAAATGATGAATTGGAAACTTACATCCCACCCATGGGTATACTTTACAAGTTTCCTTTAAAATCAACTGAGTCTACTATATCCCCTACAAGATTCTGTTTACACCAAAAAAAAAAAAGGCTGATACAATTCATTCTAATCTTCCGTAAGTTAGTCTTTTGTCCCTCAAAACTTCTTAAATTTCTTTCTTTCCAGAGAGTCCACCATATGCAAGCAGGAATAGTTCTCCACCAGTGTTCATTTCTCCATCTGTTCCCAATACCTTTCCAGCTATTTAGTAGTTCCTNTTACTTTTAGAGAGATGTGTGTTGTGCTCAAAGAACAAAGGGGTTGGCGACAAGTCAGAGATTTTTTCGCTTGGCGTGGAGAGGGTGATGTTTGAGAGCTGTTTCAGGTCGGTTTCGCAGCTGTTTGAATGATTCCGGCGGTGGGTGGTTTGCTTAATGTTGTTCCAGCTTGGAACTGACTGGAAATGGAGAAGAAAGGTTCTGTTGTCGTCACCGGAAAGTAGAGGAAAATGGGTTTGTTGTTAATATTTTCTGCTTGATGTCGTTTCTGGTTTTTGGGGGTTTTGAGTGGTGGTTTCAGGTGGTCGTTTGGAGGTTGTTTTGGTGGTGTTTCACCGAAAAACGGAGAAATGAATGGGGATTGCCGGAGCTTGATTTGGGGTTTTAATTTGGTATAAATGGGTCGGGTTCGGATTAAAAAGAGAAAAAATTGGGTTATTTAATTGAAATTGGGTAATTTTAGTTGATTTGGGTTTTTCATCCAATTGAGGGGTAAATTTGGTGAAATTAGTAACGGGAGGGGTAAAATTAACTTCATTTTAACGGCGAGGGTAAAGTCAACTAATAAAACAAAGTTGAGGGGTATTTTTGACCCTTTTCCCATAATATTATTATGTTACCTATGAGAAGAATTGATCTTCTATTTATAGGAGCACAAAACTTCTCCAATGTAAAGAATAATATGGTAGAATACTTTTCCAAAAAAAAATAAAAAATCCTACCAAAAATATCTTTTTTGAAAAAAATACAATTATGAAAGAATCCAAATAAAGTAGAAACTTAAGGGAAAATCCCGACAAATCCTGAGCAATTACCATTTTCAAAAAAAAATAAAAAATTGATCCAGAATAATCTTCATCGTTAATGTTTGTCAGGGTTAAAAACAAGATTTAAAATATTATTATTAAAAATAATTTTAAAATATTTTATTTTTATTTTAAAAGATGCAGTAGTAGAAATGTTGATAAGGGAAGGTAAAATTATTCCTCAAACTCTTAACTTGAAACTTCTTATTAGGGGTGTACATGAATGGATTGGTTTAGATTTTTTAATTATCAAACCAAATTATTTTGTGTCAAATTTTTAAATTTATAAACTAAACAAAACTAATAAAACTTGGGCTAGTTCGAGTTTTTTAAATATCAAACCAAATTATTTGTGTTGAATTTTTAAATTTATAAATCAAACCAAACTAATAAACCTTGGATTTTTTTGGGTTTTCAGATTTTTCCGATAAAGTATTCATACAAACATAAAATTAACTTGTACTCCAAATATTTCTTTAGTCCAACCAAAATATAATTATCTAAGGTGTTTCTTAAGAAAATAACACAAAACATGAGATGAGTGATAACACTAAAATATTCAATAAAAAATAATAATGAAATCATATAAAAGAAAATTGCAAATTAATATGTCATAATGAAAATGGTCACAATTCAAAAATACTAAATTATGTTAAAATAAATCTAATAAGTATTAATTACATTATTAAACATTAAAGAAAAAATAAAATTAGATTATGTATTATAAATGTCTAAATCAATTTAAAACTAAATAACAAATATTTGACATTATTATCATGCTTAGAGTTGTATTAATTTTTTTTGGTTACCATTAGTATTGATTTGATTTTGAATTAGACTATAACTTTTATTGGACCATTCAAAATTTTAAGTCTAAAAAACTTGAAAAAATATGTTAAAAGATAAAAATTATGAAAAAGTACAAGTAATATTTAGTAATTATATCAAAGTAAATACTTTTATGTATAAAATAAATTTTTAAAATATAAATATAATGCCGAATTAGTTTGGTCTTGGATTGACTTTTTTTTTAGTTAAAACCAAACCAACCCAAGTATAGTCAAAGTTATTTTTTCCAATAACAAACCAAGTCAAACCAAATCATTAGTCAAATTTTTTTTGGTTCGACTCAATTTGCGATTTGAATCGATTTTCGATTCGATTTTGTACGCCCCTACTTACTTCTGGTTAGAGATGCATTCCACCCCACCACAGTTTTTGGTGGTAAGTAATTAGAAAATAAAAGGGAGTGAGTTTG
Organism: Solanum stenotomum; assembly: GCF_019186545.1. Lineage (NCBI taxonomy): Eukaryota > Viridiplantae > Streptophyta > Magnoliopsida > Solanales > Solanaceae > Solanum > Solanum stenotomum. The sequence continues at coordinate 45,433,269 of NC_064292.1, forward strand.
ACTAGTGTCTTTCCGAGATATTTCGATAACTGAAAGTTGGGGGAAAAAAAGAGAATGTATATTTTTTGATTCGAGAGTTAGACATTTCAATCCAAGTAAAAGGGGGGAAAACTGCTAACCCTGAGGCCTGATATGATCCTGGATAGCTCGGATAAAGCGTAGCACCTTGTAGATGATTTCATATTTCTAACAGACTATCGACTCACTCCCAGTCCAGGAACACTTTCAAGGAATGCCCGCTACAGGGCTGCCTGATCTTCAAGAATTAACTAGAAGATGTTTGTGATGGGAAGAGTCACTGTCATGACTCATGCAAAGAGTACCGCGTTTGGAGGCATGGGGATTGAGAAGATCAAGTTAGTTATGGGAACACAAATGGATATCCATACTTGTGATACTATGTAAGGTGTTGGAGAGCAAATGGAGGAAAGGGCTGAAGGANTACATTCCACCCCACCACAGTTTTTGGTGGTAAGTAATTAGAAATTAAAAGGGAGTGAGTTTGACTAGTGTCTTTCCGAGATATTTCGATAACTGAAAGTGGGGGGAAAAAAAGAGAGTGTATATTTTTTTATTCGAGAGTTAGACATTTCAATCCAAGTAAAAGGGGGAAAAACTGCTAACCCTGAGGCCTGATATGATCCTGGATAGCTCGGATAAAGTGTAGCACCTTGTAGATGATTTCATATTTCTAACAGACTATCAAGGAATGCCCGCTACAGCGCTGCCTGATCTTCAAGAATTAACTAGAAGATGTTTGTGATGGGAAGAGTCACTGTCATGACTCATGCAAAGAGTACCGCGTTTGGAGGCTTGGGGATTGAGAAGATCAAGTTAGTTATGGGAACACAAATGGATATCCATACTTGTGATACTATGTAAGGTGTTGGAGAGCAAATGGAGGAAAGGGCTGAAGGAGGACAAAAAAAACTAAGGCACTTTCTAGGGAGAACACAATTGGTTCGCAGAACTATGCCCTGAGAAAAAGTGCTACTACAATTTTTGGCCTAAAATTTAGAGAAGCTTTAGTGCTTTTAACACATAGAACTGACTTTCCCAAGAAAATGGTGCCTTGGAGCTGAAGGACTACATGACATGCAGTTCACCTTCATTAAGGGAAGAATATCATTGACGTAATTCGGATATGAGGAAAAAGAAGATAGGAAACCCTGTCATACTAAGTCAAATAAGGTTTGGAAACATGGATCAATTCTATCCACAATCAAATTCTCCATCATCCTGAAGGACTAATTCCATGTGGAGGAGAGGGTTTAAGACAAGGAGATTACCTCTGCTTCTCTTCATCCTAGTTATAGAAGGTCTTGGTATGATACTTAAAGCTGCATGCAGAAGGAATGGACTTGGTGGTTCAATGTGGGTGGGATGGATGGGAAGGGGTTGGTTTTTGCATATAAAAATAAATAAATTAATAACCAATATATATATATCAATGAAGGTTCTATTAACAGGACGTCAAAAAACCAATGACCAGCACTTCATGCATGCCTTTTTAACTACTGTAGTTCTCTTCACAAAATCGGAAGAAGCTTTACATACTGAAAGGGAAAAGCAAGCAAAGCCTTCTACCTTTACACAAGGAAATCCATCTTTTTTTGAGAAATGATTAGTGTATTATTAATGTAGCACCAAGAAGGTGCCGTTAAAAATACTTAAAAAGTGCCAGAAGAATATCGTTTCTATCATAACGGAATTCTATGAGATCTATCACTGCTTCAGCATAAGACAAACCTACACTACACATAATCAGAACAAGGATTACAGTAGTACTAAGGAGTACATAGTGAAATGAACAAAATAAAATGTAAGCTTTGGCAAGGGACGACCAGGAAGCAGGTGCAGCAAATGCAGCTTAAGTTTTGCTAGTACCAATATCTTTAATTCATGCATATTTACAGCAAGAACATGCTAAGCATGTCCTTGTAAAAGCTAGAAGTGATAAGTCCAGTGCAAAGCAAGACTGCTGACCTTCAACTTGGTAATTGATCAGACATCCTCACTAACTGCTCTCAGGTTGTTTTGGAGAGCCTTCAAAGGCTTTTGCAGCTTCAATAGTTGCGTCTCTTCTATTAATGACTTCACAAAGCTCCTCAACCTTATCTTTCAACATGCCAACATTAGAATTGGTTGAGTGGACCAACTTGTTTGCAGTCTCCAGTGCAGTGCATAGCTAGAATGCAATAAAGAACAAGAACACATTAAAAAATTGAATATGGTGGAATGTAAGGAAAGAGAGAAATAGCAGAAGCTTTGAAGATAGGTCCAATTCTTTCATAAAGTTGAATGGAATTGTATTGTATCTTTTTATTATTGGTGTAAAAAGATAGAAATAGATGAATAAGAACTAGTAGATTTGCTAGGATCACTGTAAGTAACTTCCTCCTACTCTCTTTTGCTTCCTTTTGAAGGTCTCCAGCATATCCATAATGCAGAGGAATACAGTGTTACCAATTTTTTTTAAAAAAAACATACAGAGATATAGATTTAGAGTCCCTCTCTCTCTTAATTGTTTTTAAATTTTTGGATAAGAACAGATTTAGTCTTTTTTGTTTTGTTTTTCATTAAGTAAAACAGCTTTAGTGTCTTTTTAGAGGTATTTAAAAAATGGGGCTGATCCAATGTGTCAGATATAAAAAGGGAATTGTGTGACCAACAACTCCATCTGCTTGTCACCCATTTACCTATTTTGGTAATTATAGATGCATAGAGTATAAACAATACAATCAATACTCCATGTCAAAAACGAAAGGATGTGAATGCTGCAAATCACAATGCCACTGGATTCAATTTGGTACATATTACTACCAGCGCTAGATAAGGTTGAATAGAAATATTTAAGATCCCAAAGACCAAAGTGAAAAATTCATTCTGTCTCAATTAGTGCCTTATTGAGGTATCCCGTATCCTCTATAACTTCTCCTATGAAATCAAATAAGGTTGAATAGAAATATTTAAGATCCCAAAGACCAAAGTGAAAAAATTTCAATTAGTGCCTTATTGAGGTATCCCGTATCCTCTATAACTTCTCCTATGAAATCAACTTCTATTACGGGTATTACCTCCAGTGTGAGATGCGTCCATGAATGATCTGTGCCAGCAAGTGCCTTGTTCAGCTGCTCATACTTTTCCTAAACAATAAGCAAAATATTAACTTGCTATGTGACTTAACATCCAAAGGAAGAATATTATCAGTGCATTCAGAAAGAAAAATGAACGCCCAAACATTACACTATAGCAAACTAGTGCTATTAACAGAGGTCATATAAAAGCAGACAGTTCCATTCCAAAAGAATAAAATGTCAAGGTGTATGGTGGATGAATTAAACTTCCCCAATCAAGGAGCAAACTGTCCTAAGCCTGGCTGAAGTAGGAAAAAACGTGAATAAAACATACTTCACTGTTTCACCATATTCTATTAAGACTTCACAATTACTGATCAAAATCAATTGCTAACAATATTCAGAATGTACTTTAGGCGAGGAAATACGGGGGTTTTGATGTGTCAAAAAAATTCCCCTTTCAGTTATTTTATGTTTATCCTCCTGTCATAGCCTAATTTTCATCATCAAGAACCAAACGCTTGCAGGAGAAATCATAGCCCTTGATCACCATAGGAGAACAAAACTGCCAACCAAGTTGCAGCAGTAAGAAAAGCAAATGATTTTGAACTCATTAGTTTCACGTACATCAGAATTTCAACACTGAATAGAGTGGAAAATGCAAACACACAAATTGTAATGTCATATGATGTATGAAGTTTTTTCTGAGAATGCATTATGGTGGATGAAGTCAACTACCTCTTTATATCACCCTAGTATAGTATCGCGGTTTTTATCATACCAATTCATATTGTCTACTGCAAACTTTAGACTAACTTCATAACAGTTCCAAAGCATTAGTGTCTCCAAAATTATGGCAGTGACAACAAATTTAACAAAAATTTCTGCTCACACGGAGGATATTTCAAAATTCTGAACATGAATTGACTTCTCATCACTATAAGAGGCACACGTAAAACCTTACTTTATTATATCTCCAACACTCCCAAGAGCGCACTATATCTCTAATATCACTCAGAATAAATGCAAAACTAACTATGAATAAAACAAAATAGAGAAGACAATCTATATATTAGTCGCTGTCCTAGTCAAATTCACTAAATAGGCAAGTATTTTGGTTTGGGATCTCAATCTAAATCATTTCATCATCTAAGATAGAAAAAATTTAGTATAGTCATAAAAAGAACGAATAAAGGTAGAGAGAGTGCGTTGTGTGGAAGAGAACCTGAAAGAGCTTGTTTAGATCGGAGGGTTGGAGGCTGGAATTGTAGTCCGGTGAAGGTGTATTGATTGGGTGCGACGGAAGCTGATCACCGCCGGCATCGCTTTCTCCAACGTCACTCAGCAGATCGCCGATGCATAACAATGGCCCTCCCACTCCTCTCATCTCTCTCTCTCTCTCTTTCTCTTTCTGTCTTTGAAAGGGCGGGCAGGCCCGGGCGTAGTTGGCCCAGACGTTAGATACGGTCCACGAAATTGTGGCCTCGTTGGTTTGGGGTTAAAAATCAATTCGAAAATTGAACTAAATCGAGTTAAATTGGAAAAAAAAATATTGACTAATGGTTTAGTTTGATTAGGTTTGATATTAGAAAAAATCTAATTATACTTGAGTTTGTTTGATTTTAACTAAAAAAAAGTCAACTCAGCACCAAATAAATATGACATTATATATATAATTTTTAAAATTTATTTTATACATAAAAAAATTTACTTTGATATAATTTCTAATTATGTATTAGATCTTGGGTATGTTGGCAATTGATTCACCCGGGAACGAAATTCCATAATTGGGTAAAGGAGCGATTAGATCGTGCACTAGCCAATAAAAACTGAAAAGCCAACTTCCCGAATGCAAAAGTTCATCACATCGAATCTGGTTCTTCGGATCATGTAGGAAGTTTTTTGAACTTGGAATCGAAAGTTATTTTTTATGTGGCTAAGCCTTTTCGATTTAAGAATTCTTGGATGAAGGAACTGGACATTAAGCATGTTGTTCGTGGGAAAAAAGGAGTCTACTTATTCATAAAATGATTAAACGTTGCGGAGAATACTTGCATGATTTTTTTT
>NC_064292.1:45438418-45439408 GCF_019186545.1 Solanum stenotomum
GGGGGGACAAAAAGCAACAATTTAAGGCTAAATTGAAACAGGTCAAAGCACAAATGACCATCTACGAAAAAACAGCACCGACCATAAATGCAGTTGTTTAGTATTGTCAAATCAGCATATGTGCAAGCCCTTGAGCAACAAAATATTTAGTGGAAGCAGAGAGCTAAACAAAATTGGTTGAAGGAAGGTGATGCAAACACAAATTACTTTCATTTCATAACTTCTAGCAGGCGAAAGAAGCACACATTTTCTCATTTTAAGGATGAAACAAGACAATGGTGTGGTTGGAATAGTAGTTTGGAGGGCATAATCTCTAGTTTTTTTGAATCATTATTCACGTTTGAGCAAGGAGATATGAACCCAATTCTTAATAAGATTGAGGAGAAAATTACGACGGATCAAAATGCATCCTTGAATCAACTTTTCACTATTGACAAGATGAAAGAAGCAGTTTCTTTAATGCTTCCGGATAAGGCGTTAGGTGTAGATAGGGTTGAATTCGAGTTTTTATCAGAATTTGATAAAGATGTGGTGAATGTGATACTCAATTTATCAATAACAATAGAGTCATTTCAGGAAATAATTTTACTGAAATTATTTTGTTTCCAAAAAAGAATCAACCCAAGCTAGTTTCTTATCTAAGACCAATTTCTCTGTGTAATGTTATTGATCGTATAGTTTGCAAGATGTTGGCAAATCGCATGAAATCTTGCTTGAAAGATTGTATTGTTGAAGCCTAGAGTGTATTTATCCCTGGAAGATTTATTCTTGATAATGTTATGATCTCTTTTGAGGTCAATCACTATTTAAAACGTAAAGCACAGAGAAAGACAAGGTTTGTCGCTTTGAAAACAGACATGAGCAAAACCTATGAATTATGATAGAGTGGAGTGAATTTTTTTGAGAAATGTGATGATAAAGATTTTCATCGGATTTGATTACAAAGATCATGAAAATGGTTATACTGTGTCTTACCAAATACCTCATGTT
>NC_064292.1:45439508-45536372 GCF_019186545.1 Solanum stenotomum
ACTTGAAAGGTACTGAGCATGCAGGATAGAGTAAAGTTGAAATAACATATAACTGAACAAAGCAATAAAGCAATGAAATCATCTGAACATGATATAGATACTGGAAATACTGAGTACTAAGCTAACTGATGCAATGACCAAATTTATAACATGCTGAGACTGAATACTGACTGTACTGAAATATGGTCAATGCAAAAGAGTTTGATTGAACTGTGGGAGCTACTAATAACCGACATAAAACCACATGAGCTAAATGTGGAGTCCGATGTATACGCCCCATCGAGAGGACCTAATATACCCTGCCAGAGGTATAGAGGCATACTGACGTGATCACTAAACTGATGTTGCCCACAGAGGGGACTTACACCTACGTGGCTCGTAGTTCTGGGACTATATGGGTACACTGAACCCTAGTCCAACTCGGTATTATGCTACTCCCAATGAATTAAGTGATTAAATGGTTATGACTGAATTTCTGTAAATACTGGATAGCTCGAGACTGAACATGCAAACTGAGAATGCAACTATTAATCTGATAATGATGTATTCATAAACTGAGGCATGTATAACTGAATACTGAAATATCTGAACTAGCATGTGTAATTGAAGAACTAAAGAAATACATAGCTAGGGTTCTGAAAGTCATGCAATAAGCTGAGCAATAACATGCTAATCTGATTTGGAACTTTAAAATAACTAATTCATGAAGATCTGTTGAAATTCTAGAACCCTAGGTCTATTCATAATCATGGAATCAAGAATCTGACTGAATTCTAGGGACCTAATGGGCGAAAAGAACCCACTAGTGAAATCCCACATACCTGGTGACGAATTCCACGGAGAAATCTTTCGATTTTGAGGCTGGAACTGATAGAACCTTGCTGCGTTCTTGAACTAGGGTTCTTGACCTTTTTCTCCTCTCTTGATTCTAATCTTCTATGTTTTGATTAATGATTTTGACTAAGGTAAGTTCTAATTATGTTTCTAGGCTTAAACTGACTAAAACTTCGTGATTTAGGGTTTAAAAGACGTATCTAAGGGGTTAAACGAAATAGGAAAAGACCAAAAGACCCCTGAATTAACTGCTGATGGAGTGATTGATAGACGGGACTGACGGGCAGTCATTCAATCGACGGTTCGTCGATTGGAACCGTCGGTCGAGTCTGCCCGACAGGGCTTCACTAAAACAGGCATAACTTTTTACTCGGAGATCGAAATTTAGTAAACTCGGTGGCGTTGGAAAGAGGATTCAATTATCTATCTTACCATAGGTTATGGGACACACAATTCCTTTTTTGCTAAGAGTTATGACCATCTGAAGTTGACCCATCAACAATTTTGGCTGCTAATCATCACCTACGGTCAGACCTACGGACCGTGGATCGATTGACGGTCCGTGCTGGTCAATCGTCAATCGGGACTGAAGCTGGGCTTTTGGGGCATCGATCCACGGACACGAACTACGGTCCGTGACCTGACCTACGGACCGTAAGTCCGGCCGTGGGTCAACACTTAGCCAAATTTTCTGACTGAGTTTTGGGAGAGTTGCTGACACGAACCACGGACCTGCAAGATGGACTATGGGTCCTCCTACGGTCCGTGGATGGTGCCCGTGAGTGCCACCTGCAACACCAGAAATCTACAATCTGGTCTATTTTCAGATACGGGGTGTTACATTAATGGTAGCTAAGCATTAAAATAATAAGCTCAAAAATATAAAAACAACTAATATAATAGGAATATACTTTAAAAGATATGTCACATCATCTTTCTAATTCCCAACTTACATATTGATTACTAATTATTAGGCCAAACACATATACAACTCTTACTTTGTTGCTAAAAAATATTTGTCACTACAATTCAATCTTATTCCGCTTTAACTCTCCAACTCTATATGTATCATTTTATATGACTAAACAAATTAGTGATATTATTCACCTTTTTAACATTAATATTCAACATTTTTAACGATTAGAATAATTTTGGCTACAACATAAGATAAAATATAAACAATATATTAAAAATGGAAAAGGGTCAAAATTGCCCCTGAACTATATGAAATAGACCATTTATACCCTTCGTTACATTTTGGGATCAAAAATGCCCCTGTTGTTATCCTAAGAGACCACAAATACCCTCAAGAGTTAACACCCTAAATTTTTGTTGATGTGGCAAGCCACGTGGGACTAATCCTTCCACCTAAGTGTGGCCAATTAGGATTCACTACAAAAGAACTAGACTTTTAGCGGCAACAACAGTCGCCACAAAAGCCCAGAAAATCGTCACTAAAAGTTTTTAACATTAAATTCTAATTTTTTGTTTTTTTCTTCATTGTTTTTAAAAAACCAAATATGATATCGATTAAGTAAGAGTTTGAAGACACTATATGTTTTATTTTTATGTCATATGTAAATGTATAAAATGTACAATGATGCATTATATATATATATATATATATATATAGTAGGAGATTTGAATCGAGAAGTAATTTTGATTATTTTTCGTAATAATATTGGATGTTTTTAATATGGATATTGCAAGTTATTTATTTTAGAAAATTAGGTCGCAATCGAAAATTAATTATCATATTTTTTTGTTGAAAAAATAGGTTTTACTAGCGAATGGTTGTTGGAGCCTTAGTCGCCACTAAAAATCACTCATAACCTTTAGTGACAATATTTTGGGCTTTTGTGGCGACTTTGTCGCCACTAAAAGTCTAGTTCTTTTGTAGTGAATCTTAGTTGGCAATGCTTAGGTGGAGGGATTAGTCCCATGTGGCTTGCCATGTCACTAAAAAATTGGGGTGTTAACTCTTGAGGGTATTTGTGGTCTCCTGGGATAACTGCGGGGGTATTTTTGATCCCAAAATGTAATGGAGGGTATAAGTGGTCTATTTCGCATAGTTCAGGGGCAATTTTGACCCTTTTCCCTATTAAAAATAGGTGGTTAAATTTGTCCCATTTTCCTAAAAGAAAATCGTTTAATCATTTCGTAATACTTATAATTTTATAAACAACTAATATATTACTTATTAAATCTTTTCTTATTTGTATTAGTAGGAACACTTATATTTTAAAATTATTTTCACTTTACCTTATAATATATTTGGACTTTTAAGTAAATTATAATTTTAACATTTTTTTCCTTCATAAATTTGAGTCATTGAAAAAGTTAAATTTAAGATAAATACAAAAATGGTAATAAATCAAACTCTAATTATGTATGTCTGAAGATAACTTGTATAAATAATATGTCAAATTGCAGAAAAAATATATGATTTCATATACAATTTTTTATAATATCAATCTAATATATCTAAATTTATATCTAGAATAATCAAATTTATAAACTTTGACTTTACCTCTAATCTCAAAATCAACTATACATGCACTTGCTTCTCGTATCCCACCTGAAAATCTAACCTAACTTGTGTAGAATTAATAACTACCCAAATTGCAAAAGTGATAAGAATTGTTTAGTTCACGAACAACAATTAATAGAGGTTGCAATTATATGTGAATTATAATACGATAAATAAAATTCGTTTGAATTGACTTATTTTAAGTGTTTTTAAATTAGAATAATTTTAAAACATTTTTGGAATATTTGAATAGCTTAAAAAAAGTACTTATAAGTAAATTATATCATTTGGTTGTCTATTATTTAATAATATATCCTATTATATTATTTTAATAAATATAATAATTAAATAAATTATATCATTCTTATATAATGTCGCGCATATCAACTTGAAAGATAAATTAAAAATACAAAATAAAACTATTATAAAATATATATATATTAAGAAAACGAAAATAAATAAAGGGAAAAGGGTCAAATATGCCCTTAAACTATGTGAAAGGAACAAAAATGCCCTCCGTTTATAGTTTGGTTCAAAAATGCCCTTAGCGTTAATACTTTGGTTCAAAAATGCCCTTAAACTATATGAAAGGAACAAAAATGCCATCCGTTTGTAGTTTGGTCCAAAAATGCCCTTACCGTTAATATTTTGGTCCAAAATTGCCCTTATTGTTATTTAATGGGTAAAAAATGCTCATTTTTCAAATAAATATTTTTTTAACACATTCTTTTCTAATAATGTTTTTTTTTTTAAATTAGCAAATGTTTATCCTACTTCAATTTAGAAAAAAAATAAAAAATGAAAATAGTTCTTATTTTTTATCGTTATATAAATATAAATTAATGATGGATATACTATAATCTTATACATGACATATATTATATGTCCAAAGGGTACATGACGTTATTCTATTTTAATTGATAAAATCAGATTAGAAAAAAATATTTCCTACCTTTTTATTTGTTAAAGTGATTTTAGAAGAAAGAAAACAAGAATAGTGTTCTTCAATAATATTTTAATTAGGACGAAGATGTGTTTAAAAAGAAGAAATATATATTTATTCGGAAAAGGGCATTTTTGACCCATTTTGTAACTATAGGGGCATTTCTGGACCAAAGTATTGACGGTAAGGGCATTTTTGAGCCAAACTATAAAGGGATGGCATTTTTGTTTCTTTCACATAGTTTAAGGGCATTTTTGAACCAAAATATTAACGCTAAGGGTATTTTTGAGCCAAACTATAAACGGAGGACATTTTTGTTCCTTTCACATAGTTTAAGGGCATTTTTGACCCTTTTCCCATAAAAATAAATAATAATTAATTTGATTACAACAAATAAATGTTACATACAATAAATAATAATACCATACAATAAAATTTGTTTGGACGAAAATTCAATGACGTGGCAATTTATTATTTGCTGAACCGACGTAAGAAAGGAGAAAACAAGAGAAATAGAGAGAGGAACCACTGATAAAAGCTAGGCCCGTTGAGAATTTTCTGGATTCTGCAACACAGCTCCAACGAACCATGGCATACGTCGAGAGAGGTAAAATCTTTTGATTCAATTATTTCTTCAGTTTCTTACTTAATCCCTTTTGTTTGTTGATTGGAATTATTAGAGATTTTTGATGGGTTATGTTGGTGATATCTTTCCATATTCCTAAATTTCCAATTTGTTCATGGATTTTCTTTTTTGATTTGGTGATTTCTTATCAATTTCTTTGCTATTGTTTATATTGTTGTAATTTAATATCAAATTCCTATTGTCTTTGCTTAGTTTACTTGATGTTTGGATATTTTTGTTTAATTGATCCTTTTTTAGATCCGAAATCAAATTCCTAATGTCTTATTTTTTTTCGTTGAAATTTGTCCCGCACCGACAAAATGCAAAACAAAACAGAAATTAATGGCATAATACATAAATATGCCCTTTAAATTGGCCTCGGATCACATTTATGCCCTTTAACTTTGGATGTGCACACGTAGATTTAAACTTGCATAAAGTTGAACAAATAAACACATACGTCCTACATGACATTTTACATGACGTGTCCTATGACTATTATGCCACCTAAGACTCATGTGACTACTTGTTCAATTTATTTAAGTTTAAGTGTCTATTTGTCCACACCTAAAGTTAGAGGACATAAATATGAAATGAGACCAAGTTAAAGGGTACATTTATGTATTATGCCGATTGTTTGATGTTGGTGTAACAATTTGGTATAAACCTGATTCTTGAAATGATTTGTAGTGAGTTGGATTGCTAAATCTCTTTATTCAAGTTATTTATGGTTCCCTTTGACAATTTCGTCTCTACATTTAATCAACTCAAGGAAATATGATTGTAATAATCATTTTGTGGTAATTTTTCTATTATAAGTTTTTTAAATCTCTGACATGATGATTATTAGAAATAAGGTTTTCTAAATACCCTAGAGGTTTGGCAGACTTAGAAGGATAGTAGGTAACCGTGTGTTGTAGCTCTCTTACGAGGAAGAAGTATGGAGTAATTTACCTAGGATTCACATAGTATCTTATTCTTCATTTTTACTACTAGGTATTACTTCAATTGCTTTGTTTGTATTGCTATTTTGTTGTCGTTATTCTTTTTTGAATAAGGTAGCTAGTATTCATTCCAAAAACATCAGCATGTAACACATGCTGATGGAGCACTTTACAAACAGAATCCCAAAAGAAAAAACAAAGGGGCAGGAACGCTATTGCTAGTTACAATTTACACATTGCCTAAAAAATCAACCGGATTTCCTCCTCCCCTACTATATCCTGCTCACACCAAAAATATAAGTGACTAAGACTATCCGATTTCATATTTTGTATGGAATTACTTCTATCTTTAAATTATCTTGAGTTTCTCTCCTTCCAAATTGTCCATCATATACAAGTTTGAATGAACTGCCACCAATCCTTCTCTGCTTCTCTTCTGCCAACTTCTTTCCAATTACACAAGAGTTCAAGAGTTGTTCTAGGTAACTCCCAACTCACTCCTAGTATATAAAAGAACATGTGCCACAGATTTGCAGTTGTCTGTAGAAAAAGATGTGCATTGCTTTCTGCATCTTTACCACAAAAGAGGCATCTTGAGCATATATGTAGACCTCTTCTTGGTAAAACCCCTAGCGTTAAGCAAGCCTTCCTTGTTACCAACTAAACAAACATCAGACCTTAGTTGGAGTTTTAACTTTCCAAGTAAGTTTCCAAGGCCAATCCATGGATAAGTTATCAACTTTGTTTTTCTAACAATACACTGATTTAACAGTGAACGTAGCTACCAAAAAAAAAAAGTGAAGGTCCTTTTGTTGCACAATTTCCAGACTGGTTTGACTGGAATAGTAGTAGTGCCTGTAAAGGAATTTAACACCAGTAGCAAATCTGCAATTCTAGCAACTTCCCAATCATTTAAAGCCCTCCTAAACAAAAGGTTCCACCCTTGTTTTGTCCATACATGTGATTTATCATCATTTTGAAGAATGATAAGGTGTAACTCTTGGAATAGAGTTCTAAGATTACTTATGCTCAATCACTTTAACTTTTATCAAAAAAGATTACTTATGCTCAATCCAGTGATCTTCCCAGAAGGAAGATTTTCCCCTATCACCAACCTTTACGCTCAGATTTTCACTGCATTCATTCCACATCCTTCTGATAGTTTTCCAATCACTGCATCCATATGTAGTCTTCACTTCATTAGTTGCCCAGTGATTCATCACACCATATTTCTATGCTATATACTTCTTCCAAAGGGACCTATCCTCATTGCAGAACCTCCAAATCTACTTCCGAAGAAGACTCTGGCTATGAATGTTGAGATTCTTAATCCCCATTCCACCATGTATCTTACTAAGTGTTACAATCTGCCATTTGAACTAAATTATAGGCTTCACTGTCTTTGTTACCCTGCCACAAAAGATCCTTCTCAATTTGTTGATCTTCTTCTCTATATACTTGGTGATAGGAAATAGAGACATCATGTAGGTAGGTAAGGCATCCATTATTGAATTTATCGATGTCAATATCCCTCCAAGGTATAAATACTGACTCTTCCATCTTGCCAACTTCTTGTCACGCCTTTCCAAAACTTCATTTTATGTCTCCTGTGCTTTATAATTGGCTCCCAGTGGCATTCCCAAGTATTTTGTAGGGATAGATCCAGTTTGGCATCCCAAGTTTGATGATCACCCCCACCCCAAACAAAGTGAAGTTACCTCCAGTAAAACTGGATCATGTAGCTCCAAGTCTTCAACCCATTATGAAAAATCATTCATGATGTTTGTAACTCTGTTGCACCCCCTTCTTTCCACCATATGCCTCACAGTGTTGAAATCTCCATCTGTGACCCAAGGTCTTCCACACAATTCCTTCATTGCAGCCATCTCTTCCCAACACTCATACTTCTCATTTCTACTATGTAGGGCATAAACTCTAATGAAATATCAGGAAATGGAGTTTTGTGTTGTTTCAAACTTGTAAGTGATTGAGTAGGTACCTTCCTCCACCTTAGTGCCACTCCATACTTTACTATCCCACATAAGAAGTATTTCCCCCTTACTTCCATCTGCTTCAATGAATCCAAGCCTCATCCATCTGCAAGACCATAGTTGATATGCAATCCCCTTATTCACCTTGGTTTCCCAGAGACAAACTACATCGTCTTTCCATTTTTGCAAACAAGTCTTAACCAGATTCTTATTGATGTTGTTGTTAAGACACCTCACGTTCCATACCTCATCAAAAAAATAATAAAAAAGACCCCTCACGTGCCATGTGCTCAGTTTAATATCATTTAAAGGTCGGACTCAGAACCCTCCCCCTGTTTCTTGCACCTTCAACCTCGTTGTTGAGACTAGATTGAAGCTTCTTTAGTTCAGTCTTATCTATGCCCCTGCTTTTAGGGGTGGTATTAGCTTTTCCATGCTTCTTTGTACCAAGCTCTGTTTTCCTTCCGTCAATTCTCATGAGTAGTGCAAGTGTCTCCTTCGCAAATCCTTTGAATGCTACCCCATACATGTTGCTCAGCTGCAATATGTGTGAGTTGACCCGATTTGATGCCTCGATTTCAGCCTGATCTTCCTCTGACAGATTCTGCATAGCCACTGGTTCGGCATCAAGGGTTTGCTGCAACTGTTGTTCCGTCTGGTGTAAATCCTTGGAATTCTTAGTTCCATCTGGTTTAAATCCTTGGATGTATTCCCTTCTTCAGAATGTCCGCTCATGATATTCGCTTCAGTGATCTGTTTTAAATTTTGGCTTTGCATGTGTTTATTCTTCCCACAATATCGGTTCAACCAATCTTTCCTCCTGTCCTTGGCTATTAATGAGCCTCCGCAATTTGTCAGCTATGAAATTCCACCCTGAGTTGAACATCAGTTCTGGAATGATTATTACTGACCCTCTCTTAACCTGTACATTAAAGATGCTATGTACCAGCCAAAACCTGTTGTAGTTTTTGGAACAGAATATCTCAGCAAGTCTGTCCCTTCTCTTCCATCTTCTTACCAAGTTACCATTCACCTTAGATGCCTCTCTCAGGATCTGACCAATCCAAACCATTGTGTTCCTGCTAAAAGTTGTTCTTCTGATGAAGTTGCTTCTCCTTTCTGTTCATTCGCAATATGTTTCTGCTGTCCCACTGGTTCTTGCTATGTCATATGATTTAAAACCCACTGCAAAATAAATGCTATTATCCATTGAAATCAAAAGTAGCTAAAAGAATAAAATAAAGGATGCTTTTCGGTGATCGGTCGAAGACGTTGGCCTTCTTTTCCTTCATTGTCGGGTAGCATCGAAATTATGGTGGGAAATCTTGTGCTGGTTAGGAATATATTGGGTTATGCCCAGCACTGTGAAAGAATCAATGTTCCATGGAGGAGAAGATAAAGGGGCATGTAATGTTTGCTCCACTAGCTCTCTTGTGGATCATTTGTTGAGGAAGAAACATGGGAGCTTTTGAATATGCTGAGATGAAGTTTTTACAATTGAGGAGTTGCTGCTTATCTCTTACTTCCTTTTGGTGCACCCATCAGGGCTCTTTTTGTATAGATGATTGGTGTTTTTCGTAGAAAGCCATCTCTTTTTGTAGTTTTTTCTACTTTTTTGTATACTTCTTGTATACGGGCGGCCCCATGTCCACATTATTGATAAAATTTATTACTTCATCCCCCCAAAAAGATACATGTACAACTTAGAGAACCTTTTGTTATAGAAAACTGTTAACCTTTAAAAAGAAAATTATTTACTACGATTCTGAAATGAAATGTGCCCAAATATAGCCAAATAGATATAGAAGAATATAGTCTACTCCAACTAATTCGGGATTGAGATTCGTAGATTGATCAATTGTGTGGTACTCACTCATTTATAAAGTTGCTTGAGAGATCTGAGTTGCATGCTAAGCATTTGTTTTGGCTGATTCAGTTGACCTTCCTTACCTTCTTAGTAGAAGAAACTTAAATTCTTCTCTTGATCCCAGTCAGTTAGAAAATCATGCTGCTATCTATTGATAAATGTAGTCTGCCACAGGGGAACAATTAATACACATTATGTTTTATGTTTGGATACATATACTTGACTTGTAATATTGTGAAAGAGCACCTCATATAAGCACCTCATTTTGCAGGTGTGGTGAAATCCAAGCGTTCTATATGGCGATTGAAGACTATGACTGATTTCTTTTGGTCCATCATCAACTTCATTAGCGTGTTTTTTGTTACTATGTTTTCGGTAAGGATGTTCACATTTCCTGACTAAGAACCACATATGTGCTAGTATCATGCTTTTGTAGAGACTCCCTATTAACTGCATCAATACCTTCATAGATGGAAAAAACAGACTCCTACAAAAAAGGTTCAGGATCCAGCAAGAAGTGGGATGGAGGTGGTCCTGGAGGTCCTGGAAGTGGTCCATATGGTGGTGGTCCACGTGGGCCACCCCGTGGGATGGACAATGTCCGAGGCATTGACCACAGTATGTTAACTGCCATCTTCGATTTTTGCACATTACATTTTGGAAAATTCTTTTACGCTTTGTTCTCACCATTATTCCTAAGAATTTCTGCTGTTACTTAATCCCACCATTATTCCTACTGCAGGCTCTCTTCCTGCCTGTGGTTCTTGCTGCGGATAAATGCTGACTATGCTACTTTTGAGAATCTATGATTTGGGATCTTATTCCATAAACACATGTACTGAATTGTATGTAGATTTCTGCACTTATGCTTACATTCGAAACTCGGAAGCGTGTTCATATGTCCCTTTCATCCTAAAACTTGAATAGAACTCAAGATAGTTTTCTTATTTTGTATTTATACGTCTGTGTGCTGACTATGAATCTGTGTCTTGGAGCTAAGAGCTTTCCTATTTCAGCCCATTTTTCTTGTTGATGCATAATAGTGAAATTTGTGGGGTCATGCGCACAAATGCCCCTTGGAGTGGCCTTTAATTTTTGCCTCTCAAAATTGTGGTTTTTAATTTTTACCCTTTAGTTTGAAGTTAAAAGAAAAAAAAAAACAACAATATCCTTGAGACCTTGACAGTTGAAAAAAACCAAAAAAAAGTTGCAAGGCAAAAGAAAATGTACGAAGCATAAGTTCATGCTATATACATAAGTTTTAATAACATAAGTATTTTTTTGGGCATGTCTAGTGGCACAATCCCATAGACAAAGACGAGAGAAGTTATGACCAAGAGATAAGTTACGTTTAATGCGTAGATGTAATGTAATGACATAAGTTTTGGCTGAAGACAAAATTAAGCTTAAGGTACAAGATATGTTCCAAGATAGATTTAGCGGTCCAAACTATGCCATATGACTGCGGGTGTAGCTACATTGGAGTTCAGAGCATTCGATGAACTTCTTTCATTGAAAAATTATACTATTTATATATGATCAATTTTTAGATTTATGTATATATATTTTATATTGAATTCTCTCAACATGTGTTGTTAAGTAGTAAAACAAGTTCGACCCTTCGGGGTGGCTCAGTGGTTTGGACTTGGGACTTCCATGTTGGAGGTCTCAAGTTCGAAACCCCTTGCCAGCGAAAGCAACGGGTTTGCCTTCTAGATCGAGCTCGTCGCACTTGTCTTGCATAGTGTGGGTTACCTCTCCTATGTGGTTTGCGAGCTATTGCATAGGAGCGGGAGTTTTACCCTGTGCACGCCCAAAGGATAGCGACTGCTGGTTTCCAAAAAAAAGAGAGTAGTAAAACAAGTTCAAAATATCACTATTTCTGCGTAGGTTTGGGTGTTCACGTCTAGTTAACTACATTTTTATCCTATATAAGCTTCAGCCTATTTAATTTTTTTTTTTTTGCTTAGTTTTTTAACCCATCGGTGGAAATTCGGCCTCTGCTGTTGCATATGTCATAAGTTTAATGATAGAAGTTATGCCTAAAGCATACCTTAAGATAAAATTCTCAGAATGTTTTGTCCTGGGAATCATAAGTTATTTCTTAAGGTAAAATATTCTCTGAAAAAATTTACCTGCAAATTTAGTTGTGCCCAGCGCATACTTTGGTCTACAAATTTATCTTTTTTCATTTCTCTATATTTTGCTTTTTAAAAAATTTACCTTAAATTTTTTATTTAAATATAAATGACCCATTTTAATTATACTTCATATTTAAATCATATTTTAGAAAAAATACATTCAAACAACTAAGCATTATTTGTTATAATTATAATCAAACACAATTATATTTTCATAGAAATAAAATATAAGTAAAAATATATTTGTAAATGTATATAAGATCTAATCTATGACATTATGAGATTATTTAGTTTGAGACATTACACTTTTAGAGCAATTTTAATTATATGTTTATGATGAATTAATCAAGTTGATGATTTTACTAGTTCTTTATAATATGGGGTATTAGTTATATTTAAAATATTATGCTTAAATTTAAAAAAAATACAACTTTAACTGCAATTTTAAAGTTTTTAAATAAAACGAATAATATTTGTTTTTCATGCCTAAACGCCAAAATCTTAAGGGTTCCATCACTTCCATGACTCTTTCAATCTTTTCATAGATGAGTCCAAAAATTAAATGACGTGAAAAAGGATAAATTTGAAAGTCATATAGAGTGAGGTGTAGCGGTTTCGTCTCATGTAGCATATGGAGTTTGTGCATTCACCGATTTGAATAGTTAACATCTTTTTGAAAGATGTCAAATTTAAATTGAATTATGTCACTCTTTTTTTCTTTCCTCGTGAGCAGAAAGCATACCGACGTGTGTTGCGTGATTCTGTTCACTTCTCTTTTTTTTGCTTTATCTATTACTGAAGTGAAATGACTGATTATTGTCTACTTTTGATTTTATCTTTTGGGTAAAAGTTCCTAGTTTCTTTTTTTTTAACCTATTGCACACTACATTGATGTGGTGAAATTTTTATAATTGACATCTAACTAATGATTATAAGTTATTACATTATTATTTATCGTTTAAGTTATAATAATAAACAATTATAGATTATAACATTTTACTAAATTAAAAAAGGATTTAAAAAAAGGTAAAAACCAATTAGTTTGAAAAATAAATAAATTATAACCGGAATTTTAAGTAACATACGAGAACGTATTTGTTTTCCTTGTTTAGCTCAAGACATTTATTGGCATTTTCTCTCACTTGTTGGTATTTCGTTTAAACAGATCTCTTTTCAAAAAAAATTCGACAAAAGTTTATCTCTCTTCTCAATATTCTCTCTTGTTAGTCGTCACTCTTGTCTAATTCAAATTTATTTTTATTCAATAATCGTCATTTTCTTGTAATGGACGGTTTCTTATCAGTATTAATAAAGCATGGTGATAAATGAGATCCTTCATACTAGTGCTTTTTCCGAATTTTTTTGTGTAAATGTTTTCTATTCAGTTTAAATGCAATGAATTTGAGAATGAATAGTTTATAATTGTATACCAACAAAACATAAAAAAATTGATATGAATTATGACCTTTTTTTACGTATACCGTTAGTTTTTTAGTATGAACACTAAATTTGTTCATTCTTTGTATGAACCATTTTTATTTTTTTTTAGTATGTCTTTGGTTTAAAAATTATATAAAATTTGTTTGAAATTGGTATAGTAGTTATATCAGTATGAAAATTGATAATGTTTTTGATACGATCCTGATATGATTGAACTTTTTTTTTTGGCATTATATTGTAATGAATTTGGGCATAATAATGGAATGAATTTGCTATATTGTTTATTTAATAAATGACAATGACCAGTTAGAATTGATATTGTTTTGGTATTCTTTTGGCATGAATATGGTAAGAATCAATGATGACTTTTGGCATGAAATATGTATAGAAAGTAAACATAAAAATGGTATGTAATTTGTGCATAAAATGATATATTAGAAAGTGTGCATAAAATGGTATATTTGTTATATCAGACATGTATGAAAATTAATAATGTTTTTGGTACGAAACTGGTATTATTGAACATTTTTTTGGCATTATATTGTAATGGATTTAGGCATAATAATTGAATGAATTTGATATACTGTTATTCAATAAATGACAATTATTCAAATTGGATACCAAGTGTGTACAAATTGGATACCAAGTAAGCCAACCTAAACTATTTAATGTAATTTTCAATTGGTGTCTATTTGATTTCCAACTAATATCCCATTGAAAAAATAGAAACAACAATATGTAATTGAGATTTCTACAAAATAGCCAACATAAAACAAGTTAATGCATGGTATTCAATTAATATTCATTTGAAAAACATAAGTGTAACAATGTATACAATTGTTGTATACTACGTTTATGAGGTGTTTTTCAAAACTAAAAATTCAATATAAATCTTTCTAATGTTGATATCCAATTTGTATACACTAGG
This sequence comes from Solanum stenotomum, assembly GCF_019186545.1. Classification (NCBI taxonomy): domain Eukaryota; kingdom Viridiplantae; phylum Streptophyta; class Magnoliopsida; order Solanales; family Solanaceae; genus Solanum; species Solanum stenotomum. The sequence goes on from NC_064292.1 coordinate 45,453,752, forward strand.
TATCCAACTTGAAAATTTAAGACAAGATTAAAAATCAAAATTTATGAAATTAGTATTCAACTGGTATAAATCTGAGAAGAATAAATGTGACAATGTAAAATAGTGCATATTATATTGTTGTAAAAAACTGTAGCAAAAACAAATATACTTCATCCAAAAATAAAAAAAACATGTAATAATTAAAAGTCTAAGCTGCAATCAATTATTACTCCGAGGAAGGGGGTTCCACCATTTTTCCTTTTCTCTTTTATCCCTTTCGATTTGGAGGAGTTGCAATTTTCTTTGCTTCTCTTTTCTTCTCCTTTACTGGGCTTTGTTTCTTCTTGTGAGGGGTAACACTCTTGTTCGCCGGATTTGCATTCTTATTGGTCGGCGGCGTTTGAGTCAAGATGTTAAAAGATGGAGCCTCAATTTCAATATTAGAACTCGCTTCTACTAATTTGGGGCTCTTTCTAGGTGTATGCTCATGTTTTTGATTCTTCGACATGTTTTTTCGAAAATTCTAAAATCTTGATTCTTAGTATTGTGAAGAAGATTTGGCCTTTCTTTTGAGTGTACTATGAAGACTACTGATTATGGTAAGAGAGGGGATTTAAGATTTCTAAGAAGAAGAATGAAGATGTGATTTGAACGTGGGGTGGTGGGGTGCTGTTTTGGCGTGTGAGAAAGAGGGAACGTGGTGGTCGAGGGGTGGGGAGTTGACGTGTGACAGTAAAAAGTACCTAGAATCAATGTGATAGTACGTGTGAAAGGTTAAAAAATTTCCTAAAAAGGGGTAATAGATAATTATCATTGATTCTCTTATTAATTTTATTTATATCACCTATAATTAAAATATAATTATAAAAGATTAATTATTTAATAAAATGAAATTTAATTAATTTAGAAATAAAAAATGATGTGTTATAACTTGAAATTAAAATGTTATAAGTAGTAGTATTTTAAAAGTGAATTTAAAATCTGTAATATTGCCCCCTTAAATATATGTGTGGGGGTGCTTTTTCTATAAGTGTGTTATATATTCTATTCTACTTATATATAAGAGTGAGTTTATGATGGGACATTTGAATGTCCCATCATAAACTCCCTATATAATACATGATATAATATTCTACTTATAAATCATTTTTTATATAATATATATTTATTTTCTAAGGGAGTTTATATAATATATAATATATAATATAATATAATATAATATAATATAATAAATCATTTACAAATGACTTAAAATATTTAATATTTAAAATTCTACCATAAAATAGGTTGACTCTCAAAATTCTATTCGGGTCACATATATTGAGACAGAAAAAATAACATATATCATTTTAAAATTACCAAAAAAGTATTAAAAATAATAATAATTAACAACTTAAAATATCTGGAAGACATTTTAAAGGGTTAATTTTGTAATTTTATCCATATCACATAAATTAGGAAGTTATTTGAAAGTTACATAAAAATATTATAAATCACAATAATTAATAACTTTAAAAAAAATAATTAAAAAGTACAAATTTGGATGACTCTTCAAATTTCATTTGTGTCACATAAATTGAGACAACAAAAATAGCATATATTGCGTCCATTTTAATTTATTTGTCTTAATTTTTTTTATATTTACAAATTGCGTAAAAATACTATAAATCATGATAATTGACAACATAAAATATGTTTTGAAAAAGATACAAAAAATTCCATTGATTCTTGAAGTTAATCTATCGTAAAAATACTATAAATCATGATATTTGACAACATAAAATATTTCAAAAATAAATACATTTAAAAAAATTCAATTGATTCTTGAAATTAATCTATCGTTAAAAATTATGTATAAATACAATTAATCGTGATAATTGACAACTTAAAATATTTATTAAAAAAACAGAAAAAAATAGACTGATTCTTAAAATTAAATCGTGATAATTGACAACATAAAATTGTTCAAAAATGTTGTATGTGGGTAGTCTTATTGTGCCTTGAATAGCGTCAAAGAAAGTACAGGTTTGTGATAAAAAAACTTATTCCTTTATCCACGCAAACAATCGCTTCAAAAACTTCGTTACTAGCCCCAAAACATACCATTTATGTTATTGGGCCCGTGCATAGCACGGGCAACAAAATCTAGTTCTACATAGACAAATAAGATCTTTAACTGTACGGACTCATATAGCGCATTAAAATATAGTGCAATATGAGTTATTAAAATTAGGACATACTCCATTTTTGCCCTACTTTATTTTCTTCATCTTCAGTTTTTTCTTTTTCCTCTATATTTTGTTGAAAATTAGGCATGTCTCAAGAGTTTGATCGAAAGCTCAATTTTTTGTATACAATTCAATATTTATTTGTGCATTATAGGATCAAGACATTAAAGGCTCTTGAAAATTCTGACCGTAAATTTTGGGGTTCCGAAATTCGAAAGTAAAATTTGTGTTAATATTTTATAGCAAAAAACATGTAGATTACATATTTAATCTCCAATACTGAATTTATATTTGTTAATGTAGTAAGAAGTAGTGATGCAACTATTCCTGTTGGGAAAATAATTTTCGACAAAGAAAAGGCCCGCAATTGATGAAGTTATAATTACTTTACACAATAATGTGAGGTCTAGTATGTAGTCTAACGTGAATAAAGTTGAAGATGATAGAAATTTGCGTAGGTCCTTGTTAAGGAACAATTTACATGAGAGAGATACTTTGAGAGAAAATCTAAACTAAAATGAGAAACTAATCAACCGTTTGAGATTAATTTGTGGCGTCTTATTTTTATTTTTATATTGAAAAATACATAATTTGTTAGATTTATTAAATTTCATGTAATATTTTTTTGTTGTACTTTTTAGGTATTATACATTTTTTTTCATGTATTTTCTAATGGATATGCAATCAGCTTTTGAATTCTAATGTAATTTTTATGTATTTTTTATACAAATATGAATATGAAAACCTGTTTTAATGTTTTATGTATTTTCTATGTATAAGATATTTGTCGATTCTAATATGTTTAAATAATAAAAATAATATAAGAATAAAGTTAGAATTAAACCCACCATTTTTTTTTAGATTAATGACATTATCCATCGTATATATATATATATACATAATTATGTGATTGTGATTCTATTATATATTAAATCGAAATATCTAATAATCTCCCTATTTTGAGATTACCCTTGAATACTATTACTACCCATTTATCATTGCATCAAGAAGGCTTTTCAGAGAGATTTGAGGCGTGAAGTATATTTTTCTCTTTTAAAGTTAAATTAAAGAAATGTAAATATCTAATAATATTGACAGTGTGTCTAATAGATCGCCTGTACTTAATTTCATTTTTGGTCTGGTTCATTGGATCCTAATATATATACCAATTAAATTCTAAGAAAACTTTAAGATTTGTTATTTTACTGTATAAAAAACATTACGCCTTATGGAATTATGCTATAAAATTCAAAGATTTGCCCCAATTGAGAAAACAAAACAACAGGTCACGTGTTATCATGTGCGATCATGCATGCATGGTTTAGCTATAGAATTGAGCAACCGATCATATGACATGAAATAAATCTTTGATTGCAAACATATATGATTTCTCATTTATCTTTATTATCATATTATTACCTTTTATTATCTTGCCTACAATTAATTAAAATAACAATAATAAAATAAAATCGGGATTGCCACATTTTTCATGTTTTTGTTCTACATAGAGCTTTATGTTTGGGGGTGGAGCTAGAGAGTAGGAATTGGGTTTAATAGAACCCACCCAACAATTTTGTTTTAAATCCTATATATATATATGAAATTTATTTAATATGTATAAATTATTCATTCCTAATTTTTTCAAAATTGGTCTGTTTTATTTTCCATTATGTTTTTGGTTAAAAAAATATCCATACCATTATATTTTTGGCTCAAATATTCTTCAACTGGTAAAATAGTTTAAAAATATCCTTCTTACTAACCGTTGCTTCAAACAAACAAAAAATGGATCAATGATTTTTAATTTTTTTTTTTGGGGTAGGTGGGGGATGAGAGTTGAATGTGTAAGACATATAATAATATATTAAAAATAAGTAGTATAAACACGGAGTACTATTTTAATAAATAAAAACGATGCATATAGCCTTTATCCCCTTCCAGTACCTTACATATTAGGTACACGTTACTATTTCTAAATATATAGTAAGATGGTTTTAATTTTTGCAAACACATTAGCTTAGCTATGGTGAAAAGAAATTAATTACGCAACACATATAATTTTTTAATATATAAATGCTGAACAATAAGAAACGTCAATGTGAAGTTTTAAATATGTCACCCATAGTATATTATTTTCCTACTCTTACATTAAATTGCTTTAAAAAGTTGTTAAAGTAAAGCATACCAATCCTTTAAATAAGTACTCATCCAAGAGCATATGCATATTTTCTAAGAGAGAGATTTTAAAATCTTTCCTGCCTTAAATTTGCAACAATTTTCTATATGAACAAATCTTTTGTAAAACCAATTTTCCGCATGAATCACATGGTTATTAAAGTTGTGTGATCAAAATAACTTTTGAAATCAAATTAATATAATATATTTATTATTCAAATCATGATTAAAGATTTACTTTGATTGACTAAATTTTAACTATTATATTTAACTTATGCTATTTGTTATCAATCAAAGCAGAAACTTGGAAAAAATTGTAAAGAGTGAAAATGAAAGGAGTCTGAAAGAGTACTTATTTTGAACAGTTTTGGATATGTTAGGGCCCCAAACAAAAAGTTGAACTATTATTATTCATAGAAAATATCAATTGAGAGCTCTGATTTTAAGTTGAAGTTCACCGAGTTTTGGTGCTGTGAAAAGTTTGTTTTTATTCTTAATAAAAAAAAATCATGTTTGAGTCTTTCTAGAATCACCTTTTTAGAAATTATTTTATCTTTCAATATAAAATATTTTAATACTAATTCAAATTTAATCATACTCTAATATAACTATTAGATACGAAAATAAAAAGAAAAGTTGAAGTTAGGCAAGTCATCCGGACTTGGGTTGTTAGAAGGAGTGGCTCAGGCTAAAACCTCCTTTTATTTTGTAAGATAATTGTAGGTAGGTTGAAGGAGTGGCAATTGCAACACCAAGTGTCACTTTTCCATCATATTTACACCAATGTACTTTTTCATTTTTATAGTTTTATCCGATATTTCTTTTTTAATTATTTTAAAAAATAATTAATTTTTTCCCTTTTCAGACAATTTTTTAATTTTTTATTGAAAAAAGACTCAAATATGTCATCGAACTTTAAGAAAAGATTCATTTATGTCATTCGTTAAAAGTTTGGCTAATCTATGTCATTGCCGTTTAAGAAAACGCTTATCCATGCCATTATTTTCTAATTTCAATTTTGCAAAATCAATATTTTTTTACCAGAATAAGACCCCAAAGAACTTTTAACACTTTTCAATTGGAGTTTTCTTGGATCAAAATTTTAACGAATGACATATTTTAAACTTTTGATATATTATATGTAACTTTAATTTAAGAATATAAGTTTTTTTAAAAATAATTAACTTTCATTACAGATTTTCACAATTCACAAAACAAATACTACTAATGAGTAGGTGGTATAAGTGAACCACAATAATCCACGTAACTCACCCACAAGAAAGCAAAAAAGAAAAAGATCCCCTATTAGTGTTAATTAAAGGCAAAAAATAGGTTTGAAAATGAGAAAAAGTAAAAATACACACCGCGTCACTTTCCTATAAAAAGGAAACAAAATTTGCATGTAATAGGGAAGAGGAACAAAAAAAGAATGAAAACAATTCAAGGTCAGAGTACAACAACAGCCTTTACGATGGAGGTGGCAAGGGTCCAAGCAATATCGTCAATAACGAAATGCATGGACACAATACCATCAGAATATATTCGTTCAGAGAACGAACAACCTGCAGCGACAACGCTGCAGGGAGTGGTACTTGAGGTACCAGTCATCGACATAAGTAATGTCGATGACGACGAAGAAAAGTTAGTGAAAGAAATAGTTGAGGCTAGTAAAGAGTGGGGTATTTTTCAAGTGATAAATCATGGGATACCTGATGAAGTGATTGAGAATTTGCAAAAAGTTGGAAAAGAGTTTTTTGAGGAAGTGCCACAAGAGGAAAAAGAATTGATTGCAAAGAAGCCAGGGGCACAAAGTTTAGAAGGATATGGTACTTCTTTGCAGAAGGAAATTGAAGGGAAAAAAGGTTGGGTTGATCATTTGTTTCATAAGATTTGGCCTCCTTCTGCTATTAACTATCGTTATTGGCCAAAAAATCCTCCTTCCTACAGGTTTTGTCTCTCTCTAATATCCCTCATCTTTTTGTTTATTCACAATATTAATAACTCGTATTAACGGCGGAATCAAGACTTTTACTAAAAAGGTTCAAAATCTAGATAAGTAAACATACAAACTAGCTAAAATGTTTCAGATGAACCAAGGACGGAGGCACATGTACAAGTAAAATGATATAACATATTTTAGACATCTTTAATATATAACAGGTTGTTGTAGCCTTGATATAATATAGGTTGTTGTAGCCTAGTGGTTTCAGACCCCTTTGATGGGTTTCAAACACCTTGAATGAGCCAGTGCTTGTGTGTTCAAATTCACTAGTAACAAATTTTACTTTTTATAAAAAAAAAAAAGAGCTTTTGTTATGCAATTTATAGACACCCTTCATGAAATTTTTGACTCATGCACTAGATGAGCACCTGACCACAAGCTGGCTCTGCCCTAGCTTGTATACCTTGATCTATATTATACCTAGAATATGAGATTAGTGGTAAAAGAATAATAGATTACCTATTACGACATATTAAAATACATTAATAATAATGAAAATTTATTTATGATGTGAGACTAAGAGATATATGCATGCGTCCAACAATTTTCATGGTTGTCATGATAGTGTTGTCATGATTTGTTTTAAGCCGCAAATTCTTTTTGTTTGCAAGCTAAGATAGAATACGTCCGATGTCACTTGGAGTATTTACGTTATATACTGCAATTCACAAGGAAGTCACGGTAGGAAAAGGAAACATGGAAAAAAAAAATTATGAGATGATGAATCGAACCCTTATAACTAATAAAATAAAAATTCAGATAATCAAAAATCACATATATGTTGAATTTCTCGCAGTGACTAAATTTCTTTTGTTTTTTCAATAGAAAAGTGTTCTCACTGATCAAGTCTTGCAGATCTTCATCACTTAATATAGTTTCCTTCTTTAATATTAATGCTAAGCATGATTTAGATAGTTAATTCATTCTCTTATTTTTTTTTTAACATATTCTTAATTAATTTGATAACATCTTTTTCCCTAGATCAATGTTGAACTTATTTTTACTAACAATTTTTTAACTTTTTTTCCTCCTTTTTCAAAATTTTAACTCAAAAAGAAATTGAAAAATAGACTCTAGGAAAGATAAATAGAGGAGCAGGAAAATAAAAGTAGGAAGAGAATGTCTAAAAAAAACATTTATGAACAAAATAATATGTAGTGTTTGTGGGATTAAAAAATATTTTGGAAGCAAATATATGAAAGATTAATTATTTAAATTATAATTAGGATTTTGCTTTAGTCAATTAAATGTTACCAATATATTTTAACGTATGCATATCTTCAATCCAAGCAAGATTTTGAAAATGAATTGCGTAAGATAAGTAGAAAGGAGCTGGATCCATGCTAGATGCTTGTGGTTGAATTTAAATAATAATATTCTAAGTTAATTATATACTACTATATGAACGAAAAGTAACTAATTTCATTTTTCTCAATACTCCTTTTGTCTATATACTCAACTACCACACTTAGATTCCTGCATTAATCACAATGTCATTGAAAGCTGCTTTTTCAAGTGTCAGTAGTAGAACATTCTATTAATTGGGGCTTCATTTGTTATTTTTCCGACTCCAGGGGAGTTTATTGATTCATTCCCTAGGATCGTTTGGTACAAAGATTAGTAACGTAAGGATTAATGTAGAAATTATTAATGTAGGAATTATTTTTTATACTGTTTGGTTTATTACTTCCTACCTAATTTTGTGTTTGGTTTAAAATCCTACAAAAAACTTCTTTCGAATTATACACCTTTGAATTATTATGATATTTTTATTTTATATAATTGGATCAAGTTAGATAACTTTCGGACACTATTATTTTTTATGGCCTTCTAACTAGTTAGGAAAAGAACAAATTTGTAGTCATGTTTGCTATTTTCTCACTTGAATTATTTGAAGATACATAATTCATTATAATAAATTGATCACTCACAAAAGTCAATTTAATTTCAATTTTAAACAAATAAACCATCTACTTTTAAAATAAAAAAGACGGTCAATAATAGTGAAATCGAATGAATCATTTGTGTTTACACATATTGTAGTTTTAAAATGTATACAAATACAAATAATCAAAAAATAACACACACACACATATATATATAACAAAGATCACAAACGTCATATGATTATTAGATATTTACCTTTTCAATTGGTAAATGTTAAACTAACTCTTTTTTTTTTTGTTTGTTTAGGGAAGCAAATGAGGAATACGCAAAGTGGCTGCGAAAAGTTGCTGATGGTATATTTAGGAGCTTGTCACTTGGGCTTGGTTTGGAAGGCCATGAAATGATGGAGGCAGCTGGTAGTGAAGACATAGTTTACATGTTAAAGATCAATTATTATCCACCATGCCCAAGGCCTGATTTGGCTCTTGGAGTTGTGGCCCATACAGATATGTCATATATCACCCTTCTTGTCCCAAATGAAGTCCAAGGACTCCAAGTGTTTAAGGATGGTCATTGGTATGATGTCAACTACATACCAAATGCTATAGTTGTCCACATTGGTGACCAAGTTGAGGTATATTTCCTATTTCCTTCTTGTTGATCATTCTATCATTTTGGGTGCATTGAACTACTTGGATTTCCCATACCCCAAAATTAATTGGACCATCACCAAGTATTCATGTAGTCGACTTGAATTTTGCTTGGGAATCAGGCCGTAGTAAGATTATTGATAATAAAATTTAGTGAAAAAAATACTTAGTAACTCATATTTACAAGCGATTATCTCTTTACTTTTAGCCTCCTNCCCCCCCCCCCCCCCCCCCCCTTATTTTTTTACTACTAATGCGTGTTTACTGTTTGATACCATCAAAGTATATATATACTATGATGGTTATCAAAAAGGAAGAAGCAGTGCTTCAGTGAAAACACTACTCAGTTACTCCCTGATACCATTAGAGTATATATATTCTGATGACATCAAAGAGAATATAGTGTTTCAATGGAAAAGATTGCTCAATTACTGTTTGATACCATCAGAGTATATATATATACTCTGCTGGTATCGAGAATATAGAAGCAGTGAATAGAATAAGGAGGCAATCACATAAAATATTTGGATAGTTGGTCTAATAAGGGTAAATATATTGGATATGGCCCCATTTGGGTAAATACCTAGTGAGTTCAATTTGTGTATATTGTTTTCCCTAAAATTGAAATACCCTAGTTATTATTATAGGTATTCGGCAAATTCTCTATTATACAGGAGGAGTTAGGATTTCAATTTTATGGGTTCTAGATTTTAGAGTGGTAATTAATAACTATGTTCTAAATTTTATATTTGTACATATTTAATGAATTTCTTAACACAAATTCACATTTGAGAAAAAAGTTAGGTTTGTCCAAACACATATACGCGCTTCTCGCTCCGCCCTGCCCTATATCACTCTCTCTCTCTCTATTTGTATGTTTCTATTTCTAAAAATGAGTGATTAATGGTTGAACAGATTCTTAGCAATGGGAAATATAAGAGTGTGTATCATAGGACAACAGTGAACAAGTACAAGACAAGAATGTCATGGCCTGTTTTCTTGGAGCCCTCATCAGAGCATGAAGTTGGGCCAATCCCTAAGTTAATTAATGAGGCCAACCCACCCAAATTCAAGACCAAGAAGTACAAAGATTATGTCTATTGTAAGCTTAACAAACTTCCTCAGTGAAGAATTATGTATCCCATTAATAATTAGCTTGTAACTTCATCAGTATTATGGTTTGTTCTATTATTATCAAAACATATATATTACACTTAAGAACTTTTTGCTTAATTTTAAGATGTACGATACAAGCTAATGATGAATTGATGATGACTTATATTAAATAAATATTTGCTATTGTTTTTAGATATTCCAAATAGTCTAAAAATGAATTCAAACCAATTAAGTTGGTTTTCTTAAATATTGGTCAATATCAAATCAATTATGTTGATTTTTATCACTTCAATTTTTGTTAGTTTTGTCAAAAAAAAATTTAATTGCTTGTCATTTTCTTTTAAATATGTGAAAGATATTTCTAAGCATATTTTAAATTGACTATATTTAAGCGTAGCACTACTAAGTCAATTACAAATTTCGAAGAAGAGAATATATATGTAATCAAGTTATGTATGTAGCTTTTTCTTGAAAATTATATGCATTATCTAAGAATTTAATCATTTCAAAAGAACTTACAAAACTTTTCACATTAATTAACTTTTTTGTGCAAAAAAATAATTAAAATGTTGAGATTTATTCAAATATCTTGACGATAGTTAAATTAAATAATAATGAATAACCAAAAGACTTAAAGAGAAGTTATTTTAAACATAAAATAAGTTACTGAACTTATCTAATTAAAGACTATAAATCATACCAGAAAGTTAAAAGTAAATGTAAAGAAGTGAATAATTAAAGAGGAACATCTAGATTTCGAATCACGAGTTGCAAAAAGATAATATATGTATTATTATTATTTTTAAGAAATTTATAATCGCGCACACACGTACAAGGAATATGATGATTTTTCCTTTCCATTACACTTTTTTTTCATTTGTTTCAAATTCATGTATAGACGAACGACACTTAGGGTGTGTTTGGTATGAAGGAAAACATTTTCCGGAAAGTGTTTTCCAATTTTCTCATGTTTGGTTGGGTTAAATGTTTTGGAAAATGTTTCCAAATCAACTCATTTTCCTCAAATTTAAGGAAAATGACTTCCCTTCAAAACTTAAGGAAAACATTTTCCAAACTTCTCTTTCAACTTCAAATTACAATTATTTTTTTGTTGAAAAAATCAATTTATTTTGTCCTTACCCTCAAATCAGCCCCCCAACCCCCCAAAAACAAATTGAGTTTGTTTTTAAAAAATATTTTCTACTTCAAAATTTTATTTTTTTCACCCCTACACTCGATCCCCCCTCCCCCCAACTCACCCACCCCTACTCGCCACCCCTAAAAAAATAATTTAAGTCTGTTTTTAAAAAATATTTTCAATTTCAAAATTTTATGTTTTCACCCTACCTTGACCCCCCCTCACGCACCTCCTACCCAGCCCCCCACCCACCCCACCCCNATTTTCAATTTCAAAAATTATATTCTACCCTAGTAAAAATAAAAGATATTTCTCAAAAAAAAAAATCATTCATAAATCAAACACTAAAAATCTTTTCAGGAAAATATTTTCTACTCACCAACCAAACATGAGAAAATAAGTCAAAAATCAACTTGTTTTCCAGGAAAACATTTTCCATGGAAAACATTTTCCTTCATACCAAACACACCCTAATTCAATTCAAATTCTGAAAGTTTTGATTAAAGTGACTTAAGAAACATATTTTGTTGAGGATTCACAAGTTAATACACATGTATATTTATTTAATTTTCTAATATTATTATAGAATCTATGAAAAAAGTACTAGTTCGTTCAAACCCCCACTTAGCTCTGCTCTTGCTCAAAAGGATAAAGTTTGAAAATGACTTGCCAAATCTGGTAAGAAATATGTCATCTCCCACATATTTTTGAACTCACTAATATTAGGAGAAAAGCTCAAATATACTATCTAACTTTGAGAAAAGGCTCATCTATGCCATCCGTTAAAAGTTCGGCTCATCTATGTCATTTCCGTTTGAGAAAAGGCTCATATATGCCATTATTTTTAAACTAAAAATATTTTTGATTTTGCAAAACCATTTTTACACATGGTCAATTATGATTCGACCACGTCATTAATTACATCATCTTTTAAAAGGGAAACAACTCAAATATGTCATCAAACTTTGAGAAAAAGCTCATCTATGTCATCCATTAAAAGTTTGGTTCATCTATGTCATTTAAGTTAATAAATAATGACATGAATGAACCTTTTCTCAAACGAAAATGACATAGATAAACCAAATATTTATATAGTGTAGTGCCATATTATATTGTATTCTCTAGAAACTCAAAATTTTTGTTGAACTCTAATCAACCTTTGATATATTGTTGACTGCCGAGCTGAACCAAAAAGATAATAAGATCATCGTGATAATAATTTCTGCAAAATAAAATGTAGCTCTAACTTTTGCACACTACTAAAAAAACTGCTAAAAAACGACGGATAAAAAAGCGACGCCATTTGCCACACTGTCTGTTGCTTTTTATAAAAATAATTATTTTTTAAATTATTTTACAAAAAGCGACGGATGGCATCTCTTAGTCCGTCGCTTTTTTCCGCGGATTTTTGCGCCAAATATATATAAAATTAATAATTATTTATTTAATATACATAGCGACGCCGTCCGTCACTTTTATTAAAAATAATTATATATTAATTAAAATATTAACGACGTTGTCCGTCACTTTATATTTATTTTATTTTATTACTTATTTTTTTTATTATAGTGACGAACGGCATCTTTATGTCCGTCGCTTTTAGTCAAAATATACGGTCAACTATTTTAAAAAAAGCGACGGACAGTGTCTCTTTGTCCGTCGCTTTTTGGTCAAAATGTTGGTCAACATTTTAAAAGAAAAGCGACGGACGGGGAGACGATGTCCGTCGCTTTTCATTAAATATCTGAAATATCATACGCGATTTTTCCCCATTTTTCCTGTCTTCCTTCTCTCTAAAGATTCTGCCGCCGTCGCTTGCCACCGCAGCTGCCAGAATCGCTGCTTCCTCTCTCCATTGTCTCTTTCTCCATTAATTTAAGGTTAGGATTTTATCAAATTAGTTTTAAATTTTTTCAATTTTAGTTATATTTGATTATGTTAATTAGTTTATTGGATTTGTGTTTTATTGGATGATTGATTGTGTTTGATAGTTAATGAATTAGGGTTTTTAGGATTTGGGTACTACTTTGAATTTGAAAATCTTTAATTTGATTGTGAATTGGGATTTTTTAAAATTTGATGATTGTTAGTAATTAGTAAATTGTTAATTTGAATTTAGAAGTTAGATATTGATGAAGTTTGATTGTTTAAATGCCATGAATATATAGGATGAATGTTTGAATGTCATGAATATATAAGTATTTTTTTTAATTAGAACTTGAATATATATAAGTAATTGTTGGATTAGAAGTTTATATATAACTATTTTTTTAGACTAGATATGAATGTTGAATTTGAACTTGAATATAACTAATTCTTGGATTAAAAGTTTATATATAACTAATTTAAAAATTATATGAACTTGAATTTAATTAATTAATTAGAACTTGAATATAAATAATTTTTTATTAGAAGTTTATATATAACTAATTTTAGAGATTATATGAATTTGAATTTAGAACTTGAATATAACTAATTCTTGGATTAGAAGTTTATATATAACTAAGTTTAAAAATTAGATATATATGAACGTGAACTTATAATTAGAAGTACATGAATATAACTAATTTTAGAACTTTGATATGAACTTAAAATGAGAACTTGAACTTAAAACTTGAACTTGAAATTAGAACTTGAACTTGATCAACTTGAATTTAACTAATTCTTGATGACCTTAATTAATAAGAGCTTAAGAATTAAACTTAATTAGAACTTTGGACTTAATTTATAATAACTTGGACTTAATTAGAATTAATATAGTTAATTTTTTGAAATCTTAAATTTAGTTAAAATTTATGAATTAATTAAGCTTGAACTAATTAATTAGATATATAAGTAATAATAAATATAATTATTAAGTAATTATTATAAATATATATTAACAATGAATTAATGTAGTAAAATTATTATTAAATTTAATTTATAATATAATTGAATATCTATATTTTTGTAGATTTGATCATCGTTTATGGATGTATAATATGCATTATGAAACTGGTGTTGGTTTGAAACCTGAGTTTATTGACGGTGTTAGAGATTTTATTGAACATACAATGACACTTGACATTTTCAAGAATAATGGATTAGGTAGGTGTCCTTGTAGTGCATGTAAGTGCTTAAAATTTTTTACACCAGATACAGTTATGGTTCATTTGTACCGTAATGGATTTAAGCCTAGATATTTTGTATGAATTGATCATGGAGAAAGAGATGGATTGGATGGTATGTTTTGTAATTCGATGCCTGTGGATGAATATAATATGCTTGCACCACATGACCAAATTAGGGTTGAACATGATAGGGCTCATGAAATGATCAATGCTACTTTCGGGGTTCAAGGTGGGATGGAACCCCAACAATATTTTGATGAAGCTCCTAATGAAGAAGCATGATGCTTCTATGATCAATTAGAAGAGTCTAGTTGTCCACTATGTCAAAGGAGTCCGCATTCTACCTTGTCAGTTGCGGTTAGATTAATGAATATTAAATCAGATTGGAATGTTCCTAATGCGGCTATGGACTCAATGGTTGATCTTTTGGGTGAACTAGTTAATCCGGAGTTTAACATACCTAAGAACTTCTATCAGGCAAAGCGTTTGGTTTCCAAGTTAGGATTGAAGTATGGTAGAATTCAATGTTGTGTTAATGGTTGCATGTTGTTTTACAAGACTGATAGTGAATTAAAAAATTATAAATTTTGTGGACATGCTCGTTATAAGAGGACTCCTCCTGGAAAGATGGTCCCAGTTAAGACGATGCATTATCTACCTCTCATTCCTAGGTTAAAGAGGTTGTATGCATCGATGAGGTCTGCCCCACATATGAGATGGCATTGTGAATATAGAAGGTCGCCGGGTGTCTTGTCTCATCCATCTGGTGGTGAAGTATGGAAGCATTTTGATAATGTATATCCTGATTTTGCTAGTGAACCAAACAATGTTAGATTGGGGTTGTGTGCAGATGGCTTCACACCATTCTCTAATGTTGCTTCGCCTTATTTATGCTGGCCGGTATTTCTTACTCTGTATAATCTTCCTTCTGAAATGTGCATGACTAGTCCCTACATCTTTCTAAGTTGTGTTATTCCAGGTCCTCGTAATCCAAAAGGTTTGATTGATGTCTATCTACAACCATTGGTAGATGAGCTCAAACAATTATGGTTTGAAGGCGTTTTGACTTATGATATATCAACTAAGCAGATTTTTGTTATACGTGCTTCTTTAATGTGGATTATTAATGATTTTCCTGCATACGGGATGTTGTCTGGTTGAATGACAGTTGGAAAGCTAGCATGTTCGTATTGCATGGAAAATAGTAAGGTATTCACTTTAAAGCATGACAGAAAAATACATGGTTTGATTGTCATCGCCAGTTCTTGCCAATGGACCATGCATTTAGAAAGATGAAAATTGCATTTAGAAAAAATAAAGTTGAAAGTGACCCCACTTGGATTACTCACAGGGCATCAAATTTGGGAGAGTGTTTCTCAATTACCTAAAGTTACAAAAGCTTCACCTTCTAGACTTCCTAGATATGGTGTTGAACCTAATTGGACCAAACAAAGCATATTTTGGGAGTTGCCGTATTGGAAGGACAATCTGCTACGACATAATCTAGATGTGATGCACATTGAAAAAAATTACTTTGACAATTTGTTTAACACAATGATGGATGTTAAGGGTAAGACAAAAGACAATCCAAAAGCTAGAATGGACATAAAGGAATATTGTAGGAGAAAAAAGTTATGGCCACAGGAATTACAGAATGGTAAAATAGTTAAGCCCAAAGCCATATTTTCATTCATATTCGATGAGAAACGTGAAATTATTGAGTGAGTTAAAAATTTGAGGATGCCGGAGGGCTAATTTAGAAAAGCGGGCAGATATGAATGAAGGAAAATTGATAGGTATGAAAAGTCGTGATTGTCATGTGTTGATGAAAACTTTAACTCCTATCGCTTTTAGCTATCTACCCGAAAGGTTATGGAAACCAATCACAGAGATAAGTCTTTTTTTAACGAATTTGTGTTCTGGAAAGTTGTTGGAGAGTAGTTTAGACAGGATGGAGGAAAATATTCTTGTTACTACTACTAAGTTAGAGAAGATATTTCAATGTGGTTTCTTTGATGTGATAGAGCATCTTCCAATTCACCTTGTACAAGAGGCCAACCTCGGAGGTCCGGTTCAAACAAGATGGATGTATCAATTTGAAATATTCACTAAGTTATATATATTTGCCAAGTCTTTTACATATTAACATATATATACATATATACATGCAGAAAAATTGGCAGTTTGAAGCAAACGATTAAGCAAAGGGGAAGGATCGAATGATCAGTTGTTCAAGGTTATATTGGGAGAGGAACTGGTGATTTTTATTTTTATTACTTTGGTGATGATGTGTCGTGTAGGAGAAACAGGCCCAATCGCAATGATGAAGGTGATATTGATCCTTTATTTCCACCAATATCAATTTTTAATCAAAATGGTCGAGGATCTAAAAAGCGTAGAAAGCGAGGCTTCACTGATATGGAAATGCAATCAGCTGTGACACATATTTTACTTAATTGTCCAGAGAATCAACCATATTTCAAGTAAGTGCTAAAAATATGTTATCAAATTACATACTAATGTATTCATTAACTAACGAAATACTTAAATATAAAATGATCAACTTGTTCATAAACACATGGGGTAATGAAACCATCTATACATAATTTTTCAAATGGCTGAGGAACTATGTAAGTGTGCAATCACTAAGTATTTAATAATATATTCATGTTATACTAAATTATATTACTTGAAATAACAATCACGTAGGTTTACGATGAATACTCAAGTGTCCAACATTTGCAATTAGTGAAAGAAGTAGCACTTGGACCTGAATCTCAAGTACTGACAATGAATAAATATTGTGTCAATGGTTTTAAGTTTCAAACTGAAGAAGTTTCAAGGAACAAGAAAACAAATAATAGTGGTGTCTACATACAAGGTGATGTTGATCGTACTGGCCAAACTATTGAATATTATGGTGTCATTCATGAGATTATTGAAGTGAGGTATTCAGGTTGGCCTAAGAAGAAGATTGTATTGTTTCAGTGTGAGTGGCTTGACCCATCACATAGAGGCACAAAAGTGGACCATCAACATAATATAATTGAAGTTAAGAACACCAGGAAATACAAAAGTTATGATCATTTTATCATTGCACAAAATGCTAAACAAGTGTATTACACTCCATATCCATTGCGTAGAGACAAAGTTGATTGGTGGGTTGTTATAAAAAGTAAGCATGTGAGGAGAATTGAAATTGAAAATGTCTTAGATGTGGCGTATCAAAATGATGTTGAATTGGAAACCATACTACAACATCCTCAACACATAATAGAAGAAGTATCTGATGATGATATACTGAATTTTGAGGAAGAAATATTCGAGAATGAGGAAAATAAATCATTTGATGACGAAGAATGAGACGATAATGAATATGAAACAACTGAGGAGGAAGAATGGGAGAATGATGAAATTGAAACAATCGAGGAGGAATAGTGTAGAATGAAGCTAGCTAGTATATATGTAAGTTAGTATATTTTGCTAATTTTATCTAATTTATGATTTTTATATATATTATACATGTAAATTTGCATACAAATGTCATCAGGCGGTGACAGTGATAAACATCGTGAGCATCTTGGAGTTAGTCAGACTAAACAGGCTAAAAAAAGAAGTCTAGGAGATTCATAGATCCTGAGGATATTGCAGGAGCTATTTCTTCTGCGCCAGAGCGCATCTGCCATGATACTCATATATTTGTTGTTTCGTTTGGTACGGCGGATACAAGACAATATTATCTTAATTACCGCCGACCAGTCGGTGCTTCTTTTACTTCACATGCATTGCCTCCACGACGCTACGAGGACCTACCTTTACAGGCTATTCGTCGAGCACGACCCTTATCGGCAGGTACTCCATCTCCCACAGGTAAATCTCCTCAGTTATCTGCCGTGAGGATTGGAGATTCTAGTAGCGAGCAGTCAGATGCTACGGTTGGTACGCCTCCATTGACTCTGCGTTTTGTGCATCCTGATGCATTACCTTTATCTACAGCTAGACCTAGTGCTACACCAGTTGATGAGATGTCTACTCTAGCTCCTGGCCAGAAGGATAGACTTGGTAGAGTCATGATTGAGCCGGATAAATCATCGTAAGTTTGTCTTGTTATCTATTTGTTAGTTTATTTTATTTACTTCTTATACTTTAATATATTATTCATGACCTAACATATTTATTATGTGTTTTGCAGGTGGCATTCTTCAAAGGATGCTGCCCAGGCTTTAAAAGACTATGTTAGAAGACTTTATACATAGGCTTATCACTCTTGAAGCGAGATTCCAAATCGTATACGCCAGTCAATGTCTAATGAATTTAAGGTATATATTTTTTTAGTTAAGTTTAGTATACTTTACTTTTTTTTACTATCGATCCAATTAACGTTATTCAATTTTTTTCAAACTATGTGTACTTGGGAGCCGAGGTACAATTTGGTCATTACGACCATATTTGAGTGGAGGGCATCTGCCAGACTGTCTAGCTGGCTAAAGAAAGTTCGGAATAGTGGTGAATGTCCGAATTGGATGTTGCCTCATGCTTTTGATGAATTGGGTCTGTATTGGAACACAGACAAGTTTAAGGCAATGTCAAAACAAGTCAAAAATGCTAGAGGCAGTCTTAAGGGTGGCTCGTTGCACACCGGAGGTGCAAAGACCGTTGGAACAATTGCAAGAGATGGTAAGTTCTAATTCAAACTTTTAAATAAATAATTAGTTGATTCATATATATCGTTATAAATTTCAGTTTTTATTTATAGGAAAAAGAATTGGGACGCACTCCCATGGGACCGGAGGTTTTCAAGAAGACTCATGTCAGAAAGAAAGAAAATGAGTCAGATCCGAATGTGTGGGTGAAGGAAATGGCCGAACGAACTTTTGTAAGTTATTTAATATGAATACTATATATTAATAATGAATAAATTTATGATATGTATATATATTGATGTCAATTTTTATATTTAATATGCAGAATGACTTTCATCAGTACGTCACTGAGAATCTGAATAGTTCGGTCGAAATGACACATGAACTGTCCATCCAGATTTGGAAAGAAAAAGTGGTAGGGGGGACACACAAGGGTAGAGTCTATGGTCTAGGCTCTCGAAACAATGTAAGACGACTCCAGTCAGGCTTAGAAGGTATTGGATCGTCACGTCAAGCCGAGGCACTTGACGGTGTTCAGATTGTTGCTATGTTGGATCAAATAGCACAACTTACATCAGCATTGGCAGAGTCGGAGCGAAGAAGAGTAGCTGAACAACAAAGCATGTGTGAGACCATTCAGCAAATCAAAGAACAAGTGATGAACCTCGCTCGTCGACTTACTACTTCGGCTCCCGAGGACACCGACGACAACAGTACTGATGAGGATGATTATGTTGATCCCACTCCCTAGTTTAGATCTTTGGACATTTATGAACTTTTTGAAATTTTGAAAAGAATTTTGAAAGACTTTATAAGTCTTCAAATTGTGATTTAGATACTTTTGAATGCTATTTTAAGTTTGTTGTTTTATGTTTTGTGTAGATTGTTTATAATTGTGTGTGTTTGATTGGACTGAATAGTGTAGAATCGAATTAAATTGTATTTGTAGGTGGGCAGCAAAAACTGGCAGTTTCTGCTGTAAAAAAAATTGCAGGAAAAGCGACGGACAACATGGTTTTGTCTGTTAAAATCCAGAAAAGTGACGGACAACAGGGTTTTGTCCGTCGCTTTTCTGGATTTTCCAAAAATAATTTCTAGAAAAGCGACGGATAAGGTCCTTTTGTCCGTCGCTTTATTGGGATTTTCAAAAATAAAATTTCCAGAAAAACGACGGACTGCGTCGCCTTTTGGAAATTAAAATTAAACTAAAGTGATGGAGTCCGTCGCATTTTTTAAAAAAAGTCAAAAAGCGTCGCAGTCTGTTGCTTTTTGAAAAGCGTCAAGACAAAAAGTGACGGAAGTGACTGCGTCGCTTTTCCGTCGATTTTGACCAAAAAAGCGACGCAGTTCGTCGATTTTGACCAAAAAAGCGACACAGTCCGTCGCTTTTGGCCGTCCTTTTTTGGCAGTTTTTTAGTAGTGGCACTGGGAAGAGAAGTATGGGCTTTCATATATAGTAATGCTTCTTCAACTCGAACACAATCATCCATTTCCAATAAAAGGATAAATTAGCTTACTAGTCAAAATTTCTAACATAATTATTAAAAACATCTTCACTTTAACATAATTGTCAAAATGTCAATATTTTAGTAAATAAAGTGTATCCTAATATAATTATGTAAACAACAAATTTTCAAGCTAAGAAAAATAAATAATCAAAACAAGAAAATTGGAGTAACAAAGTGTAGTATTTGATTTCAAAATGTAGTACGTGTTACAATCTCTATGATAATCCTCTGATTCTTCAAAATAATATGAAATATGTAGGACTTGAATTTGATTTAGAGTCAAGGGCTTGAATAGCTTGATCTTGAATCTTAGTCTTCAAACTTGGATTTGAATTATTCGTCACAGGCACTTGTATGGTTATGACGAATAATGAGTATAAACAAGTAACTTGATCTTGAACGTATTGGTATTAGCCTTTGTTCTTGATCTTGAACTTGAAATTTGAACTTGATTGCTTGAACTTGCAACTTGTAGAGAATTTACAACCTTTGATCCACGAGCTTTCTTCTTGCTTCTTGTTCTTGAAAAACCATGAGGACCCCTATTTATAGTAGTAGGGAGTGGTGTGCTTGTGTGATTTGATTGGTCGGTTTGAACTAACCAATCACATTCTCAGGTGAAAAGCTTTGATTTGATTGGTCAGAACATGTCACATATACACATGACATTATTCTAGTGGCTCATTTAATTTGACTTGGATTGCCACATAACTTTGACACGTGACATGATTTTAATGGCTTGTTTAATTTGACTTGGATTGCCACATAACTTTTACACGTGACATGATTTTAGTGGCTTATTTAATTTGATGTGGATTGCCACATAATTTTGACGCGTGGCATGCTTTTAGTGGTTTATTTAATTTGACTTGGATTGCCACATAACTTTGACACGTGACATGATTTAAATGGCTCATTTAATTTGACTTGAATTGTCACATAACCTCAACTATTTTCTTGAATTTAATATAATCCAAATTAATTTTATGGATTTAAATCCAATAAAATCTTAATGCTTACAAATTCATCTACCTTCCTTTTAGGATAAGTTATCTTTGTCAACTGAGTTTTAAAAAATATAAACAAAAATAATGATTCTAATAGATTTCAAAATTTGTGGGTTTTGAAATATTTCTTCCAAATTGGTGAGTCCTTTCCTTGTATACCATCATCTTATTTCATGTGGCACAATTTTCAATTTAGTTTAATTTATCTCAAGAAAATATCATTTTATAATTAGAAATAATTTAACTTTAATTTTTTTTTTATCTTTAATGAAATGATTTTCAACCACACAAATATTTAAGAATTGTTTTAGATCACAAGTTTTAAAAGTCTTTTTTTAAAAATTGTATCAAGTCAAATGATACCACACAAAATAGAATTGAGGAAATAATAGTCAATTCAATCTAGACTTCAAATTTGAATAAGACAAGTATTACTACTTCAAATATGCACTTAAAGAAATAAAGATATGTTATTATAGTGAAATGGAAACAAATTCTCATTGGCTAATATTTTTAGTTTTATTTCAATTTGAATTTTTAATTGTATAACTTTATCTAATATTTTGAAATTTTAAATTATACTACTTACATATAGATATAGACAAATAATTTTTTTGACAATGAGGATCGAGGTCGTACATTGGAACAAGTGGTTAATATTTTATCAAAACTTAGAAGGCTTCTCCTTATTAAAAATAAATATCACTACTCATAAAAACTAGATATGGTGTGTCCGTGGAAGGCATAGACTTGTGCCTGATATTATTGTTTGTTGACGTCATTTAGTTTGATACAATACAAAGAAAATATAAAAGTGCATTATACATCAAATAATGTCTTAAGAAATTGACTTAGGAGATTAATTCCCCAATTTAAAGTCTAAGTTAAATTTGATCATAAAAGTCATCTTAAAGTTAGTCTAATACTAACTGGCCAATCAATGTATATAAAAAAATAAAAAACTAAAAAAGCATTTGGAGCACCAATTTCACAAAATTCAGCACCTGTTGCTTTTGCCATTTATAAGCTCGGACTTGAATATATCAAGTGTGTAATGACACCTGATGGTTTTACATCCACACATTGTCTTATCCTCATCAAGTTATTTTGGGGTGACGTAAAAATATTTCAAACATCTTGCATACTTCTTGTCC
The DNA here is from genome assembly GCF_019186545.1 of Solanum stenotomum. Classification (NCBI taxonomy): domain Eukaryota; kingdom Viridiplantae; phylum Streptophyta; class Magnoliopsida; order Solanales; family Solanaceae; genus Solanum; species Solanum stenotomum. Next base: position 45,476,349 of record NC_064292.1, read on the forward strand.
TCCGCATCCAGATTTGCTTTCTATCTTATAAGGAAAATAGTGACCCATCTACTGATTATTGTTTTAATACATAAAACACCAATTAGAAAAATATGAAAAGATTTCTCCTGCCAACCTACATAAGCAAAAAATCACATTTTAATTTCAAAGTAATAATCACAGTTTATTTACAAATCTTAGCTTAATTTGTCTGCAGTCCCCTTCGCGCTGAGCATGTTATACACAACTCTATATTAAAGCAAAATCAACATTGCTATCTGGATCCCTATTTAATAATTTTCTATTATAGATCGTATGAGTTACATCACACCAAATATTCATTTCATTCTCAAATGATAACATCAATGTCATGGTTCAAGTGAAGGAATAATTGCAACTCTATTGCATAGTAAAACTAACTTAATTTTGTAGGTAAAAAAGCAACATTTTTTTCCTTATTGTTCGTTGAAATTTTCAACAAATAGCAATTGCCGCTGTTACAAGCAAATTCAACAAGCAAGGTTCACACAAAAATTAACAAGCTAGCTAAATAAAATTTAACTTGATGGAATTCTGGGACATAGGAAATAGTCAATTATTAAATGTTGAGCACTTGCTTCGGGAGGAACGTATGAGATGACTTCTCAATGAAAGCCGATCAATGACCTTTCTTGTACTTGTCCGTGTAAATAAAACATTAACTTTGCGTAAACACTGCAATAGCTCTACGAATTCACCTAATTTAGGTTTAATAGTGAACTAATCTTTTCTATATCCAACCACCATGCATCCACAGGAAGAAACCAAAGATATAAGTTTGTTTGACACAGAGCCAAGTTTTGGTTGGACGGGTTTGCACCTTGCCCTTTAATTTGTTCTTTCCACAACTAATATAAATATGGTCACTTCTTCAATTCTTTTGGGAAGTCACTCTAGGCACTGCTGGACCATGTGACTTTGGTTACTGAACTTGGGACCCAAGAATGATAGAGTACTTTTTTTAATACCATTTCTTTTTTAATTTTGATTTGATACGAAATTCAATAAAATAAATAGTAAATTTTTTTAATCTTGTGGTCTTAAACTAAAGATACATAGAATGTACTAAAATATCTTTTAATCTTAATCTAGAATTGAAAAGTTCCAAAAAAAGGAAGAAATTGGTTTTAAAATGACCTAAAAAGAAGAGCATTGAAACAAATTGAAATGAAAGAAGTGTATTCTTCAAAGGAAAAGAACACTTTTTTTTAAAAAAAAATTAAATTTGGACTCAGGGTCCCTTTATTAAACAACCCAAAAGGGCCAATATTTTCATAAACAAAATGGTTCCTGGTCGGCCCAAAAGTGGCCAGACCAGGCATTTTTAATAAAAGTCCCATTTAGCTGGGTTTCCAAAAATGTTCTTTCAACTTCCATTTTCACTTGTCCCTTCTTCCTTGCTCCTTCCGCCTCCTTGCAGGCATGAATATGTTATCTTTGTGCCCTTCAACTCCTCTTTCTTTTTGCTTCTGCTCTGGGTAATAAACATTCATCCTCAAGCATTTGTGACCTGTTATTCGCATAAGCTTTCAAAGGTTTGTCCTCCCTCTTTCTTGAATTGTTTTCCTTTCCTGCCAGTTGACTGTGACTGTTGTAGGTGTACTGTCCGGTTGGGATGTTAGAGATCTCGTCGAACTCGATATTGGGTATAGGTCTTCCCTGATCTACCCGCCTCCCTTGCTTCCTCTTTTCTATTCTTTTCATCTAACTGTGATTCTTGTTTTAGGTTAAGCTGAATACGAGAAAATGACTTTTCCTGAATTTCATCCATCAGATTCCTTGCTAAGTGCTTCAACAATATCATATTTGGTCCCTTTACTCTCACTTTTCCTGGGCCCTGTAACCCATTTTGCTTGCTGACATAGCTTAGTCCTAAGAGTAATTCCTTTACAGCACTTTTGCTCCAGTTAGTTCTAGAATATAACTTGTTTATATAGCTGTGGAACTTTAAATCGTCACTGTAACTACGCATGCTACCCATTGTTGTCTATGTTTATTCTTCTTGATTTGATACGAACTGAAGGGATCTGATATTTGTCCATATTAAGAATTTTTCTTCCCAGGCTTGGTAATTGATTAAAGCTTAAGAATACATGTTTTCCTTCTTTGTTAATTGTTGTATTTGCTACAAAGTCTGCTAGCTGATTTGCCTCTCTGAAAATATGTTGCACATTTACATTGATTTGTGTCACCATTTCATGTATGTCTTCCATTTTTTCCACAAACTCCCATGGTATTTTCCAATTCTTAACAATCATGTTCTTTAAAATCAATGAATCTATATCCATATGAACATTACTCATCCTTTGACTGATGCAATACTTTAAAGCTTCCCACACTGCTCTAACCTCTGCCTCCATGTTGGTTGCCTCTCATATGCTCCGTGCCTCTGCATATATGAGATCTCCTCCACTATTTCGTATACAAAAACCATAAGCACTCTGACCTGGGTTTCCTTTACTAGCTCCATCCGTGTTGCAAGTAACCCAGCCCTCTCTTGGCATCTTCCACCTCACCAGTAGATAATGTATGTTGGGTTGATATCTTTGAAGTATATCCACCATTTCTGACCAATGTTGTGACATCCTTTTGATCCATGGGAATTTGATCCTTATTAATTGATGTATTGCCAATTGACATTGATAATACATAGAACTATAAGTGATCATCTTCCCATGTTTTATAACATTTCTTCTCTTCCATAATTCCTACATTATGATTGCAGGGACTGCCTTTAGTATCTGATCTAATTTGTGTGACATCTTGTGCTCCCACCATCTATAAATGGTTTGTTTTAAATTTTCAGTTACGTTGAGACCTACACAAGAAGCAAACTACCTCCATAGCTTTTGGGCTATGGGAGCTGTTAGTAAAAGATGAGACATCGTCTCCAATTGACCCTCTTCACAACAGTAACATTTTGAGACCACTTGTATCTTCATCCTCTTTGAATTATCATCTGTGGCTATTCTCCCCTTCCATACCCTCCATAAGAAAAAACCAATCTTGAATGGCAAACCTTTTACCCACATATAATTGCTCCATTCATTCATTGACAGTTTTCTTCTCATGTTATTATAGGCTGATTTGACAGTGAAATCCCCTTTAGTGCTCTGCATCCACTATGCCTTGTCAGTGCTGCCTTCTTTGAGAATGGGCCTGATGTTCATTGTTATATGTTGTACCATTTCCTCCAAAATCACTGATCTTAGCTTGTCTTCATTCCACTCATCATTTATGATAAAATCCTTTACCTCCAATTCCTCATCTTGTGCGAGCTCTCCTTCAGTAAAGTATAATGCTCCTTGCCTAGTCCAATTATCAAACCAGAAATTAGAATTTCCTGTCTTGATTTGCCACCATATATCATGTTCTACCTCATCCCTGATCTTAATCATCTTCTTCCAAACTTGTGAGGCTCCTGAACTGTTTACAATTAGTGGATGTATTTTCTTGCAGTACTTATTCCACATATATTCAGCCTATAAAGAGTTTATGGATACTCTAAAGTTCCACCAGAGCTTAGCAAACAAGGCCTTATTTATATCCTGAATCTGCCTAAATCCAATTCCACCTTCCTCTTTTGGAAGATACATATCCCCCCATGCCACCCAATGTTTACCTTTAACTCCCCCCATATTTCCCCAAAAGAATTTAGCAAAAATTTGATGAATTTGCTCCTAACTTTCTTTGTTGGATTCATAGTTGATAACAAGTATATTGGCATTGACTGAAGTACATGATTGACAAGCACCTGCTTACCTCTAAATGATAGGAATTTATTATGCCATGAGAAAATTCTCTTAGCAACTTTCCTAATCAAGTCTTCAAAATACCCAGAGTTGCTCCTCCCATAAAATACTGGACAACCCAAATACAGAAAAGGAAAATTTCCTTGTCTTATCCCCGTTAACCTCCTCAGTCTAATTGCCACAATCAGAGGTGTTTTCTCATGAAGATAGAAGCAACTCTTAGATTTATTAATCATTTGACCTGAAGTACTTTCATACCCTTTTAGCACCTGCATCATTTTGATCACTGATCTTCTTTCCCCAGAGCAAAAAAAGATAGTATCATCTGCGTAGGATAGATGATTAATCTTAGGACTCCACTTTGGCAAACCATATCCCTTAAAATCTACATCTCCATGTAAGCTGTTGAGTCCTCTTGCTAGGACCTCTGCTGCAATAATGAAAAGGGTAGGGGATAGAGGATCTCCCTGCTTCAGTCCTCTCGACGATCTGAAAAAACCATGTGCCCTACCATTAATCAGAATTGAATACCAGTTGTTGGACATAATCCTCCATATCATATCAATAATTATTTCAGAAAAACCAAATCTTCTCATCACTTTGGTTAAGAATATCCATGAAACTCTGTCATATGCCTTGGCCATATCCAGTTTCACAACCACATTAACATTTTTGTTCCTCATATTCATATCTCTAATTATTTCTTGTGCCAACAACACATTTTCAGTGATACTTCTGCCCTTCACAAAACCTGACTGGGTTGGAGAAATTATCTTGGGTAAAACCAGCAGAATTCTTTCATGAATCACTCGTGAAATGATCTTATTCAAAAAGTTACTAAGACTTATAGGTCTTAGATCTGAGAAACTTCGTACTGATTCTTTCTTGGGTAGTAATACTAAGTTGGTATGAGTAACAAATTTTGTCAGCTCTTGACCGCAGAAAAAAGCTCTTACCAACTTAGTAACATCATCCCCTATGATCTCCCAACAACATTGAAAGAAATGCCCTGTAAACCCATCCGGCCCACAAGCACTGCTCCCATTTAATGCAAAGACCACTTTTTTCACTTCATCCTGATCTGGCAGCCTACTCATTGCCTCATTTTCGTCGTCTGATATACTCTTTGGAATGTGGTCAATCATGGCATAGTCTGTTTCCAACATTTCCGCACGAAATTGTTCTTCAAAAAATCCCACAGCCGCTAGACCAATCTGTTCATTTGTCTACAACGTAATTCCTTGGTCAGTCACTATTTCATCAATATGCAACTTCTTCCTTTTCCCTTTAACATACGAATGGAAAAATTTCGTATTTTTGTCCCCCTCTGAAAACCATTTCATCCCTGCCTTTTGCCTCCAGAAATCTTCTTCAACTTGCAAATATTTCTTCAAATCTGCTTCTACTTTGCTCAATTCTGCCCGGTTGCTGGCAGATGGTTGTATTTCCAATTGTATTTCCTTCACCCTTATCACATCTTCAATGGTGGCAATTTGTTGAAAAACGTTTCCATAGGCAGATTTGCTCCACACTAACAGTGCTTTCTTAACTCTCTTCATTTTAGCATGGAACTCTATAAAAGGGTTCCCAACAAAGTCCACACTCCAATTATCTGCCACAACTTGCTTAAAATGTTTGTGCTTGCTCCAAAAATTCAAGAATCTAAAGGGCTTTATGAACATCTCCTCTCTTGAGCTACTAGTCATATGCAAAGGTGTATGGTCAGACCCCTGTCTAATAAGATGATGCACCTCAGATGTTGGGAAAAGATCCATAAAATCCTGATTCACAAGAATCCTGTCCAACCTTTTAAAAATACAATCCTCCTCAATTCGCCCATTCCACCATGTGTATTTACTCCCTGATGTGCGCACCTCTGTTAACGCACATGCATTGATACATGATGCAAACTCCAAAGCTTCATTTTGAGTGAATGCAAGGCCTCATAGTTTTTCTTCCGCATTAAGAATTACATTGAAATCTCCTCCAACTACCCATGGACATTTCTGACTTCTTGCTAACTTCTCCAATCCCTCCCATAATTCTAATCTGTCCAATGCATTACATCTCGCATACACAGCTGTGATTATAAAAAAATTATTTCCTATTTTAAACTTAATGGTTATTTGTTGGACTGTATCGAGAAGAATGTTGTCTTCCCAAATTGTCCTCCAAAAAAACCAAATCTTTCCAGAACTGTTCACCCCCGCATGCTCAAAGCCTAATTTCCTTTTGTAATCATCCAACTCAGATGGATTTTGAAATGGTTCCATTAGAGCTATGAATGAATACCTGTGTCTTTTGTTTAAGTCCATTAATCTCTCAAATGATTTTTGAGTATTAACCGACCTAATATTCCAGAAGAGTATTTTTTCAATCATTGATCACTATTAGATGCCCTCTCCCTGCTGCTCCTTGTTTGTACCTGTAAAGGAATTGTTTTTTTGCCTTTTCTTACTCCATTTTTCAAGCTGTTGGTATGCCTTGGTGATAAATCGCCCGCTTTGCTAATTTGTTGAATATTGTATTCCAGCTCTTCATCCTCCTCAAGGTCCTTTCTTTGCTGCAAAACATCATCATCCTCATCTATTAAGTCTGGACCTTTCCTTATTACAGATTCCACCTCATCCCTATGATTTTCGTTCTCCGAGTTCAGACCTTGTTCAAGCACGTCACGTGATACACAATCAGTACCGTCCTTTTCTTTTTCGTTGTTGTTCTCCTCATTGTTATACTTTGTTGACACAACTTCGTCATTACCCCTTTCAATCACATACTCACCCATTTTCCTTCCTGGAGAACTGTCCACAATGTCACCTGATTTTGCTATATTTTTCTTTCCGGCATGACTGTTCTCTTCTGCCTGCTCAGTATCTATGATGCCATCCTGAAACTTGGATCTCTTGTCCTTGTTAGCACTCATTTGAACACCAGGAGTGTCTACATGTGTATCCACAACATTCAGATCACCTTTCTCCTCCTCCTTCCTTTGCTCTTGTTTATCTTCTGCCAACAAGTTAAATTTATTTCCAGTAATTATTCCAACCCTGTTCCATACCTTCTCTGGTTGTTTAGGACGGTTTCCTCCCCATTTTTTGTGTCTTTGCTCTACAAAACCTTCTTCTCTATTGGGTTGTTGCATGTTTCCCACTTTTGTTGCGTCTTCCACCGCTGTTCTCCTAGCAATAGGATTCTTCTCTGTTCTGTCGTTTTCCTTCCTTTCAACTTGTCCTGTTTTCTCTTTTGGATATAATTCAGGATGCACAACAAAACATTGTTCCTCATTGTGTCCCTGAATCATACATGTCTGACAATACTTTGGCACATAATCATAGTTAATTTTGATCCATTTCTCCATTAATTCCTCATTGTTGCTCCTCATACCAATTTTAATCCGTTTTGGGAATTCTTTGAGTAGATCTATCTCCACCTTAACTCTTGCACAACTTGGCCTCGTCTTATTCTTTGTTGCCAAGTCTACTTGTAGTGGCTTTCCTACTGCTGCTGCAAGTGAAAACACTGCTTCTTCCCCAAAAAAATTTGGCGGAAGCGATGGAAAAGAGATCCATGCAATTGCTGTTGTTGTCTCCTCTTCGGGATTGAACAATGGATCCCATTTCAGTGTTCTCATTGGAAAGGACCAGCTATTCTGTGTGATGTAAAAAGCTGGCTTAGATAATAGGTGCACATAATCCTCCAATAATGTTGCCCTTATCAAAACGTGCCTATTACTAAGCAACCCAATATTGCATTCTCCCTTTAGTTCACATTGTTTAGGGATCAATTTTCTGAGATCTTGTATGTCAGGCCACCCATATGAAAACTTTCCAATCACCGCATATTCCAGATTTTCGTTTACGATCATCTGATTTACTTTTTCTAATTCCCATATGACTTGTGGTTCTCCATGCAGGTAAGTTATAGGTTTGAGTGGTAATGGCTTAATGTTGGTTTTTTTTCTCAGGGATTCAGCATATGTTAGTGTGGACGGAGTTACCAGCCGACCTACCTCCGGGGGAGGTTGGCCGCTGGCCGAGGCGGCCATCGGAGCCTCTAAAAATAGGGTTTCACGGTGTAGGGTTACGTTTCCTAGAGATCAAAATCGAGATGATATACTTAGCTCAATTATACTTTTCAAGTAATTTTCTCTCGATGAAACATGTTCATTTTATATTAGTTAACTTTGAGATTATTTGTTTTAACGAAAATACTTTAATGATGACACTTTAATTATGGATATCGTTTAAGGACATTTTTTGGTTAAATAGTCTACATATTTAGGGTCGTTTGGTAGAGTGTATAAGAATAATGCAAAATAGGGTGTATTGGTAATGCTTGTATTAGTAGTGCTTGTATTAGTAATGCTTGCATTAGTTATGCAAACATTATTTCTGATACACTGTTTGGTTTGATGTATTAGAAATAACAAATCTTGCATAATTTCTCTTGATAATTTCTATTTAAAAATATATGTTTACAAAAATACCCTTTACACATTATTTATTTTTACACTCCCTTGCAACAAAGTTCTTTGCTAAAACATCATTAACTCCTCCTCTTCTTCTTCTTTTCAAAAATAATATTAAATAGTTATACTATTTGAGTCAAAATATTTTTGTGATAAGTTGGCAAAGAATTTTTTTTATCAAATTTATCGCCACAATAGTAAATTTTTTTATTAAATTATGTTGAAATTAGATTATTTTAAAAAAAAGAATATTTAAGAGACCATAAAGTATATTAAGACACCAACAAATTAAAAGACATTGAAAAATAAATAAAAATAAAAATAAAAACATATGACAAGAAAGAAAATGAAAAAAAGAGAAAATGTTAGGAAATGTTTTAAAAAGGCTATGAGGGTAGTTTTGTAATTATTTAATCTTGATGCAAGTGTTAAATGCTATGTATTACTAATACCTAGAATTACTTGGTATTAATAATACACAACTTAATACACAATGGAGTATATAACTAATAAATGGCAAGAAAAAGTGTACCAAACAATGTACTACTAATACACACCTAATGCATGCATTATATTTCTTAATACACTCTACCAAACGACTCTTACACTCTGCTTGGATCATTGTTATCCATTGTATTATATTGTATCGTTACTATACCTACAATGTTTGTTTTGATTGTTACTTAAAATGTATTGTATTGTATTGTTAAATTTCGTTGTTACGTAACAATGTAAATCCCTATTTTATGGAACAATTGATTTGGTGTGTTTCCATTGTTACTTAATTTCTTTTTCCAATTATATCTTTACATAATATTTCAAAATACTATTTTACCCTTTACCTTATATTATTTAATTCTAGTCAAACCTCCTACCCTAGAATAATTAATGATATTTTAGTAAATTTATTAATTACAATACAGTACAATACAATTAAACCAAAATAATTAAAATATTATTAAACAATAATATATAATACAGTACAATACATTATGAAACAATAGATAACAATGATCCAAACAGAGTGTTGGGGTGAAAAAAAAAGGTGTACACATTTACACATAGCGGCCTGAAACAAGTGTGATCTTCTTCTCTTTTTTATTTTTCGAACACAAGTGCATTCAGATCCGGGCATGTGTCGGTTCCAGGCGTCAAAGTCGTAGGAGAAGTACTCCGTCGTCCGCAGAACGCCATTCTTCCTTTCAGATATCCCACCACGAATAATTGCCGGTGCTGGATAGCAAAGTTCACATATATTGATGAAGAGGTGAGACAACATGTCAGCTTCTCAAGCGCTAGGCGGTCCTTCCCGCTGTGGCTGGGTACTAGGTCCGTCTCTTGATAAGATCATCAAGAACGTCGCCTGGAGGAAACACTCGCAGCTCGTCGCCGCCTGCAAGTCCGCTCTCGACAAGCTTGATTCCGTAGTTGACGACCCTGTCGATCCAGCTTCCTGCACCCCTCTCTATGGTCTCTCTACTTCTGATGCCGATTTCGTCTTGCAACCCCTCATCATGGCTCTTGATTCTGCCTCTCCTAAAGTTGTTGAACCTGCACTCGATTGCTCCTTCAGGTTGTTTTCCTTGGGCTTGATCCGCTGCGAGATCGATACCCCCATCCCTACCCCCAGCCCCAGCCCCAGCCCTAACCCAAGTTCCCACTCCCATATTTTCCGCCTAATAGATTCCGTCTGTAAGTGCGGGGCTCTTGGGGACGAAGCCATCGAGCTGGCTGTTCTCAGGGCCTTACTCTCTGCCATTCGATCTCCCTACGTGCTTGTCAGAGGTGATTGCCTTGTCCATATTGTTAGGTCTTGTTACAATGTCTATCTCGGGGGAATGAATGGCACCAATCAGATCTGTGCCAAGTCCGTTCTTGCTCAGATGATGATAATTGTTTTCACCAGAGTGGAGGAGAATTCCATGATGGTGGACTTCAAGACTGTCTCTGTAGCTGAACTCTTGGAGTTCACGGATAGAAATTTGAACGAGGGAAGCTCCATACAGATCGCCCAGAATTTCCTCAATGAGATTGTGGATGTCAAGTCCAAAGAAGGCATCGCTGAATCAAAGTTGTGTTTGCAGTTGGAGTATGACAACAGTGAAAAGAAGGGTGTGCCCATTGATGGAGAGCCAGGTGAAGGAGCTGATCTGAGTGGTTACAGTAAGATTAGAGAGGATGGGTTCATGCTCTTCAAGAATTTGTGCAAGTTGTCTATGAAGTTTTCATCACAAGAGCACGCTGATGATAATATTTTGTTAAGGGGGAAAGTACTATCATTGGAGCTCCTAAAGGTTATCATGGATAATGCTGGTCCTATTTGGCGCTCAAATGAGAGGTTATTTCATTTCTATTACTACATTTGCTGATTGCTTGTCATTTTTTTTGGTTACACAGTGGTCTGCCTATTGAACTGCTGATCACACGGCCAGGGAAACTAGTTTTGTGAGTCGAGAAGTTAACCATTGTCACCAGTTTGACAATAATTTTTTTCCAATTCCTTGATAATTGGAAATTCTATAGTTTTTTGTTAGCAATGAAAATCTAGTGAATTGATATGATAGTTTGCCTCCCATTAAAAAAATCTCTAATGGCGTAGAATGTAATTTTGTTCTTACATGAAGGATGAAGGTTGAAGGAAGTTCCATAAGAACTGAGTGGTATAGCTCACGAAGTTAAAATTGTCCTAGAATGGATTATATTTGTACTAGTTTGCCATTTAAACCTTACATTTGTAAAGTTACTGATTTCAAAAAAAAAAAAAAAACCTTACATTTGTAAAATTTGACCAGACCTGACTTGTGGGATTACATTGGGTATGTTGTTATTGAAGACTTTGGTGTCTAGATTGGCTTGCACACATCTCAACTTGTCCATTGGTACCTATTACCTTCCTTCAACACAACTTTCTAGTAACTCTGCTCACAAAGACTTTGACAGATTGGAAGAAATTACCTAGTATTTCTTGTCTTTACCAGAATATAAACTCTAGTCTCCACTTAATTGACCATTATGCAACTCGTTTTACAAGATTATCTTATTATCTTGTCAAAATCGATATTGTTTCCACCGGAGAAATATTTTCTTAAAGAGTTTATATTAATTTATCGAGTATTAATTAGAGAGGTTTTGATGTACTTTTGTATAGGCCTCCCCCATAAGGCAAAATGACAATGATATGATCAGGTCATCTACCTTTTCTGGTCCTATATTTCTCTTCTTCAATTTTTTCCAAAATGCTTGGTTGTTGGTTCTACCTTTTCCAATCCTATATTTCTCTTCTACATCCTTCTCCAAAGTGCTTGGTTGTTGGTGTCAAGTTTTCAAATCCATTTCCTTAACAGGGCCTTGTGAAAAAACCACTTCTTTTACCCATAAGTTCCTCATCTTCAATTTTTTTATGAGGTTAAAGTATTTTCATTCATAAACATGACCAAAATGGCCGTATACAAAGGTTATATCAACAGATCAAGACTTTACAAAATATGATACTCTACAAACTCCAAAACAATGAGGAGCTTTCTGTTTACACCAAAACAAAATAAAAGATCGGTGACTACTCCTCAACGGCAAGAAACTCGATTCTACACCTGCATAGCTCTCCTATTTCTCTCTCTCCAAACTACCCACATTAATGCAATCAGAACCACATTTCAGGCCCTTCGTCTTCTCCTCCTTCTCCCACTCTTCCAACTGTGCATCTAATCTTTCACAGTTCTTGGCATCACCCAAGGAGTGCAAAGCCATCTAAACATATCCCACCATAATCTCATGGTTAGCCCTCAAGTTTCTCATCTTTGTAAGAGGTGTGGTTACCGTCCAATTCATAAAGGTGGGATTTCCTCAGCAGATTCACTTTCTCACTAAAATGCTTTGTATGATCTAAAATTTGTGTTACAATAGTAGGGAAAGAGTCAAGTGACACTTAGTATGTATGGATAATCGGCAAAGTAATCATTTAATAGTATTATGCCCTTGGTCAGTTAAGATTTTTACACCAACTTGCTAACCTTTTTTTAAATTCTTTCTATCACTGGGTTGTAGAATACTGTCTTTCTATAAAGATCCCAAAAGTAGACTTGGTTAGTTATTGCTGCTGCACAACCTTGAAGAAGCATTGAGTAAAATGATGAACATAATAGTGACAAGGGACTACTTGAGAATAGACTAAGTCAGTTTTAGACTGGACAACATACATATCCAATTAGCATACTTCCAGCTAGTGCCGGCAAAATGAGCCCATATTTTGGTAACCGTTCCATATTTTAATGGGTTGGGTGAATGACTTTTTAGATGGGTAAAATATGGGTTTATACCCAAATTAACCCATAGAAATATGGGTATTCATGGGTAAACTATGGGAAAATATGGGTTAGTCAAATGGGCTACACTTTCAACGTTTATTCACTCAAAATTCATCATATCACCAAAAGTGTTGTAATTTCTCTTCTATGTTCTAATTATTCTTCTCTATAATTGAAAAGGAAAAGTCTTTGACCCTCCAAAAAAATATATACTATATTACATGTACATTTCTTTTGTTAATTATAATTATATTTTTTATTTGTTTAATTTTATATTGGATAACAAATAATAGTGTAAAGTACACAAATCATGTATTATTATTGATATTACATAAAGTGCCTTAAGTATGTTTTACTCCTAAAATGCAAATATTCATTTACTTTGAAATTAAAAATATTTTTTCCTTGTTATTCCATAAATTTATTTTATATTGAAAAGTTATAGGAATTTTTTTTGACTTCGATGATACAATAAACTAAAGGCGGAATGACCTGGGAGACCCTTATACTTGGCTCTATTTGTCACCTGGACCCTTCTACTCACAATTTTGCCAATTGAACACTTACAGTTTTTAAAACACAGTATTTTAAACTCCTCTAATCATGTGTGTCTCCCAATCGCGCTGCTGTGGATAACACCTCACTATCCACATCAGAAATATATTGCAACATCATTTTTTTTATTACTAATAATATTTTTTTAAAAGAAATCTCAAACTAATCTCCAAAATCCTTTCTTTTTTGACTTCTTTCCATTTTTTCTTTTCTTCCCATATTTTTCATCTATTTTGCTACTAGTCATTCATTGTTTTTCTTTCCTAGTGAATTTTTTTCGTTGAAGAGGAATTAGAGATAAGCAAATCTTTGTAAGACAAAAATCACGCCGGCACTTTTGATGGACACCTCCTTGGGGATTTTCGAACCATCTCCTTGCACACGAATTCTTGCCCATTTGAGATGGTTACGAAGCTTTGTCTCTTCCTCTGTTTCGATCCAACCACCACAATGGTTTCCAATGGTCCTAAACTTTTTTTTCGACCAGAGGTGTAGAGGAAGACCCACCACCCTAGTCCAGGTTGTGGTGGGTCTATCTCCCTCTTCCACCATTCTAGCCGGAGAAAAGTCTCATTTCAAGGCCCTCATCGGTCCTCGTATTAATTGCATTTGTAACAAGCTAGGTACATATGATTTGTATGCGCTAGCTTGATGGGGAGTGTTAGAATAGGATTAGGTATATACAATCCTACTTAGAATAGAAATAGGAATAGGAATAGTCATACGACTAGGAATAGTAAATATTATCCTACTTGGTAAAGGATTGTATTGTAGTATCTGTAAATAGCTGAGTTACTCGGACTCTTCACTTTTAGTGCCTCACCCATGTCGACACGACATGGGTGTGGGTGTGGGATTCGTGTCCGATTTGGTCAATCGATTTTAGGTACTTTGACCAAAATCGATGGGGAAAGTCTGGACAGTTTTAATGATTTCTGTAATTAATACAAAAGCTAAGGTGAAATTGAAGAAAATGGATTACCTTTTATATAGAAACTAGAAAAATTATCCGCGCCTCGCGCAGGAATTAATATCACAGAATATATAAAATAATACTTAAAACCTATCAGTCATTAAAACTAAACATTATATTATCTTACATACAAGATTACGTACTAACGAACATTAATAATGTAAAGAAAAATGATAATTATAACATCTTGTCATTTATCCTTCCATCAATCATCTTTAATTTGATTTTATAATTTATCCTTTTGCTACCAGGAAGTGTTACGATGTGATATTTTTGGGGAGTCAAATGAACATCAACCCGAGATATTAAATATTCTAATAAATAAATAGTTTTTTTTTTTTGAAATATGTAACTTTGTATTCACACAAAAGAACTCATCAAAATCGATGAGGTGGGATTTACAAACCCCCAGGAGGTGCCATCAAACTCAAAATCCAAAAAGACAAACTTTCGAAAAATTACAATTGGCTTATAAACTCCACAAGGCTATCTACTTCCCCCACTAAATTTTGCTTACACCAAAAATATAAAAGACTAAAACATCTCATCTTGATCTCCTGTGAGCTACTAACCTTTCCTTCGAAACATCTCCCATTCCTTTCTTTCCATAGCGTCCACCATATGCAAGTAGGGATATTTTTCCACCAATCTTCTTTTGATCCTCTCTTTCCGATTCCTTGCCAGTGTGTTGGGACCTCAAAAGTGGTTCTGGGCATTGTCCAGTTAACCCCGAGTATACAAACTAACATGTTCCACAGATCTGTAGCTATCTTGCAATGCAGTAACAAATGACCATTTAATTCAGTCTCTTGTCCACACATATAGCACTTTGAACAGATCTGTATACCTCTTCTTTGTAGCACTTCATGGGTTAGACAAGCTCTTCTAATTACCAACCAAGTGAAACATGCAACTTTTAAAGGAACCTTATTCTTCCAGATTAATTTCCAGGGCCAAAATGTTGTCAAAAGATGATTGGTATCCCTCTCCCAATAACATGACTTAACTATAAAAACCCCTCTGCTATGCAACCTCCAATCTGGTTTGTCAGGCTCTGTGACAGAAACAAGTTTAAAGCATGCAGCAGGTCTGCTACTCTTCCAACCTCCCAATCATTTAGAGCCATTCTAAACATAAGGTCCCAACCTTGAGGGCTCCACATCTGCGCTATAATGTCATTCTGCTGTAGACTGATAATGTACAGATCAGGAAAAAGTATCCTCAGGTTTACATCACCTAACCAGATCTCATTCCAGAAACTGGTCTTCAAACCAGTCCCCACTCTGAAGGTCACCTTTGCATTGAAGTCTGGCCACATTCTCATAATGGTTTTCCTAATAAATAAATAATTGTTGGTGAATGAATAAATAAATTTTAAAAGGCTGAAAAAAGTGAACAAATATTCTAATTTTAACTTGTAGAAAGTTCAGCCCGACCTTTTGCTTTACATATATCATTTTAAAGTTCCCAATTAAATGTATCATAAGTAATTATTAAAATGGAAAATTAAAGGGAGAACGTATCATATTGAAGAACAATTTTATTTATTATATATAATTGAAAGGGAAAAATATTACACAAAAATATTCAGTTTGTTTGGGTGCTATTTAAAAGTCAGCATACCAGAGTGATGAGTTCAATTTGAAACTACACTTCAATTCCAATCGCAGTGTCTATAATCATATCTATTACTTCAAGAAAAGTATTTACAACTTGCAGTAAACTTGAGAATCTATTATGAGCAATTAATTTATTGTGTAGTTATCTATGTCTTTAGAATTAAAAGAGGCTCCAGTCTAGTCATATTCACCAATTTCAATATAGAAAACTTGCATGAATACTCAATTAACGTGTGTTATTTAATCTGTACTAATAAATACTTATAACAATAACTTTGCAGAAACATAAATAACAAAGTTTAATGCATGTACTCAAAAGCGACAATTAATAACAGAAGCATAAAATAATGACTGTAAAAAAACATACCTGAATCTGTAACAATAGAATGAAACAGAAAAGAAAAAATCGAGTCCACTTAATGCACAACGTTCCCTTAAGGAAACTATTCCCCTCTAGTACCTTAGGTTGAAAGGAATAGATCCTCTCAGGATAGACCGATTATATTCACTAATGTATTGATACAAAAACAATGGTGTCAGTGAGCCACTCAACAGGGGAAAAGTATACGAATATTTAATTGTGTAGAAGAAGAAGTTCAAAATTTTCGTTGTTTTAAAATGAGAGGAAAGGGCCTCTACTTATAGGCAATAAAGGGTAATGTGAACAAATGCTTATTGTGCCTTATTGGAAAGGTCACAACTCTTTGGAAAAGTTACATCCTTCGAAAAGGTCACAACCTTTCATAAAAGTCACAACTTTTCACAAAAGTCGCAACTTTTCATAGAAGTCTCGACTTTTCATCAAGTCGCAACTCTTCATATTTCATTCACACCTTTTAAAATCCAACAACGTGTATTCATATATCAATTCAAAGCTCTAATAAATGAGATTGACCTTCAATCAGTGTTATACCACCCCTAGACAAAAAAATGATTAACTCAAATCACCAAAGGTAAAGTAAGATTATGGAGAAATGGTAGATTAATGCATGCAACAATGAGAGTATACATAGGATTAAAGGAGAAGCATTGACAATTCCAAAATTAAAAAGAAAATTCTCAAGGTATAACTGTTATATATACATCTGAGCCAACGAACTCTCATAGTTTGACCCAATATTTCATTCAGGTACCAGTTGGTTAAACTTAAGTTTGGCCTAGTATTCCTATTTGGCGATCAGTTGCTTAAGTAAGTTTGTAGGAGTGCTTATATTTATACATATGGAAGATTTGGTGGAGGCTTAATTTGTAAGATGGTGGTGATAGTTGTTCAGATTTATGAGAGGAGGGGAAGGCTAGTTTTGGAAATAAATAAATTAAAAGGGAATCCTGGTTTGTGGTGGCGCGACGTAGGCAGACCTAGGGTTCTCTTTTATATATATATGATTTCTATGTCACTCCCTTTTTCCTTTAATCTCCTTCCAGGATTCTCCTCAAGTTCGCCACATAGTATCTCATAAGTTAGGTTTTATAACTCTATTTTAGATATTTTAATTATTTTTAGGTGAATCCCTGCACCCGTATCCATACATGGATCCATATCCCAAATCTTAAAAATTAAATCATAAAAGATCCGACCTCTAAATCCGCACCCGAGTCCGAGCAACTTAGATAAATAGGGTCTTTGTGTAATAATGTAGACACAACAATTCAATAATATTCTTCTTTTATATTTCTCACTCTCTTTTAGCCACCTCTTCAAAGTCCAAAGCTAAATTGGTTTTCTGTAACAATTCATCATCTGTAGGACTTATTTGTTCTTGGATAGTCTCCAAATTGGCAATTTGGTAGGAGCTCCTCCTTTTGCTGTTTCCAGTTCCCCTTGTTAGTTCTACTCCACTGGTTCAAATTTCCTTTGAGCATTTTAACTTTCAGCTAGAATGTGGCCAGGTCTGCCACTGACTTTGAAAGGGATCCACCATATTTTCTTGTTTGATGTCAACAAACTGTTCCTCCCATTGAGAGGAAAAAAGAAATCTGTCGATCCTAGATGCTGAGTTGTGGTTTTACCCTTTTCTTGTGTAGAAGTCATTTGGCTAATCTGGGTTCTAAAGAACTGAAGATAATAATATGTTGATGTATCTTTTTTTTTTTTTTTTGAAATATGTTAACGTATCTTTTTTCTTCCCCTAAAAAAAGAAAATGCTGAGATATCAGGTTTACTCATGGCTTAACTTTGTTTTTTAAGTACAGGTTTCTTAATGTTATCAAGCAATTTTTGTGCTTGTCGTTGTTGAAGAACAGTGCACTATCTGTGATGACGATTTTTCAACTTCTTTGTTCAATATTCAAGAACTTATTATCAAAATATAGATCTGGGTTGAAATCAGAAATTGGAATCTTCTTCCCCATGCTCATCTTGCGTGTGCTGGAGAATGTGCTTCAGCCTAGTTTCTTGCAGAAGATGACTGTTTTGGGATTGCTGGAGGAGATATCTAAGGATCCTCAGATTATCATTGATGTATTTGTCAACTATGATTGTGATGTCGATGCTCCTAACATATTTGAGAGGTATCTTCTGTGAATTCTATATTTCAACTAATTGTTTAGTTAGATCATATTGAGTAATGGTTTAGTTCATCAGTCATAACTACTGTTGCATTCATTTTTCAAGCTTCTAAGTTGGTTATCAACATTTATTTTGATATTGCATTAATTTTTCAAGCTTCTTAGTTGATTTTGATATTCACCACATAAAGTCAAACTCATGGTCCTCGAGTCATATTATGTTTTTGGTTACAATAAAATGTTTCTCTTTGTCGTCAGGTATGTACTGGAATATCAAGTTCAAGATACAACTTGATTTCCGAGTCTTCAATAGTTTTTTACTCGGTCTATCGATTTGACTCCCAAGGTTTACTTAGTTCCAAAGTTCTTCTCTGACTCTCCGAGTCTTGTTGTTCTCATTACATGAATAGTGATAACTTCATTTAGTATTACATGCTGGATATAGAAAAATCACGCTTTCCATATTAAGTTCAGACCATATGTCTATAGTTTTTGCTGTAATGGTATGCGAAGGAGGATGGGACACACCTGTAGATCATACGCTAAGGGCGATGGACTTCGGGGTAGGGTGGTGTAGTGCTGAGGTAGCTGTCAAAAGGAACATTGTCTAGCAAGATGTACACCTAAGAAGGAATAATTGAAGGCTAAACAAAGCGGTTTATGGGAGGGTGAAGGGTAAAATAAGGGAGCTAATTTCCCTGAGTTTGAGGAATTAGAGAGTAAATAAGGGAAGAGAGTGATCTAGGAGAAAAACATTGCTGGTCACTCCATTCTATAAGGGAAGCTGTAGATATCCTCTCGTTGGTTAGGTCTATAACATTTTCCCTTCATTATGGTACAAATTTTCTATGACATAACACTATTGAACACTCATCAATAGTGTATTGGACAACATTCCCACCTATTTTATGTCTCTACTCCTTATGCCAGCTGAGGTGAAACAGTGACTGGACAAAATCAGGAGAGATTTTCTCTGGGAAGGCAACAACAAGGACCACAAAATTGACCTTGTTAAATGGGCCAAAGTCACTTTGCCAAAACAATATGGAGGATTGGGGATCAAAGACTTGGCTTTACATAACAAGTATATGCTATTGAAATGGCACTGGAGAGACAATCAAGAGGCGGCTGACTTGTGGAAGGAAGTGCTCCAAGCAAAGTATGGTAGTGATAGTCATTGGTGCTCTAATAAAGTCAGTACCTCTTATGGTACGGGGTCTGGAGAGATATAAGGAAACTGTGGGAAATATTCTTCAGTGATGCCTCACTTATGGTGGGAAATGGGGAACATATTCTGTTTTGGGAAGATATTTGGCTAGGAGACATTCCTCTAATGAATGCTTTTCCAAGCATTTTCCAGATTGCATCTAATCCAGACTCAACCATCTCACAGTACAGCGAAGACAATGTGTGGAATCTTCCCTAAGGAGAAATCTTAATGACTGGGAGTTGAAAGAGGTTTTTAGTCTCATGGCCACCATTCAGACTAGTGCAATCAACCGTCAAAGTAGGGACAAACTCATCTGGAGAAATAGCAGGGATGGATCCTACTCAGTTAAAGCATGCTACCTTCAACAAAGCTCCAAAAAGACCTTAATTGATCAATGGCCATGGAAATTAGTCTGGAGAACTAAGTTGCCACCTAAAGTTATTTGTTTCAGTTGGATTACTCGAAAAGACTCTTGCTTGATTCAGAATAATCTCATGAGGAGGAAATTCCAAATAGTCACAGATGCTACATGTGCTTATGCAACGTATAATCTATTAATCACCTGTTCCTTCATTGCACAGTTGCAACAGGACTATGGACATGTTCTTCTCAGTTTTTGGACTCACTTGGGTCATGCCAAGATCATTGAGAGAGGCTTTTGTGTGTTGGAGTTCTTGGAAAGTTGGGAAGTCCATCAAGCAGATCTGGTCTTTGGTTCCAGCCTGTATTTTGTGGTGCTTATAACAAAGGTTGTTTTAATGGCATCCCAACTCCCATCTCTACCCTTAAAGCAAGATGTTTGATTACTCTTTTTGGTTGGGTTAATCTCTCTCCTGTACTTGGTGTCTACTCTTTCCTGGAATTTATCAGTTCCATAGATCTCTGCTGTTAGCTGTTTGGATAGCTTTTTTTCCTTTTTGGGAGCTGATATTTTCTTTCCTTTGTAACCTGTGCATCTGCTTGATGCTTTGTTAATGACATTCTTCTTACTTCATCAAAAAAATCATTTCAATGTATCACTCTGTTCTCCCGTTACAAGCCTAGATATTGAATTGTTTGCATTTTGACTACCACAATCCTGTCTAATCTCACCTCAACTTCACTCTTCTTATATTAATAAACTTGTGGTGCATATATTCAGTCTTACTTCTACTTGTCCTAAAACCCTACTCTCTAGAGTGCTTCTCCATAGTAAAAAGTTTTGGTTGACATCCTCATTTGTTTCATTGGTTAGCCTAATATCTTTGGCAATAGTCAATACTGGACCTTATCTTGTATTGTGTTTGTATTGTGTTAGAGAAAACATCTCCCCAATCTCCGAGCTTCTATCAATCACACTGCTGTTTTCAACTTTTGAGATACTCTCAATTACAATCTGGAATCGTCAGACACTTTCATTTGTATTTCCTCTTACTCTTATCTGAGTAGTTCACGATCTCTGATGAATTTTCCTACTGCTCCTTCTATTTGGAAATCTAAGGTTCTATTTAAAATAGAGGCTTTTGTGTCCTAATGCTGCCTCTAAGATGGTATAATTAAAAAAATCTTAAATCAAAAGTATGGATTAGTGCCTCATGTGCAGGTAGGGCATTCTAACTTATTTCTGTATTATTCTTTGGCCTGGAATTATATCTGTTTAGGACATTTTTAAAAAAAACACACTTTTTTAATTTGTCCCTAGGGCTTTGGTTTAGTGACATGCGATGTGTGAGTCGTGTGCATGCCATTAGGTCGAACCCTGTTGCAGATGAAGTCTAATAGTCAAATGGATAAAGAAAGGTTGAGGGGCAGACCCATTATTCATCTAGTTTCAGAAACATCACTGACCCTGGGATTTCTCGATTATAAAATATAGTGTTGATGGTTAGAACATTAGGTGTATAAGTTCATAAGTTATATATTGTCCCACTTTGAAGGAATATCATATGTATTGTGTTTGACACCTATAATAGGCATTTCTTTATCAAACCATCAATGCATCACCTCTCATATTTCTGTGTCAGAGAAAGTTACCAATTTCAAAAAATAAAATAAAATATTTCTGTGTCAGAGATCAGAAATAGGATGATTATCTTTTTCTCACATAGTTCAATAAAGAATATGAACTCAAACCAGTGAGTTCAAGAGTAAGATTGTGTCCTTAGCTCATTGGCAATTTTGAACAAATTACTGTGGTATTGTTGGTATAGCTAGAGCTTGCAAACACAACTTTATAAGCAGTCACTTTGAATAAGACTGGAAGCCTGCCTCCTTATCCCTTGCTTGGCTACAAGTCAATACTTTTTCAGTTTTCTCTTTTGCATCAATGCACATGCATGTCTTTTCTCTTTTGCATCAATGTACATGCATGCCTTTTCTCTTTTGCAGCAATACACATGCATGGTTTTTCTCTTTTGTATGTTGATATCACCTAAATTGAATTAAAACAGCTTTAATTCCATCAGATATTTGCAGGACTGTTAATGGTCTTCTTAAAACTGCTCTTGGTCCGCCTCCCGGTTCCACTACTACGCTGTCCCCAGTCCAAGATATTACATTTCGTTCTGAATCTGTGAAATGCTTGGTCACAATTATTAAGTCAATGGGGATGTGGATGGACCAACAACTGAAGGTAGGGGACCCTAATCAAGATAAGGTGTCTGATCATGAAATTTCAGAAGCGGCTATCAGCGTCAGTGAAGAGGGTAACATAGACTATGAGCTGCATCCGGAAGCAAATTCTGAATTTTCTGGTGCTGCTGCCTTGGAGCAACGCCGTGCTCATAAATTAGAAATACAGGTTTATCATCTTGCATTAGCACATTCCCTTCGCTTCATTTGCTGCTTTCATACACTTTGTGTTACTTGAGGTATGGTTAAGTACTGACAACTCTAAATGGATCAAATGCAGAAAGGCGTTTCACTGTTCAACAGAAAGCCTTCAAAGGGTATTGATTTCTTAATGAGCACCAAAAAGATTGGGAATTCCCCAGAAGATGTAGCTTCTTTTCTGAAAAATACCACTGGGTTGAATCCAACCATCATTGGTGATTATCTGGGTGAAAGAGAGGAGTTTCCTCTGAAAGTTATGCATGCATATGTCGATTCTTTTAATTTTGAAGGTATGGACTTTGGTGAATCAATCAGATATTTCCTTCGAGGGTTCAGATTACCTGGTGAAGCTCAGAAGATTGACCGTATAATGGAGAAGTTTGCGGAGCGCTTTTGTAAATGCAATCCTAACTCTTTTACCAGCGCAGATACAGCTTATGTGCTTGCTTACTCTGTGATAATGCTCAATACAGATGCACATAATAGCATGGTGAAAGATAAGGTATCCTGGGAATCTCTCTGAAGTGTTTCTCATAGTTGTATGATTCACTGCATGTATTCTTGAATTCTACCATTGTTGTCTACTACCATTCATTTCTAAAAACTCATTATTTTTTTTGAAAACTACTACGTTCATTCATTTCTTACCCTTAAGGGTGTTTTTGTTTAGAAGGTTATGCATGGATTATTAATGAATGGATCTCAATGCAGGAACAGTAATATAGGGATTATTTCTTGTTAGATGTTAGTTTGATATGTTACATATTAGTATATGATGTATAATTTAAAATGTGTTTTACTTTTTAAACAAAATGTTTTTTTTTTAATAGGTAACAACTTTGTATTATAGACCAATGCTTCGGTAGTACTGAAAATGCCCTTTACGAAGAAAATGTAAAAACTGACAGCTAAGAAAGTGAACAGTCCTAACAAAAGTATAAAACTTCTAGGATTGATTCTGCATCTACAGGGGAACTCTTTGAACACCAGGAACAGAGAAGCAAAATACAATCTGTTTTAATCTTATGTAAGGTGCTACTTCTGTCCTCAAAACATTTGGAGTTCCTTTGTTTCTAAGAGGTCCACCAAATGCAAGCTGGAATGGTCCTCCAGTAGCTTCTATACCTTGCCCCAATCCTAGCTTCCTCCCAGCTAGAAAGAGTGTCAACAATTTTGCTAGGCATTGTCCTGTGTATGCCTGAGACTGCTGAAAATCTTCCATAGTTGGTCAGTGATTCTGCTGTGTAAATACAGATGACCAACCCTGTCCAGTATTACTGGTTGGAGAGTGTAATTTTTTGTCTGTCTTAGCGTTCACATTAAGTCTATGCACCAAGTCATCTTAACTTTGTTATGCACGTAGATGATACTTGTAAAATAGTGGGATTGGTATTTGCTTCTTTTTTGACTTTTAACTATTGTATTTCTCCATTTAGATGACAAAAGCTGATTTTATCCGGAACAATCGGGGGATCGATGACGGGAAGGATTTACCTGAAGATTATTTGGGTGCTCTTTATGACCAAATTGTGAGAAATGAGATAAAGATGAAAGCAGATTCTTCCGTGCCACAAAACAAGCAGGGGAACAGTCTTAATAAGCTGTTGGGCTTGGATGGTATACTGAACCTAGTATGGAAGCAGAGAGAGGAAAAACCACTGGGTGCAAATGGAGTTCTCGTGAGGCATATTCAAGAGCAGTTTAAAGTAAAATCTGGAAAATCTGAGTATGATTCAGTTCTACATATTGGCTTATGAATCTACTTTTCATATGTACTGATTGTATGATGATAGGATTCTGATTCTTTCTTTATCATCTGCTGACAAATTAGTTTTTCATTTCGATGAATTGCTGCAGTGTGTAGAACTGTGAAAATTGTGTGCATAGATAGGGTTTAGTTATACATAATGTCAAGCTGGCCTCATGTGTGTTCGTATCACGGATTTTCTCTTTTAGGTGAATAAATACAGATAAACTTATATCTTATCATGTTGCAGGTCTGTCTATTATGTCATTGCAGATCCAGCTATATTGAGATTTATGGTAGAAGTCTGCTGGGGTCCCATGCTTGCTGCTTTCAGTGTCACCCTAGACCAGAGTGATGATAAGAATGCCACTTCTCAATGTTTGCTAGGGTTCAGGCATGCTGTGCATATTACAGCTGTGATGGGTATGCAGACGCAGAGAGATGCTTTTGTCACCTCTATGGCTAAGTTCACTAATCTTCATTGTGCGGCCGATATGAAACAAAAAAATGTTGATACAATGAAAGTAATTTCCATTTCCTTGATTTCTGTCATGTCATTTACAATCTTATGCCCAGACAGTGATAAACCTGCTGCAGATGAAGAGTCTTCATGAAAATAAATGCACACCATTTACCTTTTTTTAATAAAGATTTTTATTTTATTGATGTGGGAAGAACTCCCATGTACAAACATCCACCAAAAGGTAGAGAGACTCTTTGGTGCACTACAAAGAAACCAGAAACAAGAAACTATTCCTCAACTATAAAAGTCATGGTCAACTCAATCAAAAGCTTTTCTACTAATCTGAAACCATGCAGAATAACATCCTTTTAATTTGCATGCAGACAATAATGTCGATTGCCATTGAAGATGGGAATCATCTTCATGAAGCGTGGGAGCATATATTGACATGTCTATCTCGATTTGAGCATCTGCAGTTGCTGGGGGAGGGAGCGCCATCTGATTCCTCCTTTTTTACTACCTCGGGCTCTGAATCTGAGGAAAAAACATTGAAGTCAGCTGGATTTCCATCTCTGAAGAAAAAAGGGACACTCCAGAATCCAACTGTTGCTGCTGTTGTTCGAGGGGGTTCATATGACAGTGCAGCTGTTGGAGCTAACTCTCCAGCATTGGTGACTCCAGAACAGATAAATAACTTCATTTCAAACTTGAACTTACTTGATCAGATCGGCAACTTTGAACTAAATCACATATTTGCTCATAGCCAAAGGCTGAACAGTGAAGCAATAGTAGCTTTTGTCAAGGCCCTTTGCAAAGTTTCAATGTCAGAACTACAGTCTCCAACAGATCCCCGTGTATTTAGCCTTACAAAAATTGTTGAAGTTGCGTAAGATTCTGTCTGTGAACTCATCAAATTATACCTCACAAAGACAGAAAATTTAGAATTTGAATATGATGAAAGTATGATCTTGATTTTGCAGGCACTATAACATGAACCGTATCAGATTAGTGTGGTCCCACATTTGGAGTGTTCTTTCAGAGTTCTTTGTGGCTGTTGGTTTGTCAGAAAATCTTTCAGTTGCAATTTTTGTTATGGACTCATTACGACAACTTGCTATGAAGTTTTTAGAACGAGAGGAACTGGCGAACTACAACTTTCAGAATGAATTTTTGAGACCATTTGTTATTGTTATGCAGAAAAGTAATTCTGCTGAAATCAGGGAGTTGATAGTTCGTTGTATTTCTCAAATGGTTCTGAGTCGTGTCAATAATGTAAAATCTGGGTGGAAGAGTGTTTTTATGGTAATTATCACATCCTTAGTTCAAGTTCTTACACTCTTTTTCCTTTATCATTAGCAGCTGCTGATAACTAGAGTATTGGTACCAATATAATTTCCTCTTCTTTTCAAACTGCTTTAAAATGTTTTTTCTTGAGCACCTCTCTACCTCCAAAGGTAGGGGTAAGGTTTGCACACACACTACTCTCATCCTAAGAAAAAGAGACTTTAGAGGCTTGTGGTCTAAAATAAATCTTAGATATTTGTGTGGCTATATATCATTTCATTAAAGGTAAAAGGGGTTTTTTAAGTTGACTTGCTTCTAATTGTGGAAAGGTGACATTCTTTTTGGGATAGACCAAAAAGGAAGGGTGCGACATAAATTGGGACAGAGGGAGTAATATTTAACCGTATAGTTGTCTTTTGGTTGGTACTGAAACGGAACCTGGGATGTGATAGGCCTTTATACGCACCTTTGCAGGTTTTTACAGCTGCTGCTGCAGATGAAAGGAAGAATATTGTGTTGCTGGCCTTTGAAACAATGGAAAAGATCGTACGGGAATATTTTCGTTATATCACCGAGACTGAAGCATTGACTTTTACGGATTGTGTTAGATGCCTCATCACCTTCACAAACAGCAGATTCAACAGTGATGTCAGCCTCAACGCTATTGCTTTTCTCCGTTTCTGTGCTGTCAAACTTGCAGAAGGGGGCCTTGTTAGCAACGAGAAAAACAAAAATAATGATTCATCCATTCCAGTGGCCGAAAAAGAAGCTTCAGATGGGCTAATCTTCACAGATAAGGATGACTATATGCCTTTCTGGGAGCCTCTGCTTACAGGTATGTTGTTGCTTTTCTTTTTCCATACTTCTACCTTTCTGGAAACATTAAACCATTCTTATCAGTGAATCCTGACGAGTTGTATCATGCAGTAACAAGTGGCTAATACAGCAGGGCGTCCTTACACTTTTGTGGAATGACCAATTTTCTAAGTCAAATTAGTTCACCTCCTTTCTGCATAATCCTCACACCTTTTAAGACTGGAGGACCCAAGGAAATTTGATTATGAGAATATTCTGAACTGTAAATGAATTTCAGAGTTTAAAAAATTGTGGACTGCACATGTAAATTCTAAGTTATATGGACGTCTAGATATAATAACCTTCTAACTGAAATATCAGAAGTGGCAGTTTTCTGTTATAGTAATTATCCCCATTTATATTTACTGGGGAGTTCCAAACTGTTTCAGGGTTATCAAGACTGACTTCAGATCCTCGATCAGCTATTAGAAAGAGTGCATTGGAAGTTCTGTTCAACATCTTGAAGGACCACGGCCATCTCTTCCCACGCCTATTCTGGATTAATGTCTTCAAGTCTGTAATCTACCCAATATTCAGTCCAGTAAATGATAGCCCAGAAGCTGAAGTGAAATATGACCAGTCATTTAAATCCAGATACATACCACCACCAGATGGATGCTTATGGGACTCTGAAACTTCTGTGGTGGCAGCTCAATGTTTGGTCGATTTATTTGTTAATTTCTTTGATATCGTGAGGTCTGAATTGCCTAGTGTAGTCTCTATAATGGTAGGATTCATACAAGGTTCTGGCAAGGATCCTGCAGCCACTGGGGTAGCTTCTGTAATGCGGTTGGCAGGTGATTTGAGAGGCAAATTCTGTGAAGAGGAATGGGAAGTTATATTTCTAGCTCTGAAAGAAGCTTCATATTCCACTCTACCCAATTTTCTGAAGCTTTTGAGAACAATGGACAACATTGAGATATCTACTAGTCAGTCCGAAAATGATATGGAAACATCTTCTGGGGCTGGATTGGTATATGATGAATCAGAGGATGACAACCTGCATACTGCGGGATATGTTGTTTCAAGGATGAAGGACCATATAGCGGCTCAGTTGCGCATCATACAGGTTCTTCGTGTACCTTTCCCTACTCACTGCATATAGCGGCTCTGTGTATAGTGTTTGTCACCTTATTTGGTGTTGTTTCCATGGTCAATTATTATGGATAGAATATTATTCATTAAGATAAGATGCACGTTGATCCTTTGAAGGGTTGAAAAAATGGATGCACATGGGCATGTTTCTTTGTGCTGTGATAATTCTTATTCTCTGCTCTGCATTTTCTAGGTAGGCTGTCCTTGTTTCTTCAGAAACTCTTTTGACTTACATAGCAAAAACATGCAGAATGAGAACTACCAGTCTTAATGCGCTTGTTAAATATGGAAAGATGAGAAGACCAGTATAAAGATAATCTAGTTCGGGGTTGAGTCACTAATGGGATCGATGGGTCTGTGTTTTGATACCAAGTGAATAAATGGACATTGACCCTTAATTGCCAAAGTCAATATAAGGACACCACAATCCATTACCTCTACATTGCCAGCCAGTAGTGTGACAATATCATGATTGAAAGTTATAAAATAGGAATAAACATAGTTCATGCATTAACCTTGGGATAATTCTTAGCTTCCTTTCTTTATCTATGAACTGTTTGGACAGGTATTTTAAGAGTTTCCATGTTCTGGTACTTCCTCTAAGTTCTTGAACAATAGAGCAGTTAACAAATTAAAGTAGGATGAACTAACTGTTTACAGGAGAGTTATGTTAAATACACTGTTGGCATCATCAAATTAGAGAACAACATGATTCACCTTGCTTCTTATTCATTATGCTGCTAATTTTCGATGTACAGGTTTCATCTGATCTCTACAAGATGTGTCGGCAATCAATATCAGCTGATACTGTCAATGTCCTCCTTGGAATCTATTCAGCTATCACTTCTCATGCTCAGCAATTGAAATCTGAGAAAGTTGTACAAGTGGAGCTGCAAAAAGCATGTTCTATCCTTGAGATACCAGAACCTCCGTTGGTATTTTTTGAAAATGAGTCCTACCAGAATTACCTCAATTTCTTGCATGGGCTGCTTGTGAGCAATCCATCATTCGTCGAAGAGAAGAATATAGAACCAGAACTTGTGGGTGTATGTGAAGAAATTCTACGTGTATACTTGGAATGTGCTGGGTTGAACTCTGTCAAGAAGAAACCAGATGATAAGGCAATATACCAGTGGAATCTTCCCTTGGGATCAGCCAAGAAGGAAGAACTGGTAGCAAGGACTCCCTTGGTTCTGTCGGTACTACGCATTCTGTGCAGTTGGCAAACGGATTCTTTTAGGAAGTACATTTCTCAGTTGTTCCCATTAATGATAGATCTTGTTCGGAGTGAGCATAGCTCTGGAGAAGTCCAGATTGAACTAAGCCATTTTTTCCAATCCTGTATCGGCCCCATTATTATGAAATTGTGATCTATGCCGTTTAGTGAACTGTTCTTGGGTTAGAATTTAAAATCTGGAAAGCATAGATCCTTCTACTTGGAAGCTTTGTTTTTAAGGTTACTTACATGAACCTCCTTCATACTTTAACATAACTAGATACCTCATTTTCACCTAATGGTTAATAGATCGGCGGGCATTTTCTTCATCAATGCATACAAGGTACTGTTTTTGGTATTTTTGCATATTAATCTCTTCGCCTAATTGCTGTTCCTCCAGACACATTTTTCTCTTTTCTTTATTAACTATTTTGTTATTTTTATCATCTCTCGAGTCCACGCCAGTTGAGATACTAAGTGGATCTCCAAACAGTGTGCTGGACTGGTTCGTAGATACATGAAATTAAGTGGACCTCTCAGATGTTATACGTAGCATTTCAGAGCCTTTAATTTAATGTTAAAGTTTTTAATTATATATATTTTTTCATGAAGCAAATGGATAATTGCTTTCTACTTGCCATTGAAGCTTGTATCAGCTTTAGTTTTCCTCTTTGGGTTTTCAGTTCTTGTATCTAATCAAATTATAGCTAGGCTTGAACTTGAGCCGGAGTTAAAAAGTGTGAAGCTGAAACGTGTGGCTCTTTAATATTTATAATAATAATAATAAATACATTTAAAAATAATATAACCATTACTAGTTGAAATTGGTAATCGCATTAAATTGATTTAATTATATAGAATACTAGGTAATTTGTCTACCCTTTGCGCGGTCATAAATAATAATTACATTGAATTTGCAAATAATTCTTTACTAATATTCATACATTAAAAATAATGAAAAAAATAGGTTCTTAAAAAATATTTGCAATACTCTAGCATGAATTTGATTATTTGTCATTATCACATAACTCTAGAACCTCTAATTAATGAATTGTTTAGGAAATAATCATTGGTTGTTTAATCAACATTAAAAGGAAAATAAAGAAGAAAATAAAAATATTTATACAAAGGCATTTCGTAAGAAAAAGAACACATTTAAGTTGCATAGATTATACAATTGTGATATATGTCTCAGGAAAAAATTCAAAAAATTGTATGCAAATTCAAAAAAGAAATTACACTTGGAACATGAAAACAATTATAACTTTTGAGCTTGCATGATGAATTTCTTCAATTGATAAGTGTGAAACTTCATATGTAGATCACAAAAAAAAAAACAATGGACTATAAGCACACAAAAATCGGCAAAATTTGGGTTTACCTGCTTTGGGGCTCGTTTGAACTTGAAAATGCTCCCGTTTGCCCTAGGGACGAACTAGGTCCATTTCTAAGATCTTAACGGACGTCCATAAAAAAATTCGAAAATTTCAGATCACAAAAAATCCATGGAATATAGCACACGAAAATCGACAAAATCTGGGTTTACCTACTTAGGGGCTTGTTTGAACTTGAAAATACACTCATTTGCCCCTCGGGATGAACTGGGTCCATTTCT
Organism: Solanum stenotomum; assembly: GCF_019186545.1. Lineage (NCBI taxonomy): Eukaryota > Viridiplantae > Streptophyta > Magnoliopsida > Solanales > Solanaceae > Solanum > Solanum stenotomum. Next base: position 45,506,842 of record NC_064292.1, read on the forward strand.
AAGGTCTTAACAGACGTCCATGAAAAATTTCAGCCATTTTGTTTCTAGAATTCCAGATCACAAAAAATCCATGGACTATAGCACACAAAAATCAGCAAAATCAAAGTTTACCTGCTTAGGGGCTCGTTTGAACTTGAAAATGCACCCGTTTTTCTCTCGGCACGAACTGGGTCTATTGCTAAGGTCTTAACGGACATCCATGAAAACTTTCGACAATTTTGTTGCAACTCGAAAAATTAGTAGGTGAAACTAGAGCCTTACGTGAGAGTTTTTGAGTTTGATGTGTGGTTTAATGTTGTAAAATGGTTTCCCGAGCTTAGGTTGAGGGGTTTAGGGGTCAAACGTTAAGGTATGACCCTCCAAGGACCAACCAAGTGTCCTTGAGGAGGACCCTAAAACCTAACCCCCAAAGCTCCCCAAAACTGCCTAAGCTGCCTAAAGGTTGACACCTACGGATGGGACCTACGGGGCATTGGTCCATCCACGCCTCGTGGGGGTGCCTCGTAGATCAAACCCTCAAAAGTGAGCTCTAGTCACCCACCTACGGACCTGCAGGACGGGGCGTAGACCCAGGTACGATTCGTAGGTCATGGGCGTAGGTGGGGGTCTGCAATTTGTCTAGTTTCGGCCAAATGAAGTGTAAGTTGGTAAATTCCTAGGTTAGTTATATTGAAGTAAAGTCTGTTTATATAGCTTATTTAGACCTATATAAGTATTTTTAAACCTTTAACTAACCTATTTACTTCATAAATCACGACTACCCAAATCATAACCACCTTTACTCACAAAAAATCTTCTCTCTAAAAACTCCATTGAAGAAGAAGAGGAAGATCAAGTTAGGGCTTGAAGAAGGGGTTTCTCACACTATTTTGCTAGGATTTCTTCATCTAAGGTATGGTAGTTTTGATTCATGGTTAACTTTTCATCCATGAAATCCTCAAACCTTCAATTTCAAAGTTGGAAATTCTCCAAAACTAAGTATTTTCATTCTAGGTCATGGATTCTTTCTCAAAACGTTTTCAAAGGTTTAATTATCATATGTGCTTCCATGATGTAAAATCTTTGAGAATGAGGAGTCATGGTTATGAATGATGATCATTAGGGGTTAAGAGTGAAACTAATATGATTAACTTTAGATCCTAAGGCTTTGAGAGTAAAATCTACATGTGAATCCAATGTCAATGAATAAGATTGTGTTGAGAGACCTTTACCTACTTAATTCACCTTATGAATCATAGATGGTAGGAAGTGATAGAATCACTTAGGTCATGATGATATCCTTGTCTAAAGGTAGAATTCTAGACATGATACTAAGCATGAATGTGGAATTAACATGAAAGACTTCTTACATAGTAATGGTTCTAGGGTTGAAGGACTTCTCCTAACTAATTGAACCTCAGACTAGAGAGCCTTTGTACCTAGGCCATGGATGGTGATAGTTCCAATTAAACAAGATTGGCGATGAACTAAGATTGTGCTCAATGTAGCATCTCCTAGAGTTCAAACCTCATGGGCTAAGATTATGCATAAGGTAGCATCTCATAGAGTCCAATGCAAGTAATGGTCTAAGATCATGCTTGAAGGAGCATCTCCTAGAGATCAAACTAAATGAACTAAGAGTATGCTTTAAGTAGTGTCTCCTAGAGTTCAAACATGATGAACTAAGATGTACTTAATGTAGTATATCCTAGGGTTCTAAGTAATGCGGGACTAAGACAAGTTAGTGAAGAGCCTCATAATGTTCAAGTTTAATGAACTTAGATTATGCTTTAAGTAGCATTTCCTAGAGTTCCAATATGATGAACTAAGGGTACCTAGTATAGTATCTCTTAGGGTTCAAAACAAGAAGGGACTAAGATAGACTTATTAAAGTGTCTCATAGTGTTTCCATGCTTTAAAAAGAGGGCTAGTCCCTAATTAAGGAACATGAGTATGATGACCTAAAGAAGTACTTAGTATGAGGGGTAGTATGGGATGCCACTTATGCATTGCACAAGTATGACTTAATGTTACCATATGATGTATGCTTAGATAGGATTGTGCTATAGTTGCCTTCCTTGACATGATATGATTGACTAAGGTGATAGTTCCCTTGTCTTTATGAAGTAAGCTAGTAATGAGACCAAAGTAGGGTAAATATGACTATGATGACTTCAAGGTTATGCTTGGTGTGAAGGGTAGTATGGGATGCCTTTCATACATTGCACAAGTGTGCTTTGAGGTTACTTGAGAATGGTTCTATTATGGTATTGATGACTAAGAGTCAATTATGCTTATATGATTATGACTTATCTCCTATGCTCATTAACTATGTCTTATGTTGACTTATGTTTATATGATACTAGTGTTGGAGATTATGCTATGACTATGTTATTCTCTCTCATGCTTATGTCTTATGTTGACTAACCATTTTGAGATGCTCTTATGATGTTGTGCTAGCTTTCATACTTGGTACATTTTGTACTAACTCATATTGCCTACATTCTAATCAAATGTAGGGTATTGGAGATTGAGTTCATTTGGAGGCTAGGTTTCTAAGGTGCAAGAAGGGTTGAAGATCTTGGTGAGTCCTCATAGCTTCGAGGACAACACCCACATTTCCTTTATATCTTTTATTTTCATGTTAAGACTATTGTATGGGCCCTGTCCCAAGAGTTTATCCTAAAAGTTGTATTAGATGTTTGAGACAAAGACTTCCGCTTGACTTTTATGAAAATGACTTCTATTGTAAAAGTTTTAAATTTTTTCGTATTTTATATTGTCTTTTTTCAGGATATGCTAAGGGCTTGTATGCGACTCATTCGGAGTCAAGTATGCCATGTTATGTCTAGGGGTACCCTTGGATCGTGACACCTGATCATCAACAGTTTAATAAAGTATATGTAAGCAGATGTATCATGGATATAGAGAAAGAGAAATTAAGCCACTTAAACACACAAACAATACAACTGACTAAAAACGAACATCAGAGGGCCCCAAAGAAGAATATAAAGCAATATGCCCAGATTCAATTATCAAATTCAAGAAAGCAGGAAAATGCAAGGTAAATTAAACGGAATAAACAATATATCAACTAATTAATACGGAAAAAGAAAGAAGGAAGATTCCCATTTTAGTTATTATCAAGAATATGCAAAAAAGTGGACAAATTTAAAATTATGTTGTGACGAAAGATTCTTGTTATATTAACGGAAAAAGGAGGAATTATCAAGTAACTACAACTAGAGGAACGGAACATGAAAATTTACTTACTTGGAGAAATAGCAAAGAAGAAGACGAATGCTGGTTGTAATGGTGGTATTTATAAACAGAGAAGAAGAGATGCGGGTTGCATTATTTTAACGCAAATTTAAATTAAGTTGTCGCTTACTGCTTAAGCTACTCATATTAGGAGTGTGCACTATTTTGATTAAATCGAAAAACCAAATCAAATCAAACCGAATTGTAATTTGGATTTTTGGTTTGGTTTTGGATTTATAAGTTACTTTGTTTGGTTTTTTGGTTTGGTTTCGGATTTAGAAAAATGAAAACCGAAAAACCAAAAAAACCAAATTATATATAGATTAATACTTACACATATAATATTTAGGTTTACTATGTAGGCCGTAGGATACTAGTAATTCAGCATTACCGTAATATTTAGGCCCATATCAAATTATTGTCATCCTATTTCACTAAATTTTAGGCATTAGGTTTTGCATTATAACTATAAATATCACATATTACTTGCACTTTCATGAAAAAAAAATTAGCAGAACTAGAATTAGCTGCGCTAGTCAACTTTTTTACTTTTGCAGTTTGATCTTTTTTCTTGCTTTATTTTATTTGTGCGCTATTTGCTTTTGAAATTTTTATCTATTTCTTTCTAAAAAGTTTTTTCATCATAGGTTTAAGAGATCTTAATTGAAGACATGAGTTGAATTGCTGGTTCAACCTCGATGTGATTTGTGTTTATTGATAGTACTTTAGAGTTTAGAGTTAGTTTCATTGAAATTATTTATAGTATTGTGTTTTAATGTTTTACTCGTGATTATAATGGAAAGGATATTTAAGAGATTCAATATTATTACTTTTCCTTATATGAAAATTTTATTTTTTAAGCATGAAAATATAACTTTGATTATGTTATTAATTAGTTATGAAATAAGTTATAACCGAATAGCCAAATCGAAAAAACCAAACTGAAAAGAGAAAAACCGAACCGAACCAATTTTTTTTGATTCAGATTGGGTTATACTTTTTCAAAACCGAAAACCAAAAAATCCAAACCGAATAACACAAAACTGAACCGAAAAATCAAATGCACACCCCTCGTAGTATTTACTTAAAAGAAGAACGCTTTCTTTTTCTCCCCAATTATTTTCTTTAATTTAATTAATAGCCTTTTTTGACCACTGAATTGTTCATAAATTCAAATTATGTTTTTTTTTGGTAACTGTGTAAACCCATTTAATTTTAATTTATTAAAATACATTTTTTTTTATTTTCTTTAATATTTTATATTTAGATACATTAATTATGGCATAACAACCATAAATGTGCATGATTAAATTGTGTATGAATATATTGAAGAATTCACAAACAGAGATGTCAAAAGTGATAAGTAACTAAAATTTAAATAGCTTCGTCAGATTTTTATAAAAGCTAAAATTTAAATTTATCGATAAATATGGGATATATATATTTGAAATAATTTTTTTTATTTACTTATTAAACATCAAAAAATAAATTTAAGAAATCCAAAAAATATCTTTATTTGTTAATTTGTAGGGTTGTATCCTCTGCCAATGAAATTTTAAAGTAAATTATTATTTTATCTATTTTAATTTGTTTGTTTGATTTTGACTTGATACGAAGTTTAAAAAGGTTACAAAGATTTTAAACTAAAAATATATTAGAACATACTAAAATTAAAATTTTGAACACATCGCTTGAATAATTAAAATTTTGAAAAAATAATATTCGTTTCATAAAGAATAGTCAATTAATAAATCAAATAAAAATATTTAAAATTTAAAAATATGTTATTAGTATATATTTAATATGCTTGATTCGAAGTGAAAGATTGTTACATGAATCATCGGGACTTTGGAAGAGAGTGCAACAATTGACGCTTATGAAGCTAAAAAGGGAGCATTCTTTTTTAATTTTCATTTCATGAGCAAAATGTCCACGTAATTTATTTTATATATTAATTTAAATTATTTCAAAGTAAAGTTTCATATTATCGATTTCAAAAATAAATAAAAATTATATATTACGTAGTTGTTTTGGTTAATAAATTTGATTTAAAATTAAATGTAATATATAATATTTTTTTCGCAAAATATATTCCAGTAAACACACTCAATATTCAAGAATGTGTGGGCCTGACAAATATCAATAAATTCAAGAAATCTTTTCGTTTTTAAGAATAATAATTTTGGGATAGTGTTCGAATCAGAGTTGAAGTCAGATTTTAATTTTATAGCCTTTTGATAACTCAGTTGTTGATAAATTCAAATTATATCACATATGGAGAGCCAGGAATTGGAAAAAGTTCAAAGGCAAGTCTGTACATACAAAGGAGGCGGCAACACAGATCAAAAAGGAGATTATAGAGAGATTATAATTTCTTAGTAGTTCAAAGAAAACATCGAGTTGTAGGAGTTTTGTTCAATTTTTACTTTGTAATTAAGTTTTTTGCTTTGTAGGAGGCCTAATCCATGTTACAAGGTATAGGTGCTCTTTATTTGTACTGGTTTTGATGGTAAAAAAAATTGCGTCAAACGGACATTCGAGCCCAAAGTTACGATCATTTGAAAATTCAGCATCTTAAAGATTGAAGGTAGGTTTGAATTTATGAAACTTCAAACGGCCATAACTTGGGCCTCGGATGTCCGTTTCAGGCGATTTTTTTTTGAATTCGCGTATTTTTTTGAGATCTACGCAACCAAACTGCCAAAAGGCGGTTTGAGCGAGCCGATTTTTTGAAAAACGCCTTTTATTCATTCTTATATGAGTCAAAATATGATGAAAAAAAAAAGAAAATTCAAATAATGGGGATGGGTTTTTCAAATAGATCTACAAAAAATACGAGAGATCAAAAAAAAAATTGCGTCAAACGTACATTCGAGCCCAAAGTTACGATCATTTGAAAATTCAGCATCTTAAAAATTGAAGATAGCTCTGAATTAATGAAACTTCAAACGGCCATAACTCGGGCCTCGGATGTCTGTTTCAGGCGATTTTTTTTGAATCTGCGTATTTTTTTGAGATATATGCAACCAAACTGCCGAAAGGCGATTTGATCGAGCCGATTTTTCGAAAAATGCCTTTTATTCAATTTTATATGAGTAGAAGTATGATGAGAAAAAAAAGGAAATTCAAATAAAGGGGATGGGTTTTTCAAATAGATCTCGAAAGAATACGAGGAATCCAAAATTTTTTTGCATCAAACGGACATTCGAGCCCAAAGTTAAGATCATTTGAAAATTCAGCATCTTAAAGATTGAATGTAGGTTTGAATTTATGAAACTTCAAACGGCCATAACTCGGGCCTCGGATGTCCGTTTCAGGCGATTTTCTTTTGAATCCGCGTATTTTTTTGAGATCTAGGCAACCAAACCTCCTTTTGGCAGTTTGAACAAGCCAATTTTTCGAAAAATGCCTTTTATTCATTCTTATATGAGTCGAAATATGACGAGAAAAAAAAAAGGAAATTCAAATAAAGGGAATGGGTTTTTCAAATAGATCTCAAAAAATTATGAATGATCAAAATTTTTTTTGCGTCAAGCGGACATTCGAGCCCAAAGTTACGATCATTTGAAAATTCAGCATCTTAGAGATTGAAGGTAGCTTTGAATTAATGAAACTTTAAACGGCCATAACTAGGGCCTCGGCTGTCCGTTTAAGGCGATTGTTTTTTGAATCCACGTATTTTTTCGAGATCTACGTAACCAAACTGCCTAAAGGCGGTTTAACGAGCCAATTTTTCCAAAAACGCCTTTTATTCATTTTTATATGAGTAAAAATATGATAAGAAAAAAATGGAAATTCAAATAAAGGGGATGAGTTTTTCAAATAGATCTCGAAAAAATACGATGAACCAAAAAAAATTGCGTCAAACGGACATTCGAGCCCAAAGTTACGATCATTTGAAAATTCAGCATCTTAAAGATTGAAGGTAGATTTGAATTTACTAAACTTCAAACGGCTATAACTCGGGCCTCGAATGTCCGTTTCTTGCATTTTTTTTTGAATCCGCGTATTTTTTTGAGATCTACGCAACCAAACTACCTAAAGGCGGTTTGCGCGTGCCGATTTTCCAAAAACGCCTTTTACTGATTCTTACGCGAGCCGAAATATGATGAAAAAAATAAAAGGAAATTCAGACAAAGGCGATGGGACATTCAGATAGATCTCAAAAAAATACGAGGATTCAAAACAAAGATTGCGTCAAACGGACGTTCGAGCCGAAAGTTACGGCCATTTGAAATTCAGCATCTTAAAGGTTGAAGGTGGCTTTGAATTTAGGAAACTTCAAACGGCCATAACTCGGGCCTCGGGTGTCCGTTTCGGGCGATTTTTTTTTTGAATCCGCGTATTTTTTGGAGATCTACGCAACCAAACTGCCTAAAGGCGGTTTGCGCGTGCCGATTTTCCCAAAAACGCGTTTTACTGATTCTTGCGCGCGAGCGGAAATATGATGAAAAAAATAAAAGGAAATTCAGACAAGGGCGATGGGTTCCTCACATAGATCTCGAAAAAATACGAGGTTTCAAAAAAAAGATTGCGTCGAACGGACGTTCGAGCCGAAAGTTACGGCCGTTTGAAATTCAGCATCTTAAAGGTGGAAGGTGGCTTTGAATTTAGGAAACTTCAAACGGCCATAACTCGGGCCTCGGGTGTCCGTTTCAGGCGATTTTTTTTTTGAATCCGCGTATTTTTTCGAGATCTACGCAACCAAACTGCCTAAAGGCGGTTTGCGCGTGCCGATTTTCCCAGAAACGCGTTTTACTGATTCTTGCGCGCGAGCGGAAATATGATGAAAAAAATAAAAGGAAATTCAGACAAGGGCGATGGGTTCCTCACATAGATCTCGAAAAAATACGAGGTTTCAAAAAAAAGATTGCGTCGAACGGACGTTCGAGCCGAAAGTTACGGCCGTTTGAAATTCAGCATCTTAAAGGTGGAAGGTGGCTTTGAATTTAGGAAACTTCAAACGGCCATAACTCGGGCCTCGGGTGTCCGTTTCAGGCGATTTTTTTTTTGAATCCGCGTATTTTTTCGAGATCTACGCAACCAAACTGCCTAAAGGCGGTTTGCGCGTGCCGATTTTCCCAGAAACGCGTTTTACTGATTCTTGCGCGCGAGCGGAAATATGATGAAAAAAATAAAAGGAAATTCAGACAAGGGCGATGGGTTCCTCACATAGATCTCGAAAAAATACGAGGTTTCAAAAAAAAGATTGCGTCGAACGGACGTTCGAGCCGAAAGTTACGGCCGTTTGAAATTCAGCATCTTAAAGGTGGAAGGTGGCTTTGAATTTAGGAAACTTCAAACGGCCATAACTCGGGCCTCGGGTGTCCGTTTCAGGCGATTTTTTTTTTGAATCCGCGTATTTTTTCGAGATCTACGCAACCAAACTGCCTAAAGGCGGTTTGCGCGTGCCGATTTTCCCAGAAACGCGTTTTACTGATTCTTGCGCGCGAGCGGAAATATGATGAAAAAAATAAAAGGAAATTCAGACAAGGGCGATGGGTTCCTCACATAGATCTCGAAAAAATACGAGGTTTCAAAAAAAAGATTGCGTCGAACGGACGTTCGAGCCGAAAGTTACGGCCGTTTGAAATTCAGCATCTTAAAGGTGGAAGGTGGCTTTGAATTTAGGAAACTTCAAACGGCCATAACTCGGGCCTCGGGTGTCCGTTTCAGGCGATTTTTTTTTTGAATCCGCGTATTTTTTCGAGATCTACGCAACCAAACTGCCTAAAGGCGGTTTGCGCGTGCCGATTTTCCCAGAAACGCGTTTTACTGATTCTTGCGCGCGAGCGGAAATATGATGAAAAAAATAAAAGGAAATTCAGACAAGGGCGATGGGTTCCTCACATAGATCTCGAAAAAATACGAGGTTTCAAAAAAAAGATTGCGTCGAACGGACGTTCGAGCCGAAAGTTACGGCCGTTTGAAATTCAGCATCTTAAAGGTGGAAGGTGGCTTTGAATTTAGGAAACTTCAAACGGCCATAACTCGGGCCTCGGGTGTCCGTTTCAGGCGATTTTTTTTTTGAATCCGCGTATTTTTTCGAGATCTACGCAACCAAACTGCCTAAAGGCGGTTTGCGCGTGCCGATTTTCCCAGAAACGCGTTTTACTGATTCTTGCGCGCGAGCGGAAATATGATGAAAAAAATAAAAGGAAATTCAGACAAGGGCGATGGGTTCCTCACATAGATCTCGAAAAAATACGAGGTTTCAAAAAAAAGATTGCGTCGAACGGACGTTCGAGCCGAAAGTTACGGCCGTTTGAAATTCAGCATCTTAAAGGTGGAAGGTGGCTTTGAATTTAGGAAACTTCAAACGGCCATAACTCGGGCCTCGGGTGTCCGTTTCAGGCGATTTTTTTTTTGAATCCGCGTATTTTTTCGAGATCTACGCAACCAAACTGCCTAAAGGCGGTTTGCGCGTGCCGATTTTCCCAGAAACGCGTTTTACTGATTCTTGCGCGCGAGCGGAAATATGATGAAAAAAATAAAAGGAAATTCAGACAAGGGCGATGGGTTCCTCACATAGATCTCGAAAAAATACGAGGTTTCAAAAAAAAGATTGCGTCGAACGGACGTTCGAGCCGAAAGTTACGGCCGTTTGAAATTCAGCATCTTAAAGGTGGAAGGTGGCTTTGAATTTAGGAAACTTCAAACGGCCATAACTCGGGCCTCGGGTGTCCGTTTCAGGCGATTTTTTTTTTGAATCCGCGTATTTTTTCGAGATCTACGCAACCAAACTGCCTAAAGGCGGTTTGCGCGTGCCGATTTTCTCAAAAACGCCTTTTACTGAATCTTACGCGAGCCAAAATATGATGAAAAAAATAAAAGGAAATTCAGACAAAGGCGATGGGTCATTCAGATAGATCTCGAAAAAATACGACGATTCAAAAAAAAGATTGCGTCAAACGGACGTTCGAGCCGAAAGTTACGGCCATTTGAAATTCAGCATCTTAAAGGTTGAAGGTGGCTTTGAATTTAGGAAACTTCAAACGACCATAACTCGGGCCTCGTGTGTCCGTTTCGGGCGATTTTTTTTTTGAATCCGCGTATTTTTTGAGATCTACGCAACGAAACTGCCTAAAGGCGGTTTGCGTGTGCCGATTTTCCCAAAAACGCCTTTTACTAATTCTTACGCGAGCCGAAATATGATGAAAAAAATAACAGGAAATTCAGACAAAGGCGATGGATCATTCAGATAGATCTCGAAAAAATACGAGGATCTAAAAAAAAGATTGCGTCAAACGGACGTTGGAGCCGAAAGTTACGGCCATTTGAAATTCAGCATCTTAAAGGTTGAAGGTGGCTTTGAATTTAGGAAACTTCAAACGGCCATAACTCGGGCTTCGAGTGTCCGTTTCGGGCATTTTTTTTTTTGAATCCGCGTATTTTTTTGAGATCTACGCAACGCAACTACCTAAAGGCGGTTTGCGAGTGCCGATTTTCCCAAAAACGCCTTTTACTGATTCTTACGCGAGCCGAAATATGATGAAAAAAATAACAAGAAATTCAGACAAAGGCGATGGATCATTCAGATAGATCTTGAAAAAATACGAGGATTCAAAAAAAAGATTGCGTCAAACGGACGTTGGAGCCGAAAGTTACGGCCATTTGAAATTCAGCATCTTAAAGGTTGAAGGTGGCTTTGAATTTAGGAAACTTCAAACGGCCATAACTCGGGCCTCGGGTGTCCGTTTCGGGCGATTTTTTTTTGAATCCACATATTTTTTCGAGATCTACGCAACCAAACTGCCTAAAGGCGGTTTGCGCGTGCCGATTTTCCCAAAAACGCCTTTTAATGATTCTTACGCGAGCCGAAATATGATGAAAAAAATGAAAGGAAATTCAGACAAAGGCGATGGGTCATGCAGATAGATCTCGAAAAAATACGAGTGTTCAAAAAAAAGATTGCGTCAAACGGACGTTCGAGCCGAAAGTCACGCCCATTTGAAATTCAGCACCTTAAAGGTTGAAGGTGGTTTTGAGTTCATGAAACTTCAAACGGCCATAACTCGGGCCTCGGTTGTCCGTTTCGGGCGATTTTTTTTTTGAATCCGCGTATTTTTTCGAGATCTGCACGGCCAAACTACCTAAAGGCGGTTTGCGCATGCCGATTTTCCCAAAAACGCCTTTTACTGATTCTTACGCGAGCGGAAATATGATGAAAAAAATAAAAGGAAATTCAGACAACGGCGATGGGTTCTTCAAATAGATTTCGAAAAAATACGTGGGTTTAAAAAAAAGATTGCGTCAAACGGACGTTCGAGCCGAAAGTTACGCCCATTTGAAATTCAGCACCTTAAAGGTCGAAGGTGGCTCTGAATTCATGAAACTTCAAACGGCCATAACTCGGGCCTCGGGTGTCCGTTTCAGGCGATTTTTTTTTGAATCCGCGTATTTTTTCGAGATCTACGCGACCAAGCTGCCTAGAGGCGGTTTGAGCGTGTCGATTTTACCAAAAATGCCTTTTAGTGATTCTTACGCGAGCGGAAATATGATGAAAAAAATAAAAGGAAATTCAGACAAAGGCGATGGGTTCTTCAAATAGATCTCAAAAAAATACGAGGGTTCAAAAAAAAGATTGCGTCAAACGGACGTTCGAGCCGAAAGTTAAGGCCACTTGAAATTCAGCACCTTAAAGGTTGAAGGTGGCTTTGAATTCATGAAACTTCAAACGGCCATAACTCGGGCCTCGGGTGTCCGTTTCAGGCGATTTTTTTTGAATCCGCGTATTTTTTCGAAATCTACGCGGCCAAACTTCCTAAAGGCGGTTTGAGCGTGCCGATTTTACCAAAAATGCCTTTTACTGATTCTTACGCGAGCGGAAATATGATGAAAAAAATAAAAGGAAATTCAGACAAAGGCGATGGTTTCTTCAAATAGATTTCGAAAAAATACGTGGGTTCAAAAAAAAGATTGCGTCAAACGGACGTTCGAGCGGAAAGTTACGGCCATTTGAAATTCAGCACCTTAAAGGTTGAAGGTGACTTTGAATTCATGAAACTTCAAACGGCCATAACTCGGGCCTCGGGCGTCCGTTTCAGGCGATTTTTTTTTTGAATCCGCGTATTTTTTTGAGATCTACGCAACCAAACTTCCTAAAGGTGGTTTGCGCGTGCCGATATTCCCAAAAACGCCTTTTACTGATTCTTACGCGAGCGGAAATATGATGAAAAAAATAAAAGGTAATTCAGACAAAGGCGATGGGTTCTTCAAATAGATCTCGAAAAACTATGTGGGTTCAAAAAAAAGATTGCGTCGAACGGACGTTCGAGCCGAAAGTTACGGCCGTTTGAAATTCAGCATCTTAAAGGTGGAAGGTGGCTTTGAATTTAGGAAACTTCAAACGGCCATAACTCGGGCCTCGAGTGTCCGTTTCAGGCGATTTTTTTTTAAATCAGCGTCTTTTTTTGAGATCTACGCGGACAAATTGCCTAAAGGCGGTTTGCGCGTGCCGATTTTCCAAAAAACGCCTTTTACTGATTCTTATGCGATCGGAAATACGATGAAAAAAATAAAAGGAAATTCAGACAACGGCAATGGGTTCTTCAAATAGATCTCAAAAAAATACGAGGGTTCAAAAAAAAGATTGCGTCAAACGGAGGTTTGAACCTAAAGTTACGGCCACTTGAAATTCAGCACCTTAAAGGTTGAAGGTGACTTTGAATTCATGAAACTTCAAACGGCCATAACTCGGGCCTCGGGTGTCCGTTTCAGGCGATTTTTTTTTGAATCCGCGTATTTTTTCCAGATCTACGCGGTCAAACTGCCTAAAGGCGGTTTGCGCGTGCCGATTTTCCCAAAAATGCCTTCTACTAATTCTTACGCGAGCGGAAATATGATGAAAAAAATAAAAGGAAATTCAGACAAAGGCGATGGGTTCTTCAAATAGATCTCGAAAAAATACGAGGATTCAAAAAAAATATTGCGTCAAACGGACGTTCGAGCCCAAAGTTACGCCCATTTGAAATTCAGCACCTTAAAGGTTGAAAGTGGCTTTGAATTCATGAAACTTCAAACGGCCATAACTCGGGCCTCGGGTGTCCGTTTCACGCGATTTTTTTTTTGAATCCGCGTATTTTTTTGAAGTCTACGCGACCAAGCTGCCTAAAGGCGGTTTGCGCGTGCCGATTTTCCCAAAAATGTCTTTTACTGATTCTTACGCGAGCGGAAATATGATGAAAAAAATAAAAGGAAATTCAGACAAAGGCGATGGATTCTTCAAATAGATCTCAAAAAAATACGAGGGTTCAAAAAAAATATTGCGTCAAACGGACGTTCGAGCCGAAAGTTACGGCCACTTGAAATTCAGCACCTTAAAGGTTGAAGGTGGCTTTGAATTCATGAAACTACAAACGGCCATAACTCGGGCCACGGCTGTCCGTTTCAGGCGATTTTTTTTTGAATCCGCCTATTTTTTCGAGATCTACGCGTGCAAACTGCTTAAAGGCGGTTTGCGCGTGCCGATTTTCCCAAAAACGCCTTTTACTGATTCTTACGCGAGCGGAAATATGATGAAAAAAATGAAAGGAAATTCAGACAAAGGCGATGGGTTCTTCAAATAGATAACGAAAAAATACGTGGGTTCAAAAAAAAGATTGCGTCAAACTGACGTTCGAGCCGAAAGTTACGGCCATTTGAAATTCAGCACCTTAAAGGTTGAAGGTGGCCTTGAATTTAGGAAACTTCAAACGGCCATAACTCGGGCCTCGGGTGTCCGTTTCAGGCGATTTTTTTTTTGAATCCGCGTATTTTCTCGATATCTACGCGGGTAAACTGCCTAAAGGCGGTTTGCGCGTGCCGATTTTCCCAAAAACGCCTTTTACTGATTCTTACACGAGCGGAAATATGATGAAAAAAATAAAAGGAAATTCAGACAAAGGCGATGGGTTCTTCATATAGGTCTCAAAAAAATACGAGGTTTCAAAAAAAAGATTGCGTCAAACGGACGTTCGAGCCGAAAGTTACGGCCATTTGAAATTCATCATCCTAAAGGTGGAAAGTGGCTTTGAATTTAGGAAACTTCAAACGGCCATAACTCGGGCCTCGGGTGTCCGTTTCAGGCGATTTTTTTTTTGAATTCGCGTATTTTTTCGATATCTACACAACCAAACTGCCTAAAGGCGGTTTGCGCGTGCCGATTTTCCCAAAAGCGCCTTTTACTGATTCTTATGCGAGCGGAAATATGATGAAAAAAATAAAAGGAAATTCAGACAAAGGCGATGGGTTCCTCATATAGATCTCGAAAAAATACGAGGTTTCAAAAAAAAGATTGCGTCAAACGGACGTTCGAGCCGAAAGTTACGGCCGTTTGAAATTCAGCATCTTAAAGGTGGAAGGTGGCTTTGAATTTAGGAAACTTCAAACGGCCATAACTCGGGCCTCGGGTGTCCGTTTCAGGCGATTTTTTTTTTGAATCCGCGTATTTTTTCGAGATCTACGCAACCAAACTGCCTAAAGGCGGTTTGCGCGTGCCGATTTTCCCAGAAACGCGTTTTACTGATTCTTGCGCGCGAGCGGAAATATGATGAAAAAAATAAAAGGAAATTCAGACAAGGGCGATGGGTTCCTCACATAGATCTCGAAAAAATACGAGGTTTCAAAAAAAAGATTGCGTCGAACGGACGTTCGAGCCGAAAGTTACGGCCGTTTGAAATTCAGCATCTTAAAGGTGGAAGGTGGCTTTGAATTTAGGAAACTTCAAACGGCCATAACTCGGGCCTCGGGTGTCCGTTTCAGGCGATTTTTTTTTTGAATCCGCGTATTTTTTCGAGATCTACGCAACCAAACTGCCTAAAGGCGGTTTGCGCGTGCCGATTTTCCCAGAAACGCGTTTTACTGATTCTTGCGCGCGAGCGGAAATATGATGAAAAAAATAAAAGGAAATTCAGACAAGGGCGATGGGTTCCTCACATAGATCTCGAAAAAATACGAGGTTTCAAAAAAAAGATTGCGTCGAACGGACGTTCGAGCCGAAAGTTACGGCCGTTTGAAATTCAGCATCTTAAAGGTGGAAGGTGGCTTTGAATTTAGGAAACTTCAAACGGCCATAACTCGGGCCTCGGGTGTCCGTTTCAGGCGATATTTTTTTTAAATCAGCGTCTTTTTTCGAGATCTACGCGGACAAATTGCCTAAAGGCGGTTTGCGCGTGCCGATTTTCCAAAAAACGCCTTTTACTGATTCTTATGCGATCGGAAATATGATGAAAAAAATAAAAGGAAATTCAGACAACGGCGATGGGTTGTTCAAATAGATCTCAAAAAAATACGAGGGTTCAAAAAAAAGGTTGCGTCAAACGGACGTTCGAGCCGAAAGTTACGGCAATTTGAAATTCAGCACCTTAAAGGTTGAAGGTGGCTTTGAATTCATGAAACTTCAAACGGCCATAACTCGGGCCTCGGGTGTCCGTTTCAGGCGATTTTTTTTTGAATCCGCGTATTTTGTCCAGATCTACGCGGTCAAACTTCCTAAAGGCGGTTTGCACATGCCGATTTTCCCAAAAATGCCTTTTACTGATTTTTACGCGAGCGGAAATATGATGAAAAAAATAAAAGGAAATTCAGACAAAGGAGATGGGTTCTTCAAATAGATCTCGAAGAAATACGTGGGTTCAAAAAAAAGATTGCGTCAAACGGACGTTCGAGCCGAAAGTTACGGCCGTTTGAAATTCAGCATCTTAAAGGTGGAAGGTGGCCTTGAATTTAGGAAACTTCAAACGGCCATAACTCGGGCCTCGGGTGTCCGTTTCAGGCGATTTTTTTTTAAATCCGCGTATTTTTTCGAGGTCTACGCGGCCAAACTGCCTAAAGGCGGTTTGCGCGTGCAAATTTTCCCAAAAATGCCTTTCACTGATTCTTACGCGAGTGGAAATATGATGAAAAAAATAAAAGGAAATTCAGACAAAGGCGGTGGGTTCTTCAAATAGATCTCAAAAAGATACGAGGGTTCAAAAAAAAGATTGCGTCAATCGGACGTTCGAGCCGAAAGTTACGGCCACTTGAAATTCAGCACCTTAAAGGTTAAAGGTGGCTTTGAATTTATGAAACTTCAAACGGCCATAACTCGGGCCTCGGGTGTCCGTTTCAGGCGATTTTTTTTTGAATCCGCATATTTTTTCGAGATCTACGCGACCAAGCTACCTAAAGGCGGTTTGCGCATGCCAATTTTCCCAAAAACGCCTTTTACTGATTCTTATGCGAGCGGAAATATGATGAAAAAAATAAAAGGAAATTCAAACAAAGGCGATGGGTTCTTCAAATAGATCTCGAAAAAATACGTGGGTTCAAAAAAAAGATTGCGTCAAACGGACGTTCGAGCCGAAAGTTACGGCCATTCGAAATTCAGCACCTTAAAGGTTGAAGGTGGCTTTGAATTCATGAAAATTCAAACGGCCATAACTCGGGCCTCGGGCGTCCGTTTCAGGCGATTTTTTTTGAATCCGCGTATTTTTTCGAGATCTACGCGGCCAAACTTTCTAAAGGTGGTTTGCGCGTGCCTATTTTCCCAAAAACGCCTTTTACTGATTCTTACGCGAGCGGAAATATGAAGAAAAAAA
The DNA here is from genome assembly GCF_019186545.1 of Solanum stenotomum. Lineage (NCBI taxonomy): Eukaryota > Viridiplantae > Streptophyta > Magnoliopsida > Solanales > Solanaceae > Solanum > Solanum stenotomum. Next base: position 45,523,641 of record NC_064292.1, read on the forward strand.
TAAAAGGAAATTCAGACAAAGGCGATGGGTTCTTCAAATAGATCTCAAAAAAATACGATGGTTCAAAAAAAAGATTGCGTCAAACGGACGTTCGATCCGAAGGTTACGGCCATTTGAAATTCAGCACCTTAAAGGTTGAAGGTGCCTTTGAATTCATGAAACTTCAAACGGCCATAACTCGGGCCTCGGGTGTCCGTGTCAGGCAATTTTTTTTTGAATCCGCGTATTTTTTCGAGATCTATGCGGGTAAACTGCCTAAAGGCGGTTTGCGCATGCCAATTTTCCCAAAAATGCCTTTTACTGATTCTTACGCGAGCAGAAATATGATGAAAAAAATNGCGCATGCCAATTTTTCCCAAAAACGCCTTTTACTGATTCTTACGCGAGCAGAAATATGATGAAAAAAATAAAAGGAAATTCAGACAAAGGCGATGGGTTCTTCAAATAGATCTCAAAAAAATACGAGGGTTCAAAAAAAAGATTGCGTCAAACGGAGGTTCGAACCTAAAGTTACGGCCACTTGAAATTCAGCACCTTAAAGGTTGAAGGTGACTTTGAATTCATGAAACTTCAAACGGCCATAACTCGGGCCTCGGGCGTCCGTTTCAGGCGATTTTTTTTTGAATCCGCGTATTTTTTCGAGATCTACACGGGTAAACTGCCTAAAGGCGGTTTGCGCGTGTCGATTTTCCCAAAAACGCATTTTACTGATTCTTACACGAGCGGAAATATGATAAAAAAAATAAAAGAAAATTCAGACAAAGGCGATGGGTTCTACAGATAGATCTCGAAAAAATACGAGTGTTCAAAAAAAAGATTGCATCGAACGGACGTTCGAGCCGAAAGTTACGGCCATTTGAAATTCAGCACCTTAAAGGTTGAAGGTGCCTTTGAATTCATGAAACTTCAAACGGCCATAACTCGGGCCTCGGGTGTCCGTTTCAGGCGATTTTTTTTTGAATCCGCGTATTTTTTCCAGATCTACGCGGTCAAACTGCCTATTGGCGGTTTGCGCGTGCCGATTTTCCCAAAAATGCCTTCTACTGATTCTTACGCGAGCGGAAATATGATGAAAAAAATAAAAGGAAATTCAGACAAAGGCGATGGGTTCTTCAAATAGATCTCGAAAAAATACGTGGGATCAAAAAAAAGATTGCGTCAAACGGACGTTCGAGCCGAAAGTTACGGCCATTTGAAATTCAGCACCTTAAAGGTTGAAGGTGGCTTTGAATTCATGAAAATTCAAACGGCCATAACTCGGGCCTCGGGTGTCCGTTTCAGGCGATTTTTTTTTTGAATCCGCGTATTTTTTCGAGATCTACGCAACCAAACTGCCTAAAGGCGGTTTGCGCGTGCCGATTTTCCCAGAAACGCGTTTTACTGATTCTTGCGCGCGAGCGGAAATATGATGAAAAAAATAAAAGGAAATTCAGACAAGGGCGATGGGTTCCTCACATAGATCTCGAAAAAATACGAGGTTTCAAAAAAAAGATTGCGTCGAACGGACGTTCGAGCCGAAAGTTACGGCCGTTTGAAATTCAGCATCTTAAAGGTGGAAGGTGGCTTTGAATTTAGGAAACTTCAAACGGCCATAACTCGGGCCTCGGGTGTCCGTTTCAGGCGATTTTTTTTTTGAATCCGCGTATTTTTTCGAGATCTACGCAACCAAACTGCCTAAAGGCGGTTTGCGCGTGCCGATTTTCCCAGAAACGCGTTTTACTGATTCTTGCGCGCGAGCGGAAATATGATGAAAAAAATAAAAGGAAATTCAGACAAGGGCGATGGGTTCCTCACATAGATCTCGAAAAAATACGAGGTTTCAAAAAAAAGATTGCGTCGAACGGACGTTCGAGCCGAAAGTTACGGCCGTTTGAAATTCAGCATCTTAAAGGTGGAAGGTGGCTTTGAATTTAGGAAACTTCAAACGGCCATAACTCGGGCCTCGGGTGTCCGTTTCAGGCGATTTTTTTTTTGAATCCGCGTATTTTTTCGAGATCTACGCAACCAAACTGCCTAAAGGCGGTTTGCGCGTGCCGATTTTCCCAGAAACGCGTTTTACTGATTCTTGCGCGCGAGCGGAAATATGATGAAAAAAATAAAAGGAAATTCAGACAAGGGCGATGGGTTCCTCACATAGATCTCGAAAAAATACGAGGTTTCAAAAAAAAGATTGCGTCGAACGGACGTTCGAGCCGAAAGTTACGGCCGTTTGAAATTCAGCATCTTAAAGGTGGAAGGTGGCTTTGAATTTAGGAAACTTCAAACGGCCATAACTCGGGCCTCGGGTGTCCGTTTCAGGCGATTTTTTTTTTGAATCCGCGTATTTTTTCGAGATCTACGCAACCAAACTGCCTAAAGGCGGTTTGCGCGTGCCGATTTTCCCAGAAACGCGTTTTACTGATTCTTGCGCGCGAGCGGAAATATGATGAAAAAAATAAAAGGAAATTCAGACAAGGGCGATGGGTTCCTCACATAGATCTCGAAAAAATACGAGGTTTCAAAAAAAAGATTGCGTCGAACGGACGTTCGAGCCGAAAGTTACGGCCGTTTGAAATTCAGCATCTTAAAGGTGGAAGGTGGCTTTGAATTTAGGAAACTTCAAACGGCCATAACTCGGGCCTCGGGTGTCCGTTTCAGGCGATTTTTTTTTTGAATCCGCGTATTTTTTCGAGATCTACGCAACCAAACTGCCTAAAGGCGGTTTGCGCGTGCCGATTTTCCCAGAAACGCGTTTTACTGATTCTTGCGCGCGAGCGGAAATATGATGAAAAAAATAAAAGGAAATTCAGACAAGGGCGATGGGTTCCTCACATAGATCTCGAAAAAATACGAGGTTTCAAAAAAAAGATTGCGTCGAACGGACGTTCGAGCCGAAAGTTACGGCCGTTTGAAATTCAGCATCTTAAAGGTGGAAGGTGGCTTTGAATTTAGGAAACTTCAAACGGCCATAACTCGGGCCTCGGGTGTCCGTTTCAGGCGATTTTTTTTTTGAATCCGCGTATTTTTTCGAGATCTACGCAACCAAACTGCCTAAAGGCTGTTTGCGCGTGCCGATTTTCCCAAAAACGCCTTTTACTGATTCCTACGCGCGTCGAAACGTGACGAAAAAAATAAAAGGAAATTCATACAAAGGCGATGGGTTCTTCATATAGGTCTCGGAAAAATAGGAGGTTTCAAAAAAAAGATTGCGTCAAACGGACGTTCGAGCCGAAAGTTACGGCCATTTGAAATTCAGCATCCTAAAGGTGGAAGGTGGCTTTGAATTTAGGAAACTTCAAACGGCGATAACTCGGGCCTAGCGTGTCCGTTTCAGGCGATTTTTTTTTTGAATCCGCGTATTTTTTCGAGATCTACGCAACCAAACTACCTAAAGTAGGTTTGCGCGTGCCATTTTCCCAAAAATGCCTTTTACTGATTCTTACACGCGTCGAAATATGACGAAAAAAATAAAAGGAAATTCAGACAAAGGGGATGGGTTCTTCATATAGGTCTCGAAAAAATACGAGGTTTCAAAAAAAAGATTGCGTCAAACGGACGTTCGAGCCGAAAGTTACGGCCATTTGAAATTCAACATCTTAAAGGTGGAAGGTGGCTTTGAATTTAGGAAACTTCAAACGGCCATAACTCGGACCTCGGTTGTCCGTTTCAGGCGATTTTTTTTTTGAATCCGCGTATTTTTTTGAGATCTACACAACCAAACTACCTAAAGGCGGTTCGCGCGTGCCAATTTTCCCAAAAACGCCTTTAACTGAATCTTACGCGCGTCAAAATATGACGAAAAAAATAAAAGGAAATCCAGACAAAGGTGATGGGTTCTTCATATAGGTCTCGAAAAAATACGAGATTTCAAAAAAAATATTGCGTCAAACGGACGTTCGAGCCGAAAGTTACGGCCATTTGAAATTCAGCATCCTAAAGGTGGAAGGTGGCTCTGAATTTAGGAAACTTCGAATTGCCATAACTCGGGCCTCGGGTGTCCGTTGCAGGCGATTTTTTTTTGAATCCGCGTATTTTTTCGAGATCTACGCAACCAAACTGCCTAAATGCGGTTTGCGCGTGCCGATTTTCCCAAAAACGCCTTTTACTGATTCCTACGCGCGTCGAAATGTGACGAAAAAAAAAAAAGTAAATTCAGACAAAGGCGATGGGTTCTTCATATAGGTCTCGAAAAAATACGAGGTTTCAAAAAAAAGATTGCGTCAAACGGACGTTCGAGCCGAAAGTTACGGCCATTTGAAATTCAACATCTTAAAGGTGGAAGGTGGCTTTGAATTTAGGAAACTTCAAACGGCCATAACTCGGGCCTCGGTTGTCCGTTTCTGGCGATTTGTTTTTTGAATCCCCGTATTTTTTCGAGATCTATGCAACCAAACTGCCTAAAGGCGGTTCGCGCGTGCCGATTTTCCCAAAAATGCCTTTTACTGATTCTTACGCGCGTCTAAATATGACGAAAAAAATAAAAGGAAATCCAGACAAAGGCGATGGGTTCTTCATATAGGTCTCGAAAAAATACGAGATTTCAAAACAAAGATTGCGTCAAACGGACGTTCGAGCCGAAAGTTACGGCCATTTGAAATTCAGCATCCTAAAGGTGGAAGGTGGCTCTGAATTTAGGAAACTTCAAATTGCCATAACTCGGGCCTCGGGTGTCCGTTTCAGGCGATTTTTTTTTGAATCCGCGTATTTTTTCGAGATCTACGCAACCAAACTGCCTAAAGGCTGTTTGCGCGTGCCGATTTTCCCAAAAACGCCTTTTACTGATTCCTACGCGCGTCGAAATGTGACGAAAAAAATAAAATTAAATTCAGACAATGGCGATGGGTTCTTCATATAGGTCTCGAAAAAATACGAGGTTTCAAAACAAAGATTGCGTCAAACGGACGTTCGAGCCGAAAGTTACGGCCATTTGAAATTCAGCATCTTAAAGGTGGAAGGTGGCTTTGAATTTAGGAAACTTCAAACGGCCATAACTCGGGCCTCGGTTGTCCGTTTCAGGGGATTTTTTTTTTGAATCCGCGTATTTTTTCGAGATCTACGCAACCAAACTGCCTAAAGGCGGTTTGCGCGTGCCGATTTTCCCAAAAATGCCTTTTACTGATTATTACGCGCGTCGAAATGTGATGAAAAAAATAACAGGAAATTCAGACAAAGGCGGTGGATTCTTCATATAGGTCTCAAAAAAATACGAGGTTTCAAAAAAAAGATTGCGTCAAACGGACGTTCGAGCCGAAAGTTACGGCCATTTGAAATTCAGCATCTTAAAGGTGGAAGGTGACTTTGAATTTAGGAAACTTCAAACGGCCATAACTCGGGCTTCGGTTGTCCGTTTCAGGCGATTTTTTTTTTGAATCCGCGTATTTTTTCGAGATCTACGCAACCAAACTGCCTAAAGGGGGTTTGCGCGCGCCGATTTTCCTAAAAACGCCTTTTACTGATTCCTACGCGCGTCGAAATATGACGAAAAAAATAAAAGGAAATTCAGACAAAGGCGATGGGTTCTTCATATAGGTCTCGAAAAAATACGAGGTTTCAAAAAAAAGATTGCGTCAAACGGACGTTCGAGCCGAAAGTTACGGCCATTTGAAATTCAACATCTTAAACGTGGAAGGTGGCTTTGAATTTAGGAAACTTCAAACGGCCATAACTCGGGCCTCGGTTGTCCGTTTCAGGCGATTTTTTTTTTGAATCCACTTATTTTTTCGAGATCTACGCAACCAAACTGCGTAAAGGCGGTTTACGCATGCCGATTTTCCCAAAAATGCCTTTTACTGATTCCTACGCGCGTCGAAATGTGACGAAAAAAATAAAAGGAAATTCAGACAAATGCGATGGGTTCTTCATATAGGTCTCGAAGAAATACAAGGTTTCAAAAAAAAAATTGCGTCAAACGGACGTTCGAGCCGAAAGTTACGGCCATTTGAAATTCAGCATCTTAAACGTGGAAGGTGGCTTTGAATTTAGGAAACTTCAAACGGCCATAGCTCGGGCCTCGGTTGTCCGTTTCTGGCGATTTTTTTTTGAATCCGCGTATTTTTTCAGGATCTACGCAACCAAACTTCCTAAAGGCGGTTTCCGCGTGCCGATTTTACCAAAGATACCTTTTACTGATTCTTACGCGCGTCGAAATATGACGAAAAAAATAAAGGGAAATTCAGACAAAGGCGATGGGTTCTTCATATAGGTTTCGAAAAAATACGAGGTTTCAAAAAAAAGATTGCGTCAAAGGGACGTTCCAGCCGAAAGTTACGGCCATTTGAAATTCAGCATCTTAAAGGTGGAAGGTGGCTTTGAATTTAGGAAACTTCAAACGGCCATAACTCGGGCCTCGGTTGTCCGTTTCAGGCGATTTTTTTTTTGAATCCGTGTATTTTTTCGATATCTACGCAACCAAAATGCCTAAAGGCGGTTTGCGCGTGCCGATTTTCCCAAAAATTCCTTTTACTGATTCTTACGCGCGTCGAAATATGACGAAAAAAATAAAGGGAAATTCAGACAAAGGCGATGGGTTCTTCATATAGTTCTCGAAAAAATACGAGGTTTCAAAAAAAAGATTGCGTCAAACGGACGTTCGGGCCGAAAGTTACGGCCATTCGAAATTCAGCATCTTAAAGGTGGAAGGTGGCTTTGAATTTAGGAAACTTCAAACGGCCATAACTCGGGCCTCGGGTGTCCGTTTCAGGCGATTTTTTTTTCAATCCGCGTATTTTTTCGAGATCTACGTAACCAAACTGCCTAAAGGCGGTTCGCGCATGCCGATTTTCCCAAAAACGCCTTTTACTGATTCTTACGCGCGTCGAAATATGAAGAAAAAAATAAAAGGAAATTCAAACAAAGGCTATGGGTTCTTCATATAGGTCTCGAATAAATACGAGGTTTCAAAAAAAAGATTGCGTCAAACGGAAGTTCGAGCCGAAAGTTACGGCCTTTTGAAATTCAGCATCTTAAAGGTGGAAGGTGGCTTTGAATTTAGGAAACTTCAAACGGCCATAACTCGGGCCTCGGGTGTCCGTTTCAGGCGATTTTTTTTTGAATCCGCGTATTTTTTCGAGATCTACGCAACCAAACTGCCTAAATGCGGTTTGCGCGTGCCGATTTTCCCAAAAATGCCTTTTACTGATTCTTACGCGCGTCGAAATATGACGAAAAAAATAAAAGGAAATTCAGAGAAAGGCGATGGATTCTTCATATAGGTCTCAAAAAAATACGAGGTTTCAAAAAAAAGATTGCATCAAACGGACGTTCGGGCCGAAAGTTACGGCCATTTGAAATTCAGCATCTTAAAGGTGGAAGGTGGCTTCGAATTTAGGAAACTTCAAACGGCCATAACTCGGGCCTCGGGTGTCCGTTTCAGGCGATTTTTTTTTGAATCCGCGTATTTTTTCGAGATCTATGCAACCAAACTGCCTAAAGGCGGTTTGCGCGTGCCGATTTTCCCAAAAATGCATTTTACTGATTCCTACGCGCGTCGAAATGTGACGAAAAAAATAAAAGGAAATTCAGACAAAGGCGATAGGTTCTTCATATAGAAATCGAAAAAATACGAGGTTTCAAAAAAATGATTGCGTCAAACGGACGTTCGAGCCGAAAGTTACGGCCATTTGAAATTCAGCATCTTAAACGTGGAAGGTGGCTTTGAATTTAGGAAACTTCAAACGGCCATAACTCGGGCCTCGGTTGTCCGTTTCAGCTGATTTTTTTTTGAATCTGCGTATTTTTTCGAGATCTACGCAACCAAATTGCCTAAAGGCGGTTTTCACGTGCCGATTTTCCCAAAAATGCCTTTTACTGATTCTCACGCGCGTCGAAATATGACGAAAAAAATAAAAGGAAATTCAGACAAAGGCGATGGGTTCTTCATATAGGTCTCGAAAAAATACGAGGTTTCAAAAAAAAGATTGCGTCAAACGGAAGTTCGAGCCGAAAGTTACGGCCATTTGAAATTCAGCATCTTAAAGGTGGAAGGTGGCTTTGAATTTAGGAAACTTCAAACGGCCATAACTCGGGCCTCGGTTGTCCGTTTTAGGGGATTTTTTTTTTGAATCCGCGTATTTTTTCGAGATCTACGCAACCAAACTGTGCCAATTTTCCCAAAAACGCCTTTTAATGATTCCTACGCGCGTCGAAATATGATGAAAAAAATAAAAGGAAATTCAGACAAAGGCGATGGGTTCTTCATATAGGTCTCGAAAAAATACGAGGTTTGAAAAAAAAGATTGCGTCAAACGAACGTTCGAGCCGAAAGTTACGGCCATTTGAAATTCAGCATCTTAAAGGTGGAAGGTGGCTTTGAATTTAGGAAACTTCAAACGGCCATACCTCGGGCTTCGGTTGTCCGTTTCAGGCGATTTTTTTTTGAATCCGTGTATTTTTTCGAGATCTACGCAACCAAACTGCCTAAAGGCGGTTTGGGCGTGCCGATTTTCCCAAAAATGCCTTTTACTGATTCTTACGCGCGTCGAAATATGACGAAAAAAATAAAGGGAAATTCAGACAAAGGCGATGGGTTCTTCATATAGGTCTCGAAAAAATACGAGGTTTCAAAAAAAACATTGTGTCAAACGGACGTTCGAGCCGAAAGTTACGGCCATTTGAAATTCAGCATCTTAAAGGTGGAAGGTGGCTTTGAATTTAGGAAACTTCAAACGGCCATAACTCGGGCTTCGGTTGTCCGTTTCAGGCGATTTTTTTTTGAATCCGTGTATTTTTTCGAGATCTACGCAACCAAACTGCCTAAAGGCGGTTTGGGCGTGCCGATTTTCCCAAAAATGCCTTTTACTGATTCTTACGCGCGTCGAAATATGACGAAAAAAATAAAGGGAAATTCAGACAAAGGCGATGGGTTCTTCATATAGGTCTCGAAAAAATACGAGGTTTCAAAAAAAATATTGCGTCAAACGGACGTTCGGGCCGAAAGTTACGGCCATTTGAAATTCAGCATCTTAAAGGTGGAAGGTGGCTTTGAATTTAGGAAACTTCAAACGGCCATAACTCGGTCCTCGGGTGTCCATTTCTGGCGATTTTTTTTTTGAATCCGCGTATTTGTTCGAGATCTACGCAACCAAACTGCCTAAAGGCGGTTTGCGCGTGCCGATTTTCCCAAAAATGCCTTTTACCGATTCTTACGCGCGTCGAAATATGAAGAAAAAAATAAAAGGAAATTCAGACAAAGGCTATGGGTTCTTCATATAGGTCACGAAAAAATACGAGGTTTCAAAAAAAAGATTGCGTCAAACGAACATTCGGGTCGAAAGTTACGCCATTTGAAATTCAGCATCTTAAAGATGGAAGGTGGCTTTGAATTTAGGAAACTTCAAACGGGGATAACTCGGGCCTAGGTTGTCCGTTTCAGGCGATTTTTTTTTTTGAATCCGCGTATTTTTTTGAGATCTACGCAACCAAACTGCCTAAAGGCGGTTTGCGCGTGCCGATTTTCCCAAAAACGCCTTTTACTGATTCTTACGCGCGTCGAAATATGACGAAAAAAATAAAAGGAAATTCAGACAAAGGCGATGGGTTCTTCATATAGGTCTCGAAAAAATACGAGGTTTTAAAAGAAAGATTACGTCAAACGGACGTTCGAGCCGAAAGTTACGGCCATTTGAAATTCAGCATCTTAAAGGTGGAAGGTGGCTTTGAATTTAGGAAACTTCAAACGGCCATAACTTGGGCCTCGGGTGTCCGTTTCAGGCGATTTTTTTTTTTGAATCCGCGTATTTTTTCGAGATCTACGCAACCAAACTGCCTAAAGGCGGTTCGCGCATGCCGATTTTCCCAAAAACGCCTTTTACTGATTCTTACGCGCGTCGAAATATGACGAAAAAAATAAAAGAAAATTCATACAAAGGCGATGGGTTCTTCATATAGATTTCGAAAAAATACGAGGTTTCAAGAAAAAGATTGCGTCAAACGGACGTTCGAGCCGAAATATACGGCCATTTGAAATTCAGCATCTTAAAGGTGGAAGGTGGCTTTGAATTTAGGAAACTTCAAACGGCCATAACTCGGGCCTCGGATGTCCGTTTCAGGCGATATTTTTTTGAATCCGCGTATTTTTTTGAGATCTACGCAACCAAACTGCCTAAAGGCCGTTTGCGCGTGCTGATTTTCCCAAAAACGCCTTTTACTGATTCCTACGCGCGTCGAAATATGACGAAAAAATAAAAGGAAATTCAGACAAAGTCGATGGGTTCTTCATATAGGTCTCGAAAAAATACGAGGTTTCAAAAAAAAGATTGCGTCAAAGGGACGTTCGAGCCGAAAGTTACGGCCATTTGAAATTCAGCATCTTAAAGGTGGAAGTTGGCTCTGAATTTAGGAAACTTCAAACGGCCATAACTCGGGCCTCGGTTGTCCGTTTCAGGCGATTTATTTTTTGAATCCGCGTATTTTTTCGATATCTACGCAACCAAAATGCCTAAAGGCGGTTTGCGCGTGCCGATTTTCCCAAAAATGCCTTTTACTGATTCTTACCCGCGTCGAAATATGACGAAAAAAATAAAGGGAAATTCAGACAAAAGCGATGGGTTCTTCATATAGGTTTCAAAAAAATACGAGGTTTCAAAAAAAAGATTGCGTCAAACGGACGTTCGAGCCGAAAGTTACGGCCATTTGAAATTCAGCATCCTAAAGGTGGAAGGTGGCTTTGAATTTAGGAAACTTCAAATGGCCATAACTCGGGCCTCGGATGTCCGTTTCAGGCGATTTTTTTTTGAATCCACGTATTTTTTCCAGATCTACGCAACCAAACTGCCTAAATGCAGTTTGCGCGTGCCGATTTTCCCAAAAATGCATTTTACTGATTCCTACGCGCGTCGAAATGTGACGAAAAAAATAAAAGGAAATTCAGGCAAAGGCGATAGGTTCTTCATATAGGTCTCGAAAAAATACGAGGTTTCAAAAAAAAGATTGCGTCAAACGGACGTTCGAGCCGAAAGTTACGGCCATTTGAAATTCAGCATCTTAAACGTGAAAGGTGGCTTTGAATTTAGGAAACTTCAAACGGCCATAACTCGGGCCTCGGTTGTCCGTTTCTGGCGATTTTTTTTTTGAATCCGCATATTTTTTCGAGATCTACGCAACCAGGCTGTTTGCGCGTGCCGATTTTCCCAAAAACGCCTTTTACTGATTCCTACGCGCGTCTAAATGTGACGAAAAAAATAAAAGGAAATTCAGAGAAAGGCGATGGGTTCTTCATATAGATCTCGAAAAAATACGAGGTTTCAAAAAAAAGATTGCGTCAAACGGACGTTCGAGCCGAAAGTTACGGCCATTTGAAATTCAGCATCTTAAAGGTGGAAGGTGGCTTCGAATTTAGGAAACTTCAAACGGCCATAACTCGGACCTTGGTTGTCCGTTTCAAGCGATTTTTTTTTTGAATCCGCGTATTTTTTCGAGATCTACGCAACCAAACCGCCTAAAGGCGGTTTGCGCATGCCGATTTTCCCAAAAATGCCTTTTACTGATTCTTACGCGCGTCGAAATATGACGAAAAAAATAAAGGGAAATTCAGACAAAGGCAATGGGTTCTTCAAATAGGTCTCGAAAAAATACGAGGTTTCAAAAAAAAGACTGCGTCAAACGGACGTTCGAGCCGAAAGTTACGGTCATTTGAAATTCAGCATCTTAAACGTGGAAGGTGGCTTTGAATTAAGGAAACTTCAAACGGCCATAACTCGGGCCTCGGTTGTCCGTTTCAGGCGATTTTTTTTTGAATCCGCGTATTTATTCGAGATCTACGCAACCAAACTGCCTAAAGGCGGTTAGCGCGTGCCGATTTTCCCAAAAACGCCTTTTACTGATTCTTACGCGCGTCGAAATTTGACGAAAAAAATAAAAGGAAATTCAGACAAAGGCGATGGGTTCTTCATATAGGTCTCGAAAAAATATGAGGTTTCACAAAAAAGATTGCGTCAAACGGACGTTCGAGCCGAAAGTTATAGCCATTTGAAATTCAGCATCTTAAAGGTGGAAGGTGACTTTGAATTTAGGAAACTTCAAACGGCCATAACTCGGGCCTCGGTTGTCCGTTTCGAGCGATTTTTTTTTGAATCCGCGTATTTTTTCGAGATCTACACAACCAAACTGCCTAAAGGCGGTTTGCGTGCCGATTTTCCCAATAATGCCTTTTACTGATTCTTACGCGCGTCGAAATATGACGAAAAAAATAAAAGGAAATTCATAGAAAGGCGTTGAATTCTTCATATAGGTCTCGAAAAAATACGAGGTTTCAAAAAAAGGATTGCGTCAAACGGACGTTCGGGCCGAAAGTTACGGCCATTTGAAATTCAGCATCTTAAAGGTGGAAGGAGGCTTTGAATTTAGGAAACTACAAACGGCCATAATTCGGGCCGCGGGTGTCCGTTTCAGGCGATTTTTTTTTTGAATCCGCGTATTTTTTCGAGATCTACGTAACCAAACTGCGTAAAGGCAGTTCGCACATTCCGATTTTCTCAGAAACGCCTTTAACTGATTCTTACGCGCGTCGAAATATGACGAAAAAAATAAAAGGAAATTCAGACAAAGGCGATGGGTTCTTCATATAGGTCTCGAAAAAATACGAGGTTTCAAAAAAAAGATTGCGTCAAACGGACTTTCGAGCCGAAAGTTACGGCTATTTGAAATTCAGCATCTTAAAGGTGGAAGGTGGCTTTGAATTTAGGAAACTTCAAACGGCCATAACTCGGGCCTCGGTTGTCCGTTTCAGTCGATTTTTTTTTTGAATTCGCGTATTTT